>NW_026125295.1:3512500-3925000 GCF_943737965.1 Phodopus roborovskii
ACAAGCCCACAGCGATCCTCTTGCCTCTTTCTTCATAGTACTAGGGTTATGAGTGTGTACCAGCACATCTAATTTTCTGCCAAAGGCTGACTCTTATTTTTTGGTGTCTTTTGGGCACAAAAATAGCTGGGCACACAGATTTGCCTAGGATGCCTCTCTGTAGCTGTTAGAATTCTTTAACAATGGAAAGTGGAGGCCTGGAGGAGTTACCTAGGTAACCTGATCAGCTCCAAGAGAAGAGAACCCTGGTGATGGTACTAGGGCTGTCAAGTATCCCTTGGCTCTTCTCTGACTGGTTACATTGGTGAGTATTTATTCACACAAAGTTGTGATGAAGGGAAAAGGGATGTTGGTATGGACCTCTACATATGACTCTGGAGGTGTTTTGTAGTATCTAATACATCTGAAAAAGTTGATATGATTCCTTGGTTACCTAAGCATGTGATGGTGGAAACGTGAGGTTTTGTTTTATGTACTTATATAATGTATGTATGTATGTACCATATGCCCATCAAAGTCAGAAGAAGGTCTTGGCGACCTTGGAACTGGAGTTACAGGTGATTGTGAACCACCACATGGGTGCTGGGAATTGAACTGAGGTCCTCTGTAAGAGCAATGAGTGCTCTTAACCACATAGTCATCTCTACAGCCCTGCCATTTTTTTTTTTTTTTTTTTTAAATTGAGGTTCGGAGAGTATAGAGATGACTGCGTAATTAAGAGTTATAGCCACATCTTGCCTGTGACCCTGAAATTACACCCTTTGCGAAGACTTGAGTTCAGGTCCCAACGCCCATATAACAAGTTAGGTGTGCCTGTTACTCCAACGCTGAGGCCACAGAGATAGGAGGATCCCTGGGGCTTGCTGACTTTACAGCCTGGACAAGAAGTGAATCCCAGACTCAGGGAGAGACCTTGCCTCAAAGGAAAAAGGCGGGTACGATAGAGGAGAAGCTCTCTTCTGACTTGCACGCATGGTTCTCACCACGCACACAGATAGAGATAGACACACACATGCAAATATTCCCCCCCCCCCATATTTTGGCTGTCATATGCCTAGTTCATTGTAACAGGTTTCAACATGCCTTATATTCAATTTCCATATCAGTTTTGTTGATACAAGTTCAGTATGATATTGATGAAAGTTTGATTTGCTGGATGATTTCTAAAACAACAAAATTCAACTGTAAATATGTCCATGTTAGCACCCGAATATGAGCCAGGTAAGCCAGTGGCCCCAGGGCCAAGAAGCAGGCAGGCTCACCCATAGATAACCACAATTAACTTTCTTAGTTGTGCTGTTTGCGGCTTAGAAAAATACATGGCATTCACCGGGGAGATTTTGGATCCTGTAGCGTTGAATGGGCTGTGTGAAGCCACTCTTACAGAGTGTTGAATGGGTGGTGTAAAGTTACTCTACTGAATGGACAGTGTGAAGCCACTATTGAGTGTTGAATGGGTGGTGTGAAGCCATTCTACTGAGTGTTGAGTGGGTGGTGTGAAGCCATTCTACTGAGTGTTGAGTGGGTGGTGTGAAGCCACTCTACTGAGTGTTGACTGGGTAGTGTAAAGCCACTCTACTGAGAGTTGAATGGACAGTGTGGAGTATCTATGTGGATTTCATTAAGCAGCTTCCAGCAGTGATTTGTCAGCCAAGCCACTGTGACTCATCTTTCTCAACCCTTTAAAAGATTGATTTCTATTGTAATTTATGTATTCTCTGGGTCTGTTAGAACACATGCCATGTGTGTATGGGTATCTGAGGAAGCCTTCTGGATCCCCCAGAGCTGGAGTCAGAGACGGTTGTGAACTGCCACGTGGGTCCTCTGATGCTTTTAAATCATGAGCTATCTTCCCAGTGCTCTTGAACTTATTTTTTCATTAAGTTTTATTTGGCTTCCAGATCTACACCGTGGGGCAGAGAACTGTTGGTGACTGGGGAAATAAACTGTGTGGGGTGTATAATTTAACATATTAAGGGATAACCCTTTTACAGGCAATAGTATGTGGAGATGTGTGTTTATGTGGTTGTAGTTCTGCGAGCATGTGTTTCTTTGTGTAATGGTCATGTCGTGTTTGCTCTCACAGGGACAGTCCCTTCATTAAGTTGCCACCTTTACAGATGGTTTTTCTCAGGGTCCTTTTCCTTCAGGATGATTTGAGTTGGTCCTGGTTGGTGTGGACGCAGTACATGGCAAGAAGCCCCTGATTCACGGCAGCCTTTGCTGCAGAGGCAGCCACTGCAAACTGTCGTGCTAACACGTTTTACGAGGTGCTTCATCTTAAGGTAGTGATCTGTGCTGACAACAGGGACTTTGGACCATCCTGTCACCAGGGAAACCACACATGCATCTTCCCTCTGAGCAGAGTGGCTCATTTAAATCATGCTCTGAATGAAAACTGTGCACTTTGGGAGTAAATGAGGAGAAAGAACTGTAGTGTGTACTTTGATTTCTCTTTCTTTCTTTCTTTTATTTTTTTTTGAGATGGGGGCCTCGTATGGCTCAGGCTAGACTCAAACTTGTCAGCGTAGCTGAGGATGACCTTGAACTTTTGACCTCTGACTCCACCTTCTGAGTGCTGGGATTACAGGCATGCCATCATGCCTGGTCTGTGGAACCCAGGCTTTGTGCACGGTAGACAAGCACTCTACCCACTCCATCCTGAGCCCTGGAGCATGTGTTTTGGGTAGGGATTTGCTGTTTCTAAATGATAGGCCCTTGAGATGGCTCAGTGGGTAAAGGCACTTGCCATCAAGCCTGGTGACCTGAGTTCAATCCCCAGGACTGCCGTGTATAAGACGAGAACCAACTCCTGCAAACTGTCCTCCGACTTTCACAGGTACACGGTGGCATGCCTCCCACACACAAAATAAAGACATGTGAACGAAAAAAACGAGAAAAGCAAATGATGTGGGCTTCCAGGTAAGACGGGAGATGAGGAGCTGCCTCCAGACGAGGTGTGACCGAGGAAGTCTGGGGAAGGTGGGTTAGACTCTATTCCTCGGAGAGTGAGGGCGGGTGTCAGCCACCACAGGGAACTGACAGGGCAGCTGACAAGCCAGAGAGACAGAAGGAAGACTTTTAAAACCCAGTAAGGCGCATGAGAGTCCCCTGAGGGGGCGGGGGAAGGGAGGCCACATCTTAGAGGTCAGCGCGTGGTTCTGGAGGAAAGGGTTGGCGGCCCTGCCCACAGGACAAGCCCACACATTCCTGTAGGCTTGGGTGTGGATCTCTGAGAAGTCCCTGGTAAAAAGAAGGCTCATTTTGTCACTCTCTGCCCAGGTGGCCTGTGATGGTGGCCCTCATGAGAGTACACCTGTTGCTTCAGTTGTTTGGGAAGCCTGATAAGAAGGAACAGGGTGCCTGAGGCCCCCATCCCCACAGCCCTCGTAGTGGGAGACAGTCATGGATGTTAGAAAGCCAGAGGCCGGCAAGGTTGAAGGTTCAGGGGGCAGGAGGCTCATCTCAGGCACGGTTACGTGGAGAGGTAGCCTTGCCCTTGGAGACGCACCTGTAATCCCAGCATCCAGAAGACAAAAGCAGGGGCGGGGGCTGAGTTTGAGACCAGCCTGGGCTACATAGGGAGACCCTGTCCCCCAAACAAAACAAAAATAAAGCGACAGGGGAAAGTGTGTGGATTGTTACAGCTGGGAAGTAAAACGCCACCCATACCCCCCACCATGGGCTCATGGGGTTTAGCACATGTCCCTGCGCCGATGGTTCCGTTTTAAGGCTGTGGAACCTTAGGAGGTGGGGCCTCGCTGGAGGGCACTGTGATTTTATAGACTGACCCGTTTCCTGTTCAGTCTCTGCGTAACCGAGGGTGCATAACAGCGGGTCCCTGCTCCTTTCCCACCTTGTCGGACGGTGAGGCCGAACAAACCTTTCTTTCTTAAATTGCTTGTCAGGGCTTTTGTCACATCAGTGAGAAATGAGGCTCAGGTCCCCCTACAGAACATTAACATCTGGATTTATGTCTGACTGCCAAATTGATGAGGCAGAAGAGAAACGCATAAGAGAGCGAAGTGGGTGATCCTGGCCTGGAGATTTGATCCCACAGCTTAGGCAGTAGCCAGCCTCCAAGTGACACACAGAATGGGTCCCTGGGGAGGCAGCAGCTCCTAAGACTTGGCTGTCCCAGCTCCGTAGAGGTTTGAATGAGACCCCTGGTTGGTGTCCCTCACTCCCACGTGACTTCTGGTGCATGTCATCTTCTGTGAGGACTTGATGGGTCCCCTCAGTTGAGCAGGTCCCCTGAGCATGCTGTGTGACAGGGACCGGGGTAGCCCCAGTTCTAACCCTGGGGCATGTTACTCCAACGGGTCTCTTCCGGGTTCAGTGCCCGGCATTTTTTCAGGCAGGGTGGGCCGAGTTGGGGAGGAGCCACCTAGGAGCAGAGCTCTTGAGAGGATTAAGATTGATTGCCCGCTTGAGAGGCCCGGGAATCAACAAGGGGACGTAGCTTTGGCATGTGTGAAGGATGTCTAAAGTAAGTTAATTGAGGTGAGAAGCCCCACCTTAATTGTTGGCAGTACAGTCCCATGGGTGCGGGGTCCCATGGAATGAAATGAACAAAGCAAAGGAATTCCACTGTTCATCTCTTGCTGCCTCCTGACTGAACTGTGTGCCTTGCATTCCTAGCTGTGATGGGCCGTGTCCTCAGATCCCTAAGCCGGTTTTGTCCGACATTTTCCCACAAGACAAATAACCGGTATTGTCTTCCTCCTCGCCCACCCCACACTTCCTCTCAAGGATGTCTGCCCATCCTTCAAGAGTTTAGCCTTTCAGAGTGCGTGGGTCCTGACTGATGGTTCGTTTTGTCAGGGGCCTGCCATGGATTCTCTTGAGAGCTTGTTGGGAGTGTTGGCATCCAGTCTGAAGTCTCACTGTATCCCATCCTTCCTGCTGGTGACTGAAGCAGGATAGGGAGGCAGATAGGGAGGCAGAGGAGCAAATGAGGGCTGGCTCATTAGGTTTTATTCCCAGGGTCTGCCTCCAGCTGAGCAGATTGGCTGTCTCAGCTCTATCTCCAGCTGGACCACTGGACTTGAGCTGATCTTCAGAGGGACCTTTTCTGAGATGGGTCACTGGGCTGAACTGATGGGAGCTGTGTGTGTTTACCTGTTTATTTCATTTTAAAATTTGTGTGTGTGTGTGTGTGTGTGTGTGTGTGTGTGCATGCGTGCACAAGAGGCAAGAGGTGTCAATCCCCTGTAGAGTCAACAGGTAGTTGTGAGCCATCCAGTGTGGATGCTGGAAATTGAATAAGGTCCTCTGTAAGAACAGCAAGCTCTCTTATTTGCTGAGCCACCTTCCAAGATCAAAGGGACCCATACATCTTTTTAAGCCCCTCTTTATTCTTCTCTGTGTCCCTCTATCTCCCTCTGAGTTGGTCAGAAAACTCAGCTGGTCCACTTCGGCCAGCTGATTGTGGACTCTGCCCTCTATTGGTGGTCTCAGAGTCACAACATATACAATCTCCTGCAACAGTTGAGAGCTGAGTTAGAAGCCGGGAGCCCTGGCTTGAAGGTGTGTGTTGTCCTTACCTTGCTTGGAGGTGATCAGCCCGTTTCCATTTGTTATATGAAGAGCCATCTGCTCTTTTCATGTCTAACAATTTAAATCTTAATTTTATCCAGCGCACAGCCTCACAGACGCACACAGAGCACTGGTGATTATGTTGTTAATTGTCGACTTGACTGGATCTAGAGTCACCTGGGATATGAGTTAATGGAAGTGGGAGATCCTCCCCACTCTGGGCGGCAGCATTCCCCTGGCTGGGACCCTGAATGGTAGAGGATGGAGCAGGGGGTGGAGCAGCTGCATGCATGCATCACTCTCTGCCTCCTGACTACGGGTGCAATATGAGCTTCAACCTCCTGCGGCCTTGGCTCCTGCACCTTGAAATACGAGGCAGAAAGAAACCCGTTCTCCCTTAAGCTGCCATTGTCAGGGTGTTTTATCACTACAGGTGAAGGGATTAAGACAGTGACTACTTATCTGGGCACCATGGCCCTGGCCAGTTGTCACAAAACTAAGTACCCTCAGCCCCTCGCCTGACTAGCGCCCCCTGTGGTCTTACTGCCACTCCTGTACCATGCTGTGAGGCGTCTGCCAGAGAAGACTGCTTGAGCACAGGTTCAAACTAATGGAGCGCGTTCATTAGCTGGCCAGTGACTACCTGGGGCGTTTGGGATCTGAGTGCAGCCCCAGCCTTTCACAGGGTTAGGCACAAAACACACCTCAGTTAACAAGGTCGGTTAGCCAGAAACTCACTGACCGGCAGGAGCCAAAGCAAGGCAGGTGCATGTGGGCACTTTGCCGGGACTGTGGCTAGGTCTCTGTTCTCCTTTTGGCAGCCGGCGCTACCTGTGTGCTGAGTTCCCAGGCCTCAACGGTACCTCCCATCATGGTGTCAGCAAGGTCTGGGGGCCGTTACACCCCAACTCTCTGCTCAGGAAAGCTGCAGGCACCTGGCAGTTACTGACCGTATGTATCACAGGCGGTCATTGTACCCTTATGCAGGCTGGTTTCCAGAGCCGGGGTGGAATGAGGCCTCCCATCCAGAACTGGGTAGTCAGTCCTAGGGGGCTCTTTAACCAACGTGGAGCTACGCAGTAGTTAAGGACAAGAGGCATTTGCTAGAGGTGGGCCTACTGTGTAGATCAGCTGTTTGTGAGTGACCAGAACCTACAGACTTGTGACCTCAGCACGAGCCGGCTGGGTCTGTGATTTTTCACATGCTGCCTCCTTGTGGTTGGGACCCTGCTGAGTGTCTGTCAGCCTCTCCGCTCACAGAAGATCGGAGGTTCTCACATCTTGGCAGCTTTAACGAGTTCTGTTCCTCGTTGCTTCATAGGAAGCTAAGTGCTGTATTGCTTTCTATTACGGTCTGTGGTATAGAAGACCGATTTGCTATTTTTCCCACAAGTGCTCTGAGGCTTTGAGACAATAACTGGCCGCATGCCAGGACAGAAGCTGGCCAAGTGCATTCTGCGGCTTGCCAGCCCCTTTCCCTGGCTGTGTTCTGGGAGATCTGGGAGGGCACCCTCCTCCGCCAGTGGTTCCCTCTCGTATTTTAGCATATGCTAGAGATTCTCTCTCATTTAAAGCCCATTTTTCTTGTTTTGCCTCCGCAGAGTGGAGCATTGGTGATTCCCGCCTCTCGCCTCCCATCAGATGCCTGACATCGTGAGATCTCAGGTTAAATGCGGCGGTGAACGTCGCTAGCCATCTGTCGGCTAACTGGCCGTAACTGCAGCCATCCCTGGTTGCTCTGAGCTCTGTTTCTCTAGCCCCTTTTTATGGGATGCCTCTTTGTTCCCGCTTTTATGTTACAGGTTGAGAACCCTGACCTGAAGAACTGTTTAGAAAGCCTTGTGACAATTGGGGGCTGGGGAGAAACGATGGCGCAGTAAAGTGGCAAGCATGGGGACTTGACTTCAGTTCGCAGAACCCACTGTGTGTGTGTGTGTGTGTGTGTGTGTGTGTGTGTGTGTGTGTGTGGCAGTGCATGCTTGTAATCCCAGAACAAGGAGGAGAAAAGATGACTAGGACACATGGACCAGCCAGAGTGGCCCCGTTGGAAAGCTCCAGCCTCTTTCTCAAAATAAGGTGGCTGACACCTGAGTAACAACAGCCAACATTGTCTCGTAGCCTCCACATGCACTTACATCTGCTTACATACGATGAATGTGCACACACACACACACACCACACACTCATTCTGACCAGAGCCCTTCCCTGTACTCCAGGTCATACTTCTATCCCAGGATGTACTCTCGGGCTTCTGGGGGCAGGTACAGCTGGCGTTGGCCTTCCCGTAGTCCCAGACCTCCCAAATAGACTGCTAGTGTGGTGACTTCGGAGTCTGTCCCTGCCAGTGCCGGATTCTGAGAATAAGTGTTCTTGGGGCACAGAAAGCAGCAGCTTGGAGTGTGCAGCCCTTTCTCAGCCTGGACACACAAGACAGTGTCTCTTCCCACCCAACTTCCTTTCCAGGCATGTCAGCCCGAGGTCCAGGCTACAGGTGGCCAAGGACAGCTATGAATGTGTTTCAACACAGAATCACAGATTTAACATGCTCTTGGGCTCTGTGTGTGCACACACACGTGGGCATTTTTGTGTGTTGGTATAAATGTTGGTGTATACCAAGTGTGCACACATGTGTGTGGCCAGAAATCAATGTTAAATGTCTTCCCCTTTTCTGTTCTTTATTTTTTGATACAAGGTCTCTCACTGGCCCGGGAGTTCACTGGTTCGTCTGGGCTGAGCTTAGGGACTCGCCTGTCTCTGCCTCTCCGGAGCTGGGATAACAGATGCGTGCTACCATGTCTAACTTTTTAAATGGCCACAGAAGACCCAGATTCAGGTCTTTTGCCTGTGTGGCTGACTGAACTGTCTCATATCTGTGTTTTGTAACTTTGATTATGTGTTTCTCCTGCATGAACTTTATAGATGACAAGGTCATCTCAAAGCATTAAAAGCGTGGACACCTGGTTGGGTCAGAGTACGTATAGCACCGGCCAGATATTGTCTTACACGTAATTTGAAGGCTGTAATTAGTGGCCACCATTGACTCTCATGAACTACTTCATTAATGTGCCATTGTATGAAGAACAAAGCAAACACTGGCTGCACATCAGATGATAAGGGAATAACTCATGTAGCTCGGGAGTCTGAGTGGGGACCTATGTGAGGGGTTGGCTCTTCTTCTGTGTCCCTGGGTCACTGTGTGATACTTTGATCTTTGTCCCCACCTATGGGATGAAGGCATCAGGCCTGACAGCCAGCTCAAGGAAGCATTAAATCAGAGCACAGTGTCCCATTGAAAAGGACAATATGATTCCTTTTGAGAATCATTCTTCCCTGTAGCTCCTTCCATTAAAACTTCTTCCGTTATTGTTTATGTGCATGGGTGTTTTGCCTGTACGCTGTGTACATGCCTGGTGCTTGCAGAGGCCCAAAGACGGCCTCAGGTCCCTTGGAACTGGAGTTACAGTTGAGTGTGCTGCTCTGTGGGTGAAATCAAGCCAGGCCCTTGGGGAAAACAGCCGGTGTTCTTAACCACCGAGCCGTCTCTCCAGTCCCTTGATTTCATTTTTATTATGCTATTGAGTGGCTATGCTCTTTTAATATTTGTTTGGTTATTACTGTATGTGAGTGAGTTCGGGCGTGCTTGTGCTACAAGACTTGCATGGCGGTCGGCGGATGACTTTCAGGTCAGTTCTCCGCTCCCGTCTGGTTTTTGAGAGTCTGCTGCTCCTGCCATGCTGCATGCCCCAGGCTGGCTGGCCAACAGGCTTCCAGGTGGTTCTTGTCTCCGTTTGCCTTCTCGTTTAGGAGAGTTGGGTTTATAGGGCACGCTCTTAATCTGAGTCTGCAAAGATGAACCCCAACGCCTCCTGTTTCCTCCTGCTCCTTCCTGTGCCTTCCCCCTTCCTCCTCCTCCTCCTCTCTTTGTTGTCTTGGACTCAGACTCATAGCCTTGTGTGCGCTAAGCAAGCACTACCACTGAGCAGCACGCCCAGGAGGTCTTGCATTTCTTATTCATTGTTTGCTGTGATTTTAGTATAAAAACACTGAGGGTGACTTACGCTGGTTGATTAGTAGCGACCAAGGCAGAATCATAAACGTCAGCAAAAAAATAGTATTTTGGGGAGACAAATAGAAGTTGCCTCATTTCGGTGCACATTTTTCTAACACAGTAATTGTCCTTCTGACATGCTATTGGGAAAATAATTTCTTTCTTTCATTTTGGCCATTGTATAATCATCCCAGTGTACCTGGGGATAAACATCCATCCACTTAACACCCAGGAGCTGAGAAGACGAGGTGTAGATTTCTTCCTGACAGAGAAATTATCGCAGTAGGGTGAGGGCATGTCACGTGGAGTTTGCTAACATTGGGGTCAATGAATCACAGTGAGAATACTGTGTAATTACACGGCTATTTTCCTTTGAGGTTCTAAAAAGAATCGATAGACCCGGTTGTGGCCATCATAGTTATATAGAATTCTGACTTGAAATGTGTTATGGATGACCCTTGAGAACCAGTCTAGGTGTGGAAGGGAGGCCCCTGTCGCCCTCCCTGGAGATTCACCAGGTACTAAATTGTCTATTATAATCATCTGCCCAGGTGTGATGGGAGCCTTTTGCCTTTGGAGAGGAAACTGAAGTGTTCCTTATTTCTACCAACAAATTAGTCTTCTTAATTTTTACAAAATGCACACCAGACCAGACCCGGGAAAACCCCCTCTATGGGTGGTGTTATGAGAGATCCTATCATGGCTGTGTCTCAGCTGGGATCACAGCAGAATGTATGCCAGCTTCGCATATGTTCTTTATTGTATCAGAACATGTTTGTTTCTATGTAACCAGGTGTGTATGTATGTTGTGCGTGTGCAAGTTCTTACCCTGTGTAGGTACACGTGTGCACAGGTGTGTGTGCATGTGTGTTTATATGTACATGGAGGCCACGGGACTTTGTTTCTCGGATACTGTTCACCTCATCCTCCCTCCCTCCCTCCTTCTCTCTCTCTCTGTCTCTGTCTCTCTCTCTCTCCCTTTCTGAGTCTCTCACTGCCTGCCTCCACCTCATGGCTTCTGGCTGCACCATCATGCTGGTTTATGTGGTGCTGGGGATGGAACCCAGGGCATCAAAGACGTTGGGCAGGCACTGTGTGCACGTGTGGAGGACAGGGGTCCATGCTGGGTGTCTTCCTTAGTACCTCTCACTTTGTTTCGAGTCAGGGTGTCTCACTGAACGGGGCTCACTGATTCAGGCAGACAGACCGGTCAGTGAGCTCCTGGGGTCTGCCTGTCTGTGTCCCTGACATCTAGCACTGGGGTTACAGCCTGTGCAGCCATGTCTGGCTTTTATATGGGGCCAGGCATCCAGATTAAGGGCCTCACGATTTCACAGAAATCACTTTGCCAACAGCGGTCTTCCATCCAGCCTTATTGTAAGATCCATTTTACAAAAGACACCATCCTTATAAAGACTTTTATGCTTGTCTATTAAATAGCTTTATTCAGATGTATTGCATACTGTAAAACTCAATCAAGTTCACAGTTCAGTGAGTTCTGGTAAAGTGTGTGTGTGTGTGTGTGTGTGTGTGTGTGCGCGCGCGTGCACATGCGTGCGCTAGATATCAAATTCACAGCTTCGCATGGGCTGAGCATACATCCTACCATTGAACTGTACCTCCATCCCAGGCTAAGTGAGTTTTTATCATTCTACCCAATCTGGTCTAGGGTACTTAAATCACTCTGGTTTTATTTTTTTTTTATTTTTTATTTTAAAAGATTTATTTATTATGTATACAGCGTTCTGCTTGCATGTATATCTGCACACCAGAAAATGGCACCAGATCTCATTACAGATGGCTGTGAGCCACCATGTGGTTGCTGGGAATTGAACTCAGGACCTCTGGAAGAGCAGCCAGTGCTCTTAACCTCTGAGCCATCTCTCCAGCCCCCACTCTGGTTTTATTTTTGTTTCAGTTTTTGTTTCGTGAGGAGTTGATTTGTTATCAGACCTATGAAAGATATCCCTTGTGGTTGGACAGGTAGTAGCTCGATGGTTGAGTGCTCGCTGCTCCTGCAGAGGACTGGGGTTTCCAGCAGCCACAGCAGGCCCCTCACAATCACCTTTAACTACACTGGGGTACCCAGTGCCCTCTTATGGCCTCTGAGAGTACTGCACACACATATCATAAATACGAAATCTTTTTGACAGGTATTCACCTTTATTTTCTTCTACTGTTTCCCACCGCAGTTTATCTCACAGTCCAACGCGCCCGCCCCCCACTTTCCTGTGCCACTGTTGTATTGACCAGCTTTCTATCTCTGTTACAAATAGCCGATAAAAGCTTGTGAAGAAAGAGAACCAAGTCTCACTGGGGAGCCAGGTTTGGGAAGTGCCAGGTCTGATCAGGCTAGCCAGGGATTTGAGGCTGTGTGGGGCAGCATACCATAGCAGGAGATTATCACATGGCCCAAATATGAGAGAGAGGAGGAGAAAGAGAGCCCACCAATCCCTTCCAATGGCTAAAGCCTCCCTCCCATGAGGCGCCGCCTCCTTAAAGGTTACCCCGCACCCCAGGGCCCCACTCCGGGCACGAGCACTTGACAATCCCCGTCTGAGCATCAAGGTTGCATGTTAAATTCGGCATCCGTGTCTACATCCAGCATCCTGATTTCTCACCCACTCTTGGTGCTGGTCACAGCTGGCTCTGTTAAGCTCACATATCAACATGTCATGGTTTTAGATCATGTGTTCATACTGTAAGGCCAGAATGCATTATTGACCTGCGCCAGACTTTGTCAGCCATTTTTGAGTATTTGTGTGTGTGTGTGTGTGTGTGTGTGTGTGTGTGCTGCACTCATGCACACTTCTGCAGCCTGCAGATGGACGTCAAAGACAGCCTTAGGTGTCGCGCCTTGCTCTCTACCCTATTGGCCCCTCGTCTGCAGCTGGGTACAGCAGACTAGCTGGCCTGTGGACTTCTGGAGAATCTCCCGTACCCCTTTCCTGTTCCACCAGAGGAGCACGAGGATAACAGACAAACGTGCACGCCCAGTACCACCTTCAGCGTTGAAGTTGGGTGCTAGGGATTCGAACTCAGGCCCTTGTTCTTGCATGGCACTTGCCTTATCCACCGAGCATTCTCAGCCTCTGGGAAGTTTTTCCTTCCACAAAAACCCAACCCTCATCTTAGTTAGCCAGTAGACCGAGTCCGCCACGCTTACCAGACTGTGTGGATTTTACGTGTTAGTTAGGACTTGAGGTCTGAGAGGCGCCCTTTCTGAGAACAGGCCAGGCTGTGCACTGTTGGCTTCGGGGCTCCTTTGTGCCCGTGGGAGCATTTGAAGTTAAGGAGTTTGTCCCTTTGCTGTTTTTGAAGATGGGACTTGAGAGCTGGGCGTGGTAGCGCATACCTGTTTCCTCAGCTCTTGGGAGGTGGAGGCAGGGGAATGAAAATCTGAGGCCATCCTCAACTGCATAGTGTGGGGGCACGTGGGTGAGGGGCATGTGTGTGTGAGGGGCACGTGTGTGGAGGGGCATGTGGGGGGGACATGGGGAGCAGTGTGGGGGGCACGTGTGAGGCGCACATGTGTGTGGGGTATGTGTGTAGAGGGGCACGTGTGTGGAGAGGCACATGTGAGGGTCACTGTGTGAGGGTCACGTGTGTGAGGGACACGTGTGGGGGGCACATGTGTGGGGTCACACGTGTGGGGCATGTGTGGGAAGGGTCACATGTGTGTCACGTGTGTGTCACGTGTGTGTCACGTGTGTGTCACGCGTGTGTCACGTGTGTGGAGGGTCACGTGTGTGGAGGGTCACATGTGTGGAGGGTCACGTGTGTGGAGGGTCACGTGTGTGGAGGGTCACGTGTGTTGGGGTCACGTGTGTGGAGGGCACGTGTGTGGGGGTCACATGTGTGGGGGTCACGTGTGTGGGGGTCACATGTGTGGAGGGCACATGTGTGGGGGTCACGTGTGTGTGGGGGTCACGTGTGTGTGGGGGTCACGTGTGTGGGGGTCACGTGTGTGGAGGGCACATGTGTGAGGGGCACGTGTGTGGAGGGCACATGTGTGAGGGGCACGTGTGTGGAGTCTCAGGACAACCACTAGGATCAGTTCTCTCTTCATTCTGGGTCCCAGGGATGGCACGTGGCCCACCAGGCGCTCTCACAGCAAGTGCTTTCACCCCCTAACCCATCTTGCCCACCCTGGCCTTATTTCTGATCCTCCCAAGGTAGGGATTACACATGTGCACCACCCCAACCATGGAGATAGTTTTGAGCAGTGGCGGTTGTGATGACTTGTGTCTTAGTTCTCTTTCTCGGGATGCCCCTAGTATCTCTCTGAGGAGACATGGGATCCACAAATGCGGGTGAGTGTGTATCTATTGATTTGTTTTATGTGTATGAATGCTTTGTCTGCGTGTATGTCTGTACTCATGGAAGTCAGAAGTAGATGTCAGAGCTCCTGGACCTGGAGTTACAGACAGCTGTGGGCCACCATGTGGGTGCTGGGTGCTGCGCCCAGGCCCTCTGGAAGAGGACCCAGTCTTTTTAACTGCTGAGCCATCTCTCCAGCCCTGCGTTGATATTTTATCTGCATTACTTGATGAATAATTTTCTGGAACCCAGGAGAAAGGTTCCATTATGTCTTTGATAGCAAAGGTTGCAGGTTGATGATGTTCTGAGAGGGGTCACTGCATCTCTGGCTACAGTGGGAACGAGACAACCATATCTGGAACCAGAGACGCTACCAATCTAACAGGACACAACACATACCTGGAATCAGTCCAGCAGGACAGACAAAAACATGAGTCAAACCCAATGAGTATAGAGTCTAAAGAACAAATGCAGGGCTCCGAGAGTAAAGCAAGAGTGGCATGGAGCAATGTGATAGGTTTCGCTACAATGTTCAGGCAGGGTATAGAGTTTTGAAGTTTCTCTGTAAAAGTGATTTATTTTTATTGTCTTCAAGTATGCGTCTTTGTGTGTCTGAATGTGGGTTTATGCATGTGAGTGCAGGTACCCACAGAGTCAGGAAGAGGGTGCTGGAATTGGAGTTACAGGCGGTTGTGAGCTGCTCACTAAGCCACCTCTCCATTCCACGTTGCTCTCTTTTCTTTGCATTTGATTGAAAGTTTTGCATACTGTAGTTCTCTGTGCACCTGCTCTATTGCCAGCCCTGACCTCTGGCGTCCCCCCCGGCTATGGATTTTAGGACGGATCTACCCTCCCAGCCAGCTACTTGCTGTGTACATGTTCTCGTATTCTTTCCAGGACGCGGATTGTTTAAGGACTGAATTGAATTTGTCAGAAAGCTGGGTCATTTGTCACCTTGGATAGAGATACTGTTACTAAGGCAACTGGCTGTGTCCTGGGACCATAATCTCCAAGCATGACACCTAACAGGGTCATGTCCTCACAGTGAGCCTTCCCTGGCCACGGGCTCTCCTTGCCCTTGCCTTGAACATTACCAGGACAGGCAGGGCAACTTCTTTGTGAAATGCCTGTTCCTTGCTCTCTCTCCATCTTCTTCTCTCCAGTTCCCAGTCAAACATGCTGGGGCTTGGCTATGTGAAACACAGCTATTGTCAATGCATTTTTATAAATGGCCCATCATATATATTTTAGTTCCTAAGCATTTTCCAATTCATTTAAAGGAAGAAAGGTTAGGCTGAAGGGTGTCCCTCAAAAGCGACCGCCTTGGAAAGGATTTCTCTAGAAGCTGAGGCAGCTGAGGCTGGGGTTGGGAGGTTGGACGACAGTCTCCTCCTTAAGCTGGTGGCAGAGCTTGGCAGCATTGCTCGTGAGATAACCATTTTTGAAGGCATTGAAGATGCAAGACTGGGGGAGGGGCCATGGCAGCAGCCAAGGCCAGGCAATTGTGGCAGGGTTAGAGTCCCCACAAAGAGGCCCTCAGAGGCTGTGGCCATTTGGATAAGAAACTCACAGGCTCATATGTTTGAACGCTTGGTCCCAGTTACTGGAACTGTTTGGGAAGGACTAGGAGGTGTGGCTTTGTTGGGCTTAGCTGTGGCCTTGTTGGAGGAGGTGTTTCCTTGGTGGGGTTTGAGGCTTCAAAAGCCCAGACCAGGCCCAATCTCTGTCTACTGTCTTTGGATCAGGATCTAGCTCTCAGCTACTTCTCCAGCACCATGTCTGTCTGCCACCACGCTCCCTGCTGTGATGATCATGAGCTAACCCTCTAAAACCGTAAGCCAGCCCCCAGTTAAATGCGGTCTTCTACAAGTTGCCTTGGTCATGGCGTCTCTTCACAGCAACAGAACGGTAACGGAGAGCAGAGCCCACTGTGTGAAGATTTGGAGGTGAAGCCCTCATTCCAGTGGCGATCCCAGGACACTGGAGTGCCAAGTGTCTGGGGCATTTGCAGAGGAGACAGAGCTAAGTTCTTCTGTGGCCACCCACTGGACATCTCACTCCAAACTCATGCCTCGTGAATGGATCCCTTGGACTGTCCACACCCACCGGACAGTCAAGCCTTGCGGGTGAGACGGGAGGAACATCCCCACCACTGTCACTCTGTAACTCTGCAGCCTCTCTCGTGTTCCCCATCGTAGCGGGCACAGAGGGTGTGTGACCATGGTTGAGGGCTCTGGTGGGTGTCTTCTTTATACTAAGACCCACATCTCCTCTAGATTACAGGCTTGCTACACCCGGGCCATCTGCCATGCCTCTGACCTTCCTTCTTAGCTGTCCCCATCACATCTCTCTTCCCTGGGTTCCCGCCCTTGGCCTCCTGATGCTGCTCTATGTTGTTAGGGACCCCACCTCAGGGCCATTGTTCCTGCTTTCTCCTCTGTGATCCCCTACATGGTCGCTCCATCCAGACCTTACGTTTAGCACATGAGCACGCTTTGGCCGTTGCTCGTTGTGTCTTACCCAGAGGAGCAGAAAGGCTGTGTGCACAGACCAGGAAGCATATTCTTTAGTTACTTCCTATCACGTAACAATCGCCGCGAATGAACGCTTGGGTAGAGATGGGAGAACAGGACATACAAGGCAGTCTGTGGGTGTACTGATGGTTTCTCCCAGTGCGATGCAAACGCCGTCTTCCGTGGGAAGCTCTGTGAGCGTTTCCCGTGGGAAGCACGGTGACTTGGGAGAGCAACCGCAGAACGCAGAAGGCTGGAATCTGCTGTCCTGAAGGACGATGACTTAAACACTCATCATAAAGGAGGGCATTGAGATACCTCACATGCGATAGATAGCTGTGCAGTTTGTCTGCGAAGTGGATGCAATCCATGCCGGTTTATTTGAAGACAGAGTGAGAGATACGTCTAAAAGCTATGATGAGTCAGACCCCGAGCACCTGCAAGCTAAGACCACAATGACCACCACGACGTGTTTTCTTTACATCCATTGTGTCTGGGCATGCGTGTGCCACCGCCCATGTATGGAGGTCAGAGGACAGCTTGTGGGAAGGGAGTCATTTCCCTCCCTTGCCATGTGGGATAGGACTCAGGTCTTCAGCGTCGGTGGTGGCAAGTGTCCCTTCCGCAAGAGCCATCTCGCTGCCCCCGCCATTATTATGCTTGTGACTGATGGGAACCGGAAGGGAAGTCGGGCGTGACCTGGAGAACACAGAGCCCTTGGAGGGAAGGGCTTCTCATTTGAGTTGGGACCCTAATTGCTGCCATTGACATTGACAGTGTAAGCCCCGTTACTTACTCAGCACAAGTAAATCGCAGACCAAGTGGGTTTAAGAGTTGGATCAGCGAAGGTGCGTATTAAAGTTGTCTGACCCGAAGCAGCTTGGTTTCTTCAGCCTCGTTTATGTCACCAATCTTGCTATTTGTCGCTGCTGGTAGTCATCACTTTTACGGGTGGTGGATCTTCCCAGGATCCTCGTGTGGTACTTCCATAGGGCTCCTGGGTTAAACCCACCATGAGCTCCTGTGGGAAGAGGGCAAGCTGTTTTGATATAATCAGTCCTGGTTATGACTAGGAGCTTCCAATATTTGAAAGCTGCTCCGATACATGCCCAAGTGGTACTCAATGGTCTGCATTGTTTGTTTTGCTAATTGGTGATGCTGTCACTTTGTTGACCCTGGAGGGGGAATGCTGTGCTGATTAAGAGCTGAATTCAGCTCTATGTGGCACTCACCAGTCATCTTTCACATCTCCTTGAGAAGTGGGAAACAGGACCAGGAATTCGAGGTCCTTGTCTGTCTGTGTAGCAGGTGTAAGGCTAGCCTGGGTTATGTAAGAGCCTGATTCAATTAAAGCAGCAGTAGGGGCTGGCAAGGTAGCTTAGTGGGTAAGGGTGCTTTCTGTGCGAGCCTGGTGGTCTGAGTTTGATTCTTGGTACCCACACGAGAGTGGGAGGAGAGAGCCAACTCCACACAGTCTGTGGCATGTGTTCCCATACACAGCAATAATGAAATGTTTAACTTCTTAAAATATATAGGTGAATGGATAGATGAAGGCCGGCCTGGGCTACATGGTTATCCTAGTTAGAGATACTATTGCTGTGGCCAAACATGACCAAAAGGGTTTATTTGGCTCACACTTCCACATCAGTGTTGATCATCAAAGGAAATCAGGGCAGGAACTCAAACAGGGCAGGAACGTGGAGGCAGGAGCTGATGCAGAGGCCATGGAGGAGTGACGTTTACTGGCTTGATGGCCGTGGCTTTCTCAGCCTGCTTTCGAATAGAGCCTTAGACCACCAGCTCAGGGGTGGTACCGCCCACAATGGCTGGGCCCTCGCCCGTGGATCACTGAGAAAATGCCCCGCAGGGTTGTCTACAGCCTGATCCTACGGAGGCATTGTCTCAATTGAGGGCCCCTCTTCTCAGATGACTCTAGCTTGTGTCAAGTTGACATAGAGCTAGCTAGTGAGCACAGAAAAAGAAATCTCAAGTCTTTTGGATGGGCCTTATGTCTCAGCTGCTGAAGGGCTGTGACTTTAGGTGGGGTTTTAAACTTTGGAACTGGGATCTGGAGTGAGCATCCATTGTGTTGATGATATTGGGTTAAAAAAAAAAAAAACCCCTAGAAACAGTGTGTGTGAGTAAATGCTGATCTAAAGAAATAATTGGGAAAATTAAAAAAAAAAAACAAATAGATGGAGGTACTCCTTACCCAAGATGATCAGCTAATAATTAGAGACAGGGTGAGGACATAGACCCCTTACCACTGGGCCAACATGGCAATGATCATGGTAGGTACAGCTATCGATGGGAAGTCAGTGTCTTAGAGTCTCAAAGCATCTTGTCCTGGGACACTGGGGAATATCCAGCATGTACAATCACCAAGAGATGAAGGTTAACGCTACTGTTTGTCTTAGCAACAGATGCCACCAATGTGATGGCTCAGCGCTGTCTCTCTGTCTCTCTGTCTCTGTCTCTCTCTCTCTCTGGTATCCTTGGCAAAAGCACATAAACATTTCATCTTGCGGGTCCTAGGGATAACTTGGAAGTGGCCACTCTGACTCTGTAGAAGCATTAGATTCAAGAGGTAACCATGCTGTGAATGTAGCCTTGATGGGCACTGCCTAGTACATCTCTCTTCACTCCCACAGAAGGGCGTTAGGACTCAGATGCCCATCTCTGGGACGGAGACTAACCCCACAGGGTTAGGGCCTAGCATGGGAGTCTTCTCTTCAAAAGCCACCATTGGAATCCCCATTCCAAGACACTAGGAGGTGGCCAGAGTGAGTCTGTACCTGGGAAGCAGACAGGTGAGCAGCCCAGCAGGGAAGGTGGCGGTGGATGGAAATCCCCTCACTCCTAGGGTGGGGGCAACTTTTCACATCATGCAGGCCTTTGTATAGTGTAGGTGTTCCATGCCAGCGTGTCCAACCCGTGGCCCAGGAGCTTCATGTGGCTGAGGGTATCCCTGAAGGCAGCCCAACACTCAAGCATAAACTTATATTCATTTGTTGTTTGTTTCAATACAGAGTTTCTCTGTGTAGCCCTTGCTGTCCTGGAACTTGCTCTGTAGACCAGGGTGCCATCAAACTCAGAGATCTGTCTTTGCTTAATCCCGAGTGCTGGGATTAAAGACGTTTGCCACCGTGCCCGGCCAGCTGCAAAATCACTTTTAAAATTGGTTTTATTCCTTTTTAACAGAACTGTGAATATGAATTTTGAAGATGACAATGCCATGTGCTAATAGTTGGAGCCATTTGTGAGGTTGCTGTAGACTAAGGGATTAGCCGCTTTTACATTCCCTTCACCACAATGCCTGACAGACCTCATTGGAGGAAAGATGTATTTAACTCCTGATTTCAAGGTTTTTTTTTTTTTTTTCCCCCTTTGGTCTGTTGTGGTAGGGAAGGTGTGGTGGGATGCTCTGTGTGTGGCTGCAGGAGTATGATGCGTGATTCTTCACATCATGTCAAATTAAAAAGTGGATGGCAAGCCTTCAAAGGTTCACCCATAGCCACACCCTACTTCCTAAAAGTTCCACGGCCTCCCGAAACACGAGCATTCACCACGTGAACCTATGGCAGACACTGCAGATTTAGCCAATAACATCTGGGTACCACAGCAGACACATGGCCATGCCGTTAGCAAGTCTTTGTGAAGAAAGGCCCCGTACAGTATCTGTAGAAAGTTGCTTTGACATTTATACTGAGCATCTAGGAAGAAGGCCCCAGTGGCTGGCTTAGGCTTCTCCATTTTCCCTCCTCTAGAGCCTAACTGACAACCTGAGCGGCCTTACAAAGAAAAACCTACTTAAGAGGTTTACTTGAGGGGTGAGTAAAGGCGCTTGCTGCGGGAGACTGATTAACCACGTTCCACGCCCAGAACCCATGGAAAGGTGGAGGGTGAGAACCAGTATCACAAAATTGCCTTCAGACCTTCACATGTACATTGCCGTGCTAATAGAATGCTGACTTTTATTTCATTGTATGCGTATGGTGTATGTGTGTATAATATGTATGTGGTATGTTTGTGTGTGGGGATGCGCTTGTTTGTGATGTGCGTGTGTGGAGGCCAGAGGTTGACTTTGGCTGTCTTCCTCTATTGCTCTTTGTCTTGTTTTGAGATTAGATCTCTCATGGAACCCAGAACACACCCTCTTATGTTAGGATGGACAGCCAGGGAGCCCTGGGGAATCTGCCTGTCTTTACCGCCAACGCTGCTGTTACAGGCATGTGCCACCATGCCCAGCGTTTTATATGGGTACCGTGGAGGTGGGTGTCCAGGTCTGCATGCAATTGTACAGCAAGCCCCTTGCCCACTGAGCCGTCACCTCAGCCAAGGTTAATGTATTTATTGCATTTGGTTAGGAGAACCCTCAAGGGATCCTTTGTTGCTGGGTTAAAATAGAGGACAGTTAATAAAGCCTGAGACAGAGTTCTTCCAAGGTTCTTCTACAGCAGTGGCTCTCAACCTTCCTAATGCTGCAACCCCTAATACAGTTCCTCCTGTTGTGGTGACCCCCAACCGTAAAATTATTTTGTTTCTACTTCGCAATTGTAATTTAGTTGCCGTTATGAATTGTAATGTAAATACCTGGTATGCAGGGTATCTGATGTGCCACTGCCCAAGGGGGTCACAGCCCATAGGTTGAGAACCACTGCTGTAGAGAAGCTTTGAGAGGAAAACCGTATGGCATGAGGAACTGAATCATGGCGACGGCATTTTTTCATATTCTACCCTCATACAAGCCCTGTGTCTCCTTCACTGTTATCAGTAGGGCTTTTCAGAATTAAACTTAAAAATGCACATCGTTAAGTTTTTATAGCATATTGGATTTCATTGTATGGTTCTGGATTTTAACTTGACCCACAAATGCACTTTACTGAAAGTCTTTCCTTCTCGTAGCCCTCGGTGCTTGGATGGTAATCGTTCCTTCTTGGAAACAGAAGGCTTTTGCCTGCTTCCTTCCTTCTTTCCTTCCTTCCTTCCTTCTTTCCTTCCTCCCTTCCTTCTTTCTTTCCCTTTCCAAAAAGAATGTGTGTATATATGTGTGTTTGTGTGTGTATTTGTTTGTGTGTGTATATTTGTGTATGTGTATGTGTGTTTGTGTATATGTGTATATGTGTGTTTTTATATGTTTGTATGTGTTTTTGTGTGTGTGTATTTGTGTATATGTGTTTGTGTGTGTGTGTGCGTGTGTTTGTGTGTAGGTCAGAGGGCAACTTGTGGGAATCAGTTCTCTGCTTCTGTCATGGGTGCTCCAGGGATCAAACTCAGATTACGAGCCCTTGTTACCAAGCGCCATTACTGACTGAGTCATCCTTCCCTTTTATGTGGTGGGTTTTAGTGCTCACGGATCACTTAGAGAAGTGGAAAATATCCTCTCAGATCAATGGCTCAACTCCATCTTCTCTTCTGGGTCCTGGGTATTCGGGGAGGTTAAATGGTTAGCGTGATGACATCCCAGTCAACTGTTTTGCTTTGCTGACACACGAGATCAGTGGTCCTTAAGGTCTGTGACTTTAAAACATTGTGGAGTAAAGGGAGAATTCCTCACGGGGGCCTGGAGTTCATTTATTGGTTCCCTTTATTTGTATGTACAGTTGAAGATCCCCATGAAGTGAAGCCGGCATCTGCTGTGAAGGTTGCTGGGCTCTCAAGGAGCCTGTGTGAATGTGGGAGACAGTGCTTCTGGGGGAGCAGGGAGGTCAGCCTGGCCCACTTAAGGTGGGGTATGTTATGCAGCTGTCTCCTCAGAGTTGAAGCATCCCTCTCCGGAGGGGAAAGGTGCCTCAGAAGACTCAAACTAAGGAAACTCACAAGTTCCGAAAGTTACAAGAGTCACAAGGCTGCATGAATAACAAAAGATGGTCAGGGAAGAGAAGACTGTTTGGAGTTTTTGCTCACATGCTGGCTGGGCCAGAGCTCCAGGTTTCAGCTTTTGTGAGCCATCGCCCTGCTGGTATGGTACTCTTGTCTTGGAATTGCCCATGCTTCTGTGAGCATCCGCTTCCATGGTAAACTCATTGGTTGACGGAGTGGGACTCCAGTACTGCGGAGATGCTCTGCCTGGGTGAACTGACGAGTTCTCTTTTCCCCAGGAAAAGACAAGCAAGTGACTTTCTGTGCTAGGGTGCTTTGGCTCAGACTCCTCATTTGGTGGTGGCCGCTCCTGCACCATGGGATGTTGACTGTGACAATCCCCCAGAGTCGGGCTGTCAAGCCCCAGGCAGCTGATAGTGACCTAGACACGTAGTGATTGACAGCTGAGAGAGGCCCGGGAGGTTACCCAGCAGCCCCCAGTGTGCCCCACAGCTCATCCCCACAGCATCCTGCAGCAGTAGCAAACTGTCGCCAGTCGTCTGTAGAGCCATGGTTTGATAAGCAGTGACTTAAGAAAGGGGCAAAATTTGGATAAAAAGTTAGCTGTTAATTCTTGAGTATGAATTTATTTTTAAACCATTTTTATTATGCTCATTCATTTAGTGTGTGTGTGTGTGTGTGTGTGTGTGTGTGTGTGTGTGTGTGTGTAGACTTGTATAAGGGCACAGGTCCGAAGGTAATTTGCAGGAGTTGATTCTATCATGTGGTCCTGGGGATGACATCCAGGCCCCTGGGCCTGACAGCATGCCAGTGCCTCAGTTATTTGAATTTAATTTTCCCTAGCTCTAAAAACTTAAGAGTCTTCATGATTGTGTACTAGTTTGTAAACCAGTTATCATTTGTTTGTTTGTCTACCACAGGTAGAGATGACTAAACTTGTACGCTGTTCTTGTTTTATGATGGCAGCCTAGTTGTTAGTTGGCCCTCGGTTCCTGGAGCATTTCCTCTTGTCCCCCCCCCCCCCTCACTGAAGGCCACGGAGCATCAAAGCCCAGCAGGCCTGCTACGGCAGCAGTGCTTTGATCATGGAGTTATTGCTGACTGCGTCATACCTAATTGTAGAAACGGAAAAAGTCCTTCATAGGCTGTAATTTTTCGCATAAACTGTGCTTCTGGAGTCGTATGAATGGCTCTCTCATGAACTGGGGTCCTGGACTGATAGGAGGAAAGTAAGGTAGACAGCAACATTCTCCTCCCCCTGTCCAGTGTGAACCTCCCCTGCCTCCTGACTGTGGCTTTGTGTGAACCTCCCCTGCCTCCTGACTGTGTCCAGTGTGAACCTCCCCCTGCCTCCTGACTGTGTCCAGTGTGAACCTCCCCTGCCTCCTGACTGTGGGTCCAGTGTGAACCTCCCCTGCCTCCTGACTGTGGGTCCAGTGTGAACCTCCCCTGCCTCCTGACTGTGTCCAGTGTGAACCTCCCCTGCCTCCTGACTGTGTCCAGTGTGAACCTCCCCTGCCTCCTGACTGTGTCCAGTGTGAACCTCCCCTGCCTCCTGACTGTGTCCAGTGTGAACCTCCCCTGCCTCCTGACTGTGGGTCCGGTGTGAACCTCCCCTGCCTCCTGACTGTGGGTCCAGTGTGAACCTCCCCTGCCTCCTGACTGTGGGTCCAGTGTGAACCTCCCCTGCCTCCTGACTGTGTCCAGTGTGAACCTCCCCTGCCTCCTGACTGTGTCCAGTGTGAACCTCCCCCTGCCTCCTGACTGTGGGTCCAGTGTGAACCTCCCCTGCCTCCTGACTGTGGGTCCAGTGTGAACCTCCCCTGCCTCCTGACTGTGGGTCCAGTGTGAACCTTCCCTGCCTCCTGACTGGGTCCAGTGTGAAGGAGCTCATGTCCCTTCCTACCCTCATGTGAGCGGAAGTGAACTTTGCCCCTCTTAGGCTTTTGTCAGATACTTGTTCCAGCAATAGCAAAAGTCATGAAAGCACTTAGCTGCCAGAGGCTACACGTGGGTGTTAATGGTTTGGGCAGTCCAGGAGTCTGGGTGTGGGCAAACCTGGAGAACTCTATGAAGAAAGGCTGCTGGGGAGTGTCCAGAGTGTACCAAATGATCCTGAAATGTTTAAGGGCACCATGATAATAGTGTTTTAGGGGAGACATGAGGGTATGTGTGTGTGTGTGTGTGTGTGTGTGTGTGTGTGTGTGTGTGTGTGTGTTCTGACTGTCCATGTCAGGCCTACCCCCTCCCCAGGGCCTTTGCATCTTCTGACACCTCCTTCTGGAACACCCTTCTTTGGACTCCACCCTTGGATTCCTCCTACTTCCCTGTGCTATTCATTCATCTTAGTGATTGAGGGTAACTGAGAGGACACTATTAAACTCTCTTGCTCTTCCTCCGCTGAAGTTCAGCTCCCACCGGCTGCCATGTCTGCAGCTTTTACCCTGGGCCAGGGCTGGAGACATATTCCCAGCTCTCCTTTCCAGAAACTCTAAATAGCCTTTAAAACACAATAGCTCCCTGACCCCAGTGTGAGTCGGCTGCAGAAGGCTGCGGAGGCGGACATTATTAACCTTGAATGATGGTCCAAGCCGTGAATCCAATAAGACCAGTTGTATAAAACCTGCCCAGAGAATGATTTATGTTAAAAGAGAGGTGTGTGAGCAGGTTTGCTCCACTCTGGAATCAATACCTCTGAAGCTTCAGGGCCACGTCTTTTGAGTATATTTTCTGAGCGTTGAGTAACTGCTGTGGCGGCGACAGCTCCAATCGCTGTTCATCAAGGAACTTTAAAATAATTGAGTCGCGTTAAACTTCCTGCCTTGAAGTGGAGACGGCTGTGAGTGAGTGCCTTTCCCCACTTAGTAATCAGAGAAGCGTGCAATTTTGTAGGAGGAAAATGGAGCTAACGGGTGTCTTGTGGCCATTCACGCACACACGCGTGCACAGCATTACATATCTCTAGTTTGGGACATGAGTTTCCTTCCAGTTAGCTTAATAGTTCAAATATAGAGTGGCCATCAGTATTTTTTTTTTTTTTTTGCATATGACTGTTTATATGTGCGTTCATGTGTGTGTGTCACACGGACTTGTGGAGGTCAGAGGGCAATGCCGGTTGCCTTTCCTCAGGCACCATCTTCCCGTTTTACACAACACACAGATAAATGCAATTTGTTTTAAGTATCCATAATACCTATAAAACTCTGAGAAAATAGCCAAGAGCTTAGTGAAGATTTGTGAGACAATGGCTGATCCACAAAAGCCAAGTGGGTAGCTTTGTTGGTGAGACACACACACACACACACACACACACACGTGCACACGTGCACATATATATGTACTGTATCTATACACACTATATCTATTTCTCTATCTCTAGCCTTTCTTTTCTGTTTGCCGGCTTGCACATTTCAGAAGCCACTGGAACGTGAAAGACGGGGTGTGTACTGGCGAGGGCGGCTGTGCGGTTGAGCACACTGGGATGTTAAAACATTGGTTATTCTCAGAATCCCCCCCCCCCCCCCGCCCACTCTGCATTTGCAGATTTGGCTACTTGTTAAAAATGTATTTTGATCTTCCAAACCGGAGGCTCCAGAGCTTTTGCCACTGGCAAACACCAGCTGCAGATGCTGCCAGCGGAAGCCAGGCAAGCTCTCCTCTGCCTTCCTGGTTCAGCTTCCTGTCGGAGGAGAGACTGGAGGAACAGGGCAGGTAGCAAAGCCTGGGGGGGGGGGGCTGGATTGGGAGTGGTTTTGCTTTTAATTTTATCTTTTATTTGGTGTGCGCGTGCACACGCATGTTTGTGCATGTGTGCGTGCATGCATGGGAATGGGCATCTGCGTGCCTTTTTCTGCTAAGTGTCACACAGGAGAAGAAATGATACACAGGAGAAGAAATGATGAAGGTGCTGCTTTCCACACTGAGGATGCTGCCTTCCTTTACAAAGACTTTGACAATGAACCCCGAATCACAAAATGGCATTTGTGCTGAAGGGGACAGCAGAGGCTTGCCAAACCCTCAGGAGCCTGAGTTCCGAATTCTTTAATGAAGTGTTAAGACTTTGTAGAGGTATGACTACCGTGACTAATGAGAATTGGCTATAATTGATTGGGTAGAGTTATTGATTTCTTTAAAAAAAAAAAGGCTTTGAGCAAGCAGTCCTACACCGAACTCTAATGTGTTTTATGTTGAGTAGATTCCTTTTTAAGCTCTGGGGCTTGAACCAAGGGCCTCATGCCCGGTAGGCAAGTGTTCTGATACTGAGCTGTGTAACTGGGCCTTTTAAACAGTGTTGTGATGCAGGGTATTGCCATACCCCCAGGCTGGCCTCAAACTCAGGCCAGTCCTGTTGCTTCAGCTTCCCAAATGCTGGCTTTGTGGACATGAACCACAATGCCCAGGCCTCACCGTGCGTCCGTTTTTCGTTTTATTTTCTGTGACAGTGTGTGCCCCCGTGGCTGCCCTTGGAGCGAGAGTTCTTCACGCTCCTCAGGACAGTGCGTGGTATAAAATGCGTGCGTGTGGACCTGACTGGCACTGATGGGTGTGGTATGTAGCCGCGGACGATGCTGAACTTCTCAGCCTCCTGCTTTCGCTTCGGGGATGCTAGGCTTGCACTACCACACCCAGCTCATGCGGTGCTGGGGATCGAACCTAGGGCCTTGGGCACGTTAAGCAAACAATCTACTGACTGAGCTACGTCCCCTACCCATATGTTACTACTAAAGTAGACGAGTTTTGTAGGGTTTGGCTAGATCTGACCCGGGACAGAAGCCCTGTGTGTGGCTTTTGTTTTTCTGTGGTGTTGGCCATCGCTGCAGTCGTGGGTCTTTTATCCCTGCTTTCTTCATGCCTCCTGCTGTTCCACATGCTTGTAGCCTCACTTAACCCTCTCTGCAACAGTAGTAGCCATAGAGCCCCCATGCCTCAGGGGTGTTCCAAGCATCCAGTGTTAATGGAGTCGGCCATCCTTCGAAAGCCTCGGTGATGAGGCCTATCAACGAGTCCCATCTTGTGGGAAAGGAAACCGAGGCAACATGAAGTAATGTTCCTGAGATGCTGGTAAGAGTGGATGGACCCGAGGCTGTTCTCAACCCCAGCATCCGTTACAGCTCAGCTTGGGGATGAGTGCCTCCCCACTAAATCACTCACTGGGGGGAGGGTTGCTGATTCTCTGCTCTTCTTATCGCCCCCTTCCCCTGAAGCCCAGTGCGCTGTTAGAGCTGAAAATGTGAAATGTGAGCTGGCATGGTGGGACATGCCAGTAACCTCAGCGCCCAGGAAGCAGAGGCAGGTGGATCTCTCTGAGTTCGAGGCCAGCCTGGTCTGCAGAGCTAGTTTCAGGACATCTAGTGTTACACAGAGAAGCCCTGTCTCAGAAAGGAGGAAAAATGTGAGTTGTGCCGTACTCCCAGGTTCGTGGGTGTGAAAACGGGGTCCCCAGCTGGTGGTGCTGTTTTGAAAGGGTCTGGAATGTTCAGGAGGAAGTGGGTCCCTGGGGACAGGCCCTGCTCTGCCTGCCCTCTGCTTCCCGTCTGCCTGTGTGATGTGACTTCTGCCAGGCTTCTCCTCACTGTCGATGGACTGATTGTATCCCTTCTGATTGGAAGCCAGAATGAGCTTCCCTTTCTCCCTTATGCCGCTTCATATCAGTCACAGCAGGAGGAAAGTGATAAACACATGTATGTAGACAGTGTCGCTGGCATCGGGCAGTGAACACGGCTCTGCGGGTGCAGCCTGCCCCGCATGCAGAGCTGAGGACGTGCGTGTATATGTGGTTAAGCCCTGCCGTGGTTGGCCCTCGTTCTTTAGAACACTTTGTGTTTGCTGATGGATAGTGATGTGGGTGTAGACATTTCCCCCTCTTTGGATAGGAACATTCTCTACCTGCATCAGTGCCTGTCCTGTGGTGAGTAGGGGACAATGAACGAACGGAGAAGGAGGCAGCCATTGTCCTTAGGATGATGAACCAGACTTTTCAGAGGGCGTATCCGCCACTCACTGTGAGGGGGAAGGAAATCTGGCATTGTTTCTATTCAGAGTAACATGTAAAGTGAGTGAGTTTTCACTTTTGCCCTTTGGGGTGCAGTATTTTGGGCTTTGGTGTACTGATCTGTGGCGGAGGGTAAGGGACAGAGCCCGCTGCCTGAGAAGGGAACCAGGTCCATTCATATTCATATTACCTTTCATTGTTTCTGAGTATGTGTGGAAATAAAGGCAGTCTATCCCTGGAGTGAAGTGGGTGTTTTCACTGTAGTGTGGAAAGAATTACAGCAGCCGTGTGTTTATTCTGCAGTTGGGAAACACAAGAAAAATGGCTGGGGAACAGCTAATGCTGCATTTGCTGGAAGCTTCATGTAAAGGTGGTGAGTTAACAGAACACTGGCAAGTCAGAAGGTGGATACTTTGAGTGTTTTCTGGACCCAGAAGGAAATGTGTTTTCCTATTGTAAACGCCATGATTAGCTACAGTTAAGCAGCCCAAACCATTGATACAAAAATAACCACAGAGATAGAACATTTTTCCAGCAGGGCAGACAGAATCCAAAGCCTGCAGTGTGAATGTCCAGGGATATAACCCTCATCACCCTTTCCAGCCAAGTGCCAAGAAAACAGGGTGGGGGCCTTCCACACAGACCCCAAGGCCTTGCAGTAGGGGGAGGCAGGACTCTGAGTGCCTGGGCATTGTGACCAGACTTGGACATGGGAAGGCGGGCAGTGGAAAGGCTCACAGGGGTCCGGGAGTGAGGAAGGCTGGACCGGTTGGAGCCCACGAGACACTGGAGGCATGGGGAGAAGCAGAGTTGAGGGCTCC
Source organism: Phodopus roborovskii (assembly GCF_943737965.1). Classification (NCBI taxonomy): domain Eukaryota; kingdom Metazoa; phylum Chordata; class Mammalia; order Rodentia; family Cricetidae; genus Phodopus; species Phodopus roborovskii. Next base: position 3,541,556 of record NW_026125295.1, read on the forward strand.
AGGCTGCAGTGGCATCTTCAGAGCGGGCAGGCTCTGAAGTTTCCTTTTGGTCCACTTTTCACATTCTGTGGTTTCTCTTGTTTTGATGAAAGTCATGAGGGAAAGAAGAAATTTATTCCCGTGACGAAGAGAGCTGTCTTAATCACCTCTACTTGAGGGGAGTTGGAGAAGGCTTGAAGGAGAATCACCTCCTGTGATAGCAAGGCTCCTTGTGCTAGCTAGTTCCGATTTTCACAAAGTTAATTGAAGTGTTAGTTCTGTGGACTTAATGTGGGGAAACAGACACTGGAGCAAACTGGCTTGTTTTCTAGACCTCAGAAACAGCCAGCGGAAAGTGTAGGCTGAGAGGGTATGAACGGAGGAGCCCTTTCTCTACAAGCAGTTTGTAGTCCCCCGAAGTCCTGCCGGCTTCCGGCCATGAGTCTGTACTGTAAAGGGCAGGATGAGGTGGTGTGCTCTGGGCTTGCTGACGGCACGTGTCAGTCAGCACGCTCTGGGACCCTCTGACTGGAAGCTGTAGCCCTGCGACTGTGTTACACTGCATTGGTGCAGGGAAATGCCTGTTATCTGAATGCCTGTTTGTGCCACAAAGTGGTAAGTGGTGTTCTGGTTGACTCAGGGTGAGCTATCACAGCCAGGAACGGCACCACTCACCAGGCCCAGCTGCTCAGGAAGTGGAAATGGAAGGATCCTGTGAGCCAGGAGTTTAAGGCCAGCTTGGGCAACGGCGGGGGGGGGGGGCCCTCTCCTCTCATACCCCTAAGTGAAGCTCATCGTTATATTTTATGAATTCTGTATCGGGCTAAACATTTTAACTGAGGCTGGCCAATTGGCTTGCTCTGCAAGCCTGGATCCCTGGAGCCCTTGTGTGGCGGTCAGATGAGAATGCCTCCCTCATCCCAGTAGAGAGGGTTAAATACTTGGTCTCCAGGTCTTGGGAGGATTAGGAGGAGTGTCCTTTCTGGAGAAGGTATGTCACTGGGGATAGGCTTTGAAGTGTCAAGGATCTGGAGCCATTCCCAGCATGCACTTTGCCTCCTGCTTGTGGATCCAGATGTGAGCTCCAGCTGTTCCTGCCATCATGCTTTTTGCACTGCTGTCACAGACTCCGACCCTCTGAAACCATGAGCCCAAGTAAACACTGTCTTCTCTAAGTTGCTTTGGTCATGGTGTTGTCATAGCAACAAAACAGTAACTAAGACAACCACACACAGGGGAAAAGAAACAGGCACCTCTTCTTTTTTTTTTTTTAAAGACAGGGTTTCTCTGTGTAGCCCTGGCTGTCCTAGAACTCACTCTGTAGGCCAGGCTGGCCTTGAACTCACAGATCTGCCTGCCTCTGCTGGGATTAAAGATGTGTCCACCACCACTGGGCTAAAGCCACCTCCTTAGAGCTGTCCTCTGACCTGCATGTGTGTGCATAACAACAAATACAACTTAAAAAACCATCACTAGCCAATGTGAGGCCAACCTGTCACCTTCCTTTATTTGTTATCGTGCTCTTCATGTGGATTGGCGGGTGGGTATTTAAAATAAAACTATGCATGCTGGGGAGATGGCTGTGAGTGAAATGCTTACTGCAAAGACCTGGGGTGTGGAGACCCCAGCGCTCCCCAGCCAGCCAGGCTAGCTGAGCCAGGGAGGAAACCACTCAGACGCCAGCCTCAGCCTCCACATCCATGCACATACATGTGTACATGTACATATGCACATGTACACATACATCAGCACATAAACAAAATGAGTGTAAGCTCCTAAGAAAACCAAGCAAGAAATTTAATTTAAAAAAAAAAATCATGATTAATGTAAGGAGTACGGGTTTTTCCGCCTGCCGCCTCCCGGTCTTGTCCCGCCGCCGCGCCAGCCCCAAATAACACACAGAGACTCTGTATTAGATATTATACTGTTGGCCAGTTACTACTTTCTTATTGGCTAGCTCTGCCTTAATTATTAACCCATTTTTGTTGATCTATGTATTTTCACATGGCCTTCTCTTACCGGGGAGGCGGTTGGCGTCCAGCTCTCTCCAGACTCTCCATCTTGACTCCTCCTTCCTCCTTCCTCTTTCCTCCTTGTCTCCTAGTCCCTCCTATCTTCCTTTCCTATTGGCCAACAGTCTTTATTATTACCCAGTATGAGAAACATATACAGAATGACCTCTCCCATCAGATTAAAGAGAGTTAGGTAGACAGACCCTGACTTGAAGGGACAATGAATACATGCTTGTCACATGACAGTTGCTCTTGTACTTGCTTGCTGTCAGCTGACTGGAGCACCATGAACATCTTGCCCAAGGCCAGCATTCTCTCTTAAGTCTGAATTGGAAGAGGAGGTGGCAAAGCCACATAATTGGGTAGGTGAGGTTCCAGTGCTCACATTTGTATTTGTAACTGCTATTGAATGTGAGGAGTATGGTTTTTCCGCCCTCCGCCTGGTCTAGTCCCGCCGCCGCGCCAGCCCCAATTAATGCACAGAGACTCTGTATTTGATATAATTCTGTTGGCCAGTTACTAGTTTCTTATCGGCTAGCTCTGTCTTAATTATTACCCATTTCTATGTATTTCCACGTGGTCTCCTTACCGGGGAGTGGGGCAGGCATCTGGTCTCCCCAGTCTCTCCATGCTGACCCTTCTTACTACTTCCTCTTCCTCCTTGTCTCCTAGTCCCGCCTATTTTGCTTTCCTATTGGCCAACAGTGCTTTATTCATTAACCAGTATGAGAAACATATATACATAATGGCATCGCCCATCAATTGAACAAGACAAGGAAGAAGAAAAAAAAAAAAAAAAAGGAAGGAAGGGAGAGAACGGGAGATGGATTTAATAGGCTTTCTGTCCGTGCCCCCCCCACCCCCTGTTTCTCTGCCTAAGTAGAAAGCCAGATCAAGCATAATTGAAAAAGTATAACAACAGGTTTATTTGAGTAAAGCATCTCCAACTCCGGAATGAGTTCTTCAGTCTTGGAGATCTGGAGGCCGGAGAAGCTACACCCCTGAACTAAAGCAGAAAGATTTTATAGGTTGTAGAGAAGGGTTTGTGCTGGGTTTGTGCTTCAGGTGGGGACTTGGGCAGCTGGCAGCTTCAAGGGAGGAAGCCACAATAGCCGCCAAGAATGTGGAAGTGTGTTTCTTGGCCCCGTTTCTTTGTTCGGAGACTCTGAGTGGGCAGGGTTTGGAGAGACAGGACTGGGGTTTCCCAGAACATGCCAGGGTGAGCCAGAAGTTGCAACTGAACGGGTCAGTCAGTTATGTCTCTGAAGAGGAGGAACAGGGAGCCCTTGCCTGGTCGGTTCTCAGTAAACCTCTCTCTCCTTGAGAGCTACCATCACTGGGTTCCAAGGAAGATGTGGAGCCTTGCCTCCTGAACCCTGAAGCTCTCAGCCTTCGGGTGGCCCTGTAAGGCTGTCCTGGCCCTACAGCTCATCCCCCCAGAAGCTTTCTTTTTTCACTTGTTGATTTTAGAAGTGTTTTGTTTTGTCTGTGCTCAAGGTCAGAGGAAAGGGGGAAAGTAGGAGAAGGGATTTGGATTTTTTTTCCACCCCCCACAAAGGGTGGGGACTCTCTTGCCTAGCATCACATGCCATAGATTATATATAATAGACATAATGTGTAGATTATATCTGTTATATGTTTGAGTGACTGAGGATTAGGTTGTAAGCAGTTTGCGGGAGGTAATCATGTCCTTTCTCCTGTGAAATGGTGACTGCAGTTCCACTTACCCAGTGGGGACACAGTAAATATTAATTACTAGTGGCTTATCCCTGAACACAACTGCCCCCTTCAGATTCACGAAGCAGATTCCTGATAAATGCGTTTGTCTCTCCAGGGTTTCATTTGTCAGGGTGCCAAAGCTGCCAAGGGTTTGCCTGGAGGCTGAGGGCCCTTGTCTGATCTATTTCTTTCCTCTTTGGAGCACCTTTTCAAGATGCATTTTCATCTGGAAAGTAATTGGCAGGACTGAGATTCCTTTCATCTGTGGAGGTCACGCTCTTCTGGGTGCCTTTGGGTGGATATCTGAGCCAGATGCAGTAATTAAACTTAAAGTAGCAGATATTAACTGGATTTCAGGCCCAACTCTGCTACCAGCAGAGGTTAGAATCTGTATTTTTGTTGTTTGGAAACAGGGTCTCACTGTGTTGCTGCCTTGAACTCACAGCAATCCTCCTGCCTCAGGCTTCCAAGTGCTGGAACTCCAGATCTGAGCACCACGTCCGAATTGAGGTATTTTCTGGACTTCTTTCTTTAGGGAATCTAGAGGCATCCTACTCCACATGCAAAATAAAATGCTTTCCTGGAAATGAACTCTGATGGTTAGTCTTGGCTGCCAACCTGACTGACTGGTTCAGGAGTCAGTCCTGCCTAGGAGACACACCTGCCTCTGTGGTGTAAGGGCATTTCCTGAGAGGTGGATGTAACCCGAAGGAAGGCTCATCTAGGATGGGAGCTGCATAACCCCATGAACGGGGGATAAAATGGGAAAAGCTGCTCGGCCTTTGCTTCCTGTTTGCAGATTCATTGTGACCAGCTGACTCGAATCCTCCACCGCCATGCCTTTGCCCCTGTGTGGATGGATCTCCTGGTCCAGAACAAACCTTTCATTCCTTTAAGTTGCTTTGGTCAGGTGTTTTGTCCCAGCATCGAGAAAAGTAGCAAACACAGTGAGGCTAACAACTGTCTGGAAACATCACGCTTCTGTGAAACTGCCTGGTTGGTTACATGTGTGTAACAGGAGAGAGCAGGTGTAGCTTCACACATGTATTTAAGGCCAGAGTCTACTATGCTTATAATTTAATGAAGAAATAAAAAGGAAGGACTTGACACTCCCAGGTATGACGGAGGAGAAGGCTCCTTGTAAGTAAAAGAGAGTGTAGCCAGAGGCAGGGACATCTGGGAGAGTCTAGAGTGAACATGACCCTGAGCTGGGAGGAGGGGGGGGGGAGAATCAGGAGACCAGGTGAGTGACAAGGGCTGGCTAACTAAAATGTCTAGGCTGGAGAGTTCAGGGTGGAGGGGGGTGTGTGCCAGCCATATCCTGTAAGAGGTAGGGCCTGAGGGATGCTGGGAGTACCTGGAGACCAGGTCCACTTTTGATATGCTAATTAGGCATCTCATTAGCAGTTTGTCCTGGGTTTGAAATGTGACTAATGGTTAGCCCTCTTCTCCTCCTGAGCAGTGTTGCCAGACTCCATGCCTGGGTTTTTCTGTGATGCCAGAGAGTCACACCCAGGACCTCATCCTTGAGTAGTATCCCCAGTTTGGGTTTCTTGGCTGTCTTGAGACCACATCTCAATAGCCTGATAGCCAGAGAGAGAGGGCCAGTGTCTCTTCAGACATATTGAGCCCTGAAGGATGGCTACACTAGGGTGGCTAGAACCGGTCTACACAAGGTTGTGTCTTGCATTATGGGGAGTGTCCTGGGACTCTCCTCACAGTGAACCTTGCCATTCTACCTTGACTTTAAAGTAGGAGGGGACAAAGCTAGGGTGTTTGGGGAAGGTGGAGTGTGAGGCCAGGGCTCACTGCTCAGCACACAGAATCATGGAGAAAGCCATCACAAATGTCAACGCCAGTTTTCTAGGTGTTTTTCCACAGATTGAATTATTTTACATATTTGAATGTTTTGCTTATAAAAGGAGAAGGAAGGGACCCGGGTGCTCCTAGATGTGGTGGATGGAGGGGAATGTTTATGGTAGATAAAAGGGAGGGTGTGCCTAGAGGCAGGGACTTCTGGGAGAGTCCAGAGTAGACATGACCAGGCTGAGCTGGGCCATGTGTATGGGGTGGTGGTGGTGGTGGATGCAACAGTCAGGAGGCAAAGGTACAAAAGGGCCGGATGACCAAAATGTCTGGATTATATAGGGAAGAGCCTCTGGGGGAAGTGCAGCCAAGCTCCTGGTCTGGAGAGTTCAGGGTAGAAGGTGGGCTATGCCTAAAGAGATAGACCCTAAGGGATGCTGGGAGAACCTGGAGGCTAGGTCTGCTTTGATATGTTAGACACCAGCCATTTGTCACAGGTTTGAAACTTTACTGGCTGCATGTATGTATTTGCACTGTGTGAGTTCTGGTACCTGAGTATTCAGAAGAAGGTCTCAGATTTCCTGGAACTGGAGTTAAGCGCGGTTGTGAGTCTCCATGTAGATGCTGAAAGTTGAACCCCAGTCCTCTGTAAGGGCTGCTGGAGCTCTTAGCCAGCGAGCATCCGTCTAGCCCCAAGCTCTCTAAATAGTAGTAACAGTAGAATCCACTGGTCAGACAAGGCTGGTTTTATTGTATTTGAAGGATGGGGAAGGAGGGGGACACCAGTATAGAACTTCACAGATAACCTCAAAAAGTCAACATCAAAGTTTGCAGCTGAGAGATCCCTGAAGCAAGCACAGAGATGTCCTTGGCCACCCGGCCCCCTCCAAGGCTTTCTGTAGCTTTTCCAAGGACTTAAACCGGTGGGCTTCGGCCACTGGGCCACATTCCTGGTTTCTGCCGCTTGAGTTTCCATGTGGCTGCTAGCCCTCTTAGCACCGACTCCCATGGTTTGTTTTTGCCCTGTGCATTGCTATGGAGACAGGCCAGGGGTTCCCCACTTCCTGTGGAGTGGGTTATCTGTGAACTGAAGCCTGACCTGTGCTTGTGCTTTTGACATTTAATTTAGGATGCTGTTTTGGTACCTCTGTTACCTGTTGGTGACACCCTTGATTATGAAGTCAAATGCCAGAATGAATTGAAATCTGTGGTTGTTCTTAAAATAAAACAAAAACTGTGTGTGTGAGTGTGTGTGTGTGTGAGTGTGTGTGTGTGTGTGTGTGTGATAGTATACACATGGAGGCCAGAATATAACTTGTGGGATCAGTTCTCTTTTTCTACCACGGAGGTCCTGGTCAGGCTTGGTGGTACCCACTAAACCATCTTGCTGCCCTTTTCAGTGCTCAGTGTACTAGGAAAGATGATAAGAGCCAATAGATGCTTTATTGCTGGTATACAGGCAAAGAGTTATTCCAGGGGACGCTGTTGACATTAAACCCTGACTCAGCCCCTGTGTGCAGGCCTGCAGGCCCACCCCATCCCTGTCCCATTAGGTACTAGTGTATTTCCATCACTGTAACCACAGCCTCCTTCCCACCATTTCCAAGTGCGTCTGCCAAAAGTGAAGTGTGCACCCCCCTCCCCCGCGTGCGCCCAGCTCTCGGTAGATATTGTTGAATGCTTTCAGAGAGCTGACGTGCGGCTCCATCTCTGGGCATGTGCGCCTGTGGTAGTAGAACAGGACATCCCATAAGCCTGTTTTGTGCTTTTATTACCTCAGATTTACATAATAGCTTATGCTTGCAAAATAGCAAGTATTTATCCTGTACAATATAATTTGGAATATGGGTCTCTTTGTTGATTAAAACAGAGAATATTCCGTATTAGTTAGCAGCTCTGTCTTGCTTACCTCTTCTGTTAAGTTTTATGGCACCATTCATAATAGTAAAAATTTATAATGGATTATAGGCTTCATAAGTATTACTCTTTTTTTTTGACATGTCATTTTTCTGAGACTAGGTTTTATGGTAAGAATTTTGAGAAAGTGCTGAGTCTACAAATAGCATGAAACCCAGTTTTCTCTGTTAGCAGATATATGTACAGTTTGCTGCCAGTGAACACTTAGATATTTTATGTTGTTTGAAATTAAGCTGGACTTGTTGGCAGTCTCTCTTGGGAAACTGAAACGGATGAAGAGGTCATGTTCATTCGTACATAGAAGGACTTAGGCTAAAGCCCTATTATACTTACTGATGTCTTTCTAAACTTCGGGTCCTAAATGGATCAATTCCTTTGTACTTCACTGAGAGAACGTGGACATCGCGATTGGGCTGCATCCCGGATTTATCAGAGCGGGCGGCCAGCATCACTGAACAGAGCAAACAAGTGTTGTTACAAATGAAGTTGGAGGGAGGTCAGTGCTTCAGAGGGTGGGGTGAGGAGTTCAGCTGGAGTTGCAATCCCTTTCCCTTCCTCCCTCCCTCCTCCCTCCCTCCCTCCCTCCCGCCCCCGCCTGCCCGCCCGCCCTCCTTCCTCCTCCTCTTCTTCTTCATGGCCTGAGGTTTCCTTGTCTGGCTTTGAATTTTCAGTGTAGCAGAGGTGGCCCTATGGCTGGTCCCGCTACATTCTGAGTGCTGAGTCTGTCGACACACCCAGTTTACACAGTACTGGGCGTGGAACCCACGGCTTTGAGCATGCAAGTGCTCTGCCATCTCTGCCCCCTTCCCTGGAGCTGCAACCTCAGCCCTGGGGCTACAATTTTAATTTACTTAGGTAACTTGAGAAGCTTTCTGGAGGAGACAGAGAGAAAGGCGCCTGCAGAACCCTGCAGTGTCTTGGGTGCTGCTGAGAATGGCGTGTGGCTGAGTCACCAGCAAAGACCGGGTGGCGCAAGCAGGTTGTGGCTGTGCACAGTAAAGCAAGGGGCTCCAGACTGTGTCTCTGCAGTGTGTTTATGAGCATGGATGATTTTTAAAAATCATCTTGTAAAATCGAAATGGTTGTGGGGGAGAGAGAGCTGTATGTGCATTAGTGTGTGTGTGTGCGTGTGTGTGCGTGCGTGCGCGTGCGTGCGCGTGCGTGCGTGCGTGCGTGCGTGTGTGTGTATGTAGGCTGGGGTCAACACTGGGTCTCTTCCTCAATCTCTCCCTACCTTGCTTTTTGAGGCAGGGTCTCTCACTGAACCTGAGGTTTGCCAGTTAGGCTAGGCTGGCCAGCCAGCAAGCCCCGGCGACCCTCCTGTCCCCATTCTCTCCAGCACTGTGATTACAGGGGACTCACTTCTCCATGTGGATTCCGAGGAACCAGACACAGGAGCTCAAGCTTGCTTAGTGAGCACTTGACTGAGCATCTCTCCAGCCTGGATGAGCTTTTGTTAGCTTTTGTTGACTACACCAAATGTTTAGATAGTAACATTTGTTTTCTAAGCAAACAGCCAGGAGGGGAGGGTGGGGTGTGGGAGTCCAGGCAGGCGTATGTAGGCAGACTTTTCTTACCTGCGCTCTGCCATGTGGCTGTGGTACCTTCCTTCTCTCAGTATGGTGAGTTTATCTCCTGCTTCCGCTGCCTCTCCTCTCGCTCTCCAGACCCCTCCTCTTGTTTTTCGTGTTCTTTTTTTGTCTGCCAGTTCCGACTAACCTCTACCTGTTCAGCTATTGGCCAGCCAGCTCCTCTATTAAACCAGCCACAGTGGCATATTCACACAGTGAAAAGGAATGTTCCCTGGGAGTATTAGCTGCTGCTTGTTACGAGTAGTTTTCCCTGCCGGCCTGGACCCACGGGGGGGGGGGGGCAGCGCCAATTAACACACAGAGACTCTGTATTAGATATAACACTGTTGGCCAGGCACTAGTTTCTTATCGGCCAGCTCTGTCTTAATTATTAACCCATTTCTATTAATCTAAGTACTTCCACGTGGTCTCATCTTACTGGAGAGCGGGGGCTGGCGGTTCTGCTTTCTCCAGTCTCTCCATGCTGACTCTCCTTACTACTTCCTCTTCCTCCTTGTCTCCTAGTCCCGCCTATCTTGCTTTCCTATTGGCCAACAGTGCTTTATTCATTAACCAGTATGAGAAACATATTTACAGAATGACATCTCCCATCAGCTTCTCTTCTGTTTGTTACAAACTATCTGACAAGGAGCAACTTCAGGGAAAGGGGGGGTCTATTTTAACTCATGGTGTGAGGAGTCCATCATGGGTGTGTGTGTGTGAGTGTGTGTGTGGTGTGTGTGTGAGTGAGTGTGTGTGTGTGTGTGTGTGTGTGTGTGAGTGTGTGTGTGGTGTGAGTGTGTGAGTGTGAGTGTGTGGTGTGTGTGTGTGAGTGTGTGAGTGTGTGTGTGAGTGTGTGGTGTGTGAGTGTGTGTGAGTGTGTGTGGTGTGTGAGTGTGTGTGAGTGTGAGTGTGTGGTGTGGGTGTGGGTGTGAATGTGTGGGTGTGTGGTGTGTGTGAGTGTGTGGTATGTGTGTGAGTGTGTGTGTGTGTGGGTGTGAATGTGTGTGGTGTGAGTGTGTGGTGTGTGTGTGAGTGTGTGTGTTGCAGTGAAAGTGACGGCAGCCACTTGTTCACATCTCAGAGAACCAGAAACAGAGTAGGCTATATGGCCCCAGACCCACACCCTAACAATCCACTTCTTTCAACTTGGCCCCCACCTCCTGAAGGTTCCCAACATCCCAAAACAGCACCACCAGTTGGGGACCAAGGGTTCAAACTTATGAGTCTGTGGAGACGGGACATCTGTGAGTGGTGGGTCCAAGTCCAGTGTGACATACTGTTTGCTGTTTCTTTCCAGCTGGGCTCACTATGCTGGTGACAGAGCAGGACATGCCACTCTAAGCTGAGAACAGGTTTTGTAAGAAAACCCAAAGAGCAACGGAGTGGTGTGTTAGGCACAGGCGATAGCTACCGCTCAGTGTCAGCAGCCACATGGCCTTGGGCGGTTGCTTTCTTAACCACATATTGGAATGACTAATTATCTGCTAGATGTGGCGCTTAGCGCTTTGTGCATGTCATCCCATTTAATGTGACAAGCTCTAAAACACTGGAGGCCCAAATGGCACAGGGTAACCGCTGGGCGCTTTGGTAGCCCTCTCTAGAGGCCCATATGGCACAGGGTAACGGTTGGGCGCTTTGGCAGCCCTCTGTGGAATGCTTTCTCCTTTCAAAGATACAGACAGACCAGGGTTTGCCTTGTGACGAGCTTGCCAACTGAGGGCAGACCACAAGGAGGGCTCCTTGGTTTTGTCATGGAGTGAGCGAGGGTGTAGGGCTGGCTCTACCTTTCCTTGTTCTCTTCTCCCCGATGTCCCCTGTGGTGTGACAGGAAGTCATGACATATGTAGTCACTTTGTAGAATGGCAGTGGCTTCACCATGACTTTCCTCATATCAGCTCCTAATGTCACTCTGCTTTGGGATGGGGGTCTTTAGAAGAGACGAACAAACCCTGCTCTGAGGGAGAACCTTCCACAGAAACAGTGTTGAGGAAGGTTGTAAAGATTTCTGCTTTTTCTCTAAGGGCATCAAGTACCCCAGGCTGGCTTTGAACTCACCATGTAGCAATGTGTCATGTAGCTCAGGCTGGCTTTGAACATATAACCTTTTATTTTGATCCTCCTGCCTCTACCTTCCCAGTACTGGGAGTACTGATCTACCACACTATCCTACTTTAAGCAGTGCTTGGGAATGAATCCAGGGCTTTATTCTTGCCAGGCAAGGCTTCTGCCAGCTAAGCTATCTCCCCAGCCCAGGGCTGTTGCTTTTTAATGTATTTACTATCGACTTATTTCCTAATGTCTATAAAGTAGTGCCTAATGGTCCTGTTATCCCTTCTCTTTGGGTCAGTGTTTTGGAGTGTGACTAGACGGACCCCCACACTGTCACACAGGCCTGACCACCATAGCAGAGGCCGAGCGTGCACAGAGAACCTTGTGGGCAGAGCTCCAAGGCTCAATGTGGGCTTGGAGCCTCACAGGGGAAACCCCCTCATCTCCGCTGTTCTTGTCTTCTAGATGATGAACCAGGTGGAAGGTCAGCAGAAGAATCTCGTGCATGCCATCGAGTCCCTGCCAGGCTCCGGCCCTCTCACTGCCTTGGACCAGGATCTGCTTCTCCTGAAGGCCACCTCTGCGGCCACCCTCAGCTGCCTTGGGGAGTGCCTCACCCTGCTCCAGCAGAGTGTGCGCCAGGCAGGCCCACCCAGCCACAAGCCAGGGGCCTCAGGTGAGCGCTCCCTCCCTGCCCCGAGGTAATCCCTTTGTGCACGTGTGCATCCGTTTTTCCCCTCCGCCTCTTCCTAGTTTTCTGAGACAGGATTTCTCTGTGTAGTTCAGGCTGATTGTGAATTCACCGTGTAGCCTTGATCTTATGGTGATCCTCCTGCCTCAGCCTTAATCCTGCAGTTTGGGTATGGACCACCATGCCCTACTTTTTCATTACCCACCCAGCTAGCCTTTCGTCCAGTGAAGTCTCCGTCCCTCTCCCCCAGTAGTGTACCATCCTATAAAAATGCAGCCAGTGTGTATCCACAGACTGTAGAATCTCCTTTGAGATTTGGCTGCCTTGACCTGATCTTCATTCTGCTCGTGACCCTTGTCCTTAGCGTGCTGCCTTCCAGATCCATCACTCTTCCACGGCGCATGTATGTCCACCACAGTTGCCGGCTACTCTGGATGGCAGACCCTACACATGCGATCTTCTTCCTGCCCTGCTCACCCCCTCTCAAGGACAGGCTCAGGCAACTCCCTTTAGGGACAGTGTCATGCTTGCTGGTCATATGGGAGGATTTGGCTGAAGAACATTCCTGAAGCATTGCTAATTCCACTCCCAGAAGCCGAAGGCAGGAGCATAGGGTCTTAAGAGAATCCAGTCCTATCTGAGGAGTCAGTAGTAAGCAGACAGAAAGACATTACTGAACTTTAAGTTCAACAATAAAGGCAAAAATAGCTTGAGAGGAGGGGGCCAGGGAGATGGCTTGGTCGGTAAAGAACTCCATCTCCAGACAAAGCAAACCCAAAACCCAAGAAGTAAGTGATTTCAGGCTTCAGAAAGCTGCAGGAATAGGTACAGGGGTGGAGGGATGGCTTGGGTTAAGAACACTTTAGAGCTAGATTCCCAGCACCCACATTGGGTGTCACCCACCTGCCTGTAGCCCCAGCCCCAGGCAATCTGCTGCCCTTTCCTGGCTCTGTAGACACCTCCACTCATGTGCATATTACTTCCGTCCCTCCCCTCACACACACCATACCACATACATACACATAACTAAAAACCATAAAAACATTTAAAAAAAAGAATAGTAGACTAGACTGTTGAGCTAGGGTGCCTAAGGACCTACCTATCTCTGCATCCCCAACACTTGGGTTATAAGTTCATGCATGTACCTGCTTTTTAGTTTTACACAGGTGCCAGAGGTCAAACTCAGGTCCTCATGGTTGCAAAGCAAGCACTTTATCTACCCTGAGCTGTCTCCCTAACCCCATCCCCATCTGAGCTGTCTCCACCCCTGCCCCCCCCCCCCCCCCCCCCGTCTTTCTTGTCAGTAAACATGCCCGGAAGTTGGAAGCCATCTTTGCCCACCACTACACCCCTAAGTGAGTGGATTGGCGGGAGACTGAAGCATCATGGGTAACTCATCTCTTCTGCTCCCAACTCTTTGAAGATTGGTCCCTGTGGTACACAGTTATTGAAACAGTGCACACAAGTCCTTTAAATCTGTACCACGCATTGGGGAAGAAATGGAGTCCCTTTTGACATCCGGGTCTTCAGAGTTCAAACCTGATCCCTAGCTAGCAGACCAGAGTGTGCGTCGCCACAAAATGTGTCTGCTCATCATTGTGGGCCCTGAGACTGTCAGGAGCGATAGCAAACCAGACACACACACACACACACACACACACACACACACGGGTGGAGATGTGCTTGTGTCTGAGGAGAGCCAGGATGGGTGATGGGATGGATGCAAAGCCTCTCGGGTTTCCACTGCTGTCGTACCTGAAGCTCCCCAGACAGCCCTGTGTGTGAGTCTAACTTGCCCAGGATTTGGGTTCTTGCCCTGTGTTCTTTAAAATCAGTGAATTTTGACACCCCCCTTCCTCCCTCCTTCTCCCTCTCCCTCTCCTTCCCTGCCTTTCTGTTCACCCCTTCCCCCCATCTCTCTCCCCAGTGCCCATTTTAAAGACAGGCTCTCATATAGACCATGCTGGTGTTGAATTTACTGCATAGCCAAGGATGACCTTGGACTTCTTCCTTCTTCCACCCCTCAAGTGCTGGGAATGGAAGTACCACCTCTGCCCCTTGTGATGTCATAGTAGTTCATCTGTAACATCTCTGTGGGCCTCCTTGGGAGGCTGGTGGACAGAAGCTCCTTTGTCTCCAGATGCGCTCTGGTCCATCTTTTGTCCCAAGCATATTTTCAAGTGCACCTGCTTCCCTTCTACGCAGCCCGACCCCTTTAATGTTCTCAGAGACATTTTCAGGAAAGAATAATGACTTTGTCTGGCCTTTCAGTCAAGGTTTGAAGTATGCAGTCTCTCAGCATCAGCAGCTTGCTGGGGACATGTGCCTGGCTGGAAGAGTCTGAGGGTCTGTCTTCCCCAGTCTAGAACGATGGGAAAAGTGGACAGACACAGACTCAGAACTTTGAGCTGGGCATACACTTGGGTTCCCAGCATGGAGGAGAGTGGAAGCTTGATCTGGGCTTCAAAGGACTGCATTGTCTGTTTCTCGTTGGATCCTTACTGCCACGCTTATTGTAGGGAGTGGAGACCCAGCTCCAGGCAGAGGCTGTAACTACACATTGTGTTTCCAGGTCAGAGCTAGACCTTTCCGGCCTGCCGGGCACAAAGTGGGTTGGGAAATGGTGCTCGAGTCAGCTCTGTCCGGATGGTGACAGCAGGGCCCTGGTGGGCCTGAATGAGGACAGAGCAAGGCAGGTAACAGAACTACAGCAGAAAGCAGTCAGTCCACATTCCCTCGATCCTGTTCCAGAATGTTCTCCCCATCTCCTGAGATTCGAGATTCCTGGAAAGTGCTGTTGATTAGCACATCACGGTGGGAATTGGAAACGGGTAGATGTGATGATCACACTACTATTCTGGGCTTTCCTGGCCATCTGCTTTGCTTTTTGCCTTTCCCACCACTCAGTGCCTTCCCTTTCTGTCTTCTCCCTTCTTCCGGTAAAGCTGCCCACTGCCAGTCACTATTATTTTATGGTTTGAAGCCAGGATAGAAATTCGATCATGCCATCAGTGAGTAGGTAGGAAAAGCTACATTCTCTCCTCGTAGTCAAAACAAAGTTCTTGAGTGGCATTTTCTCCATGGAAAGCTGTTAGTCAAGGACTGGGAGATGGCCCTGTCAGTTTGCTATGTAAGCATGGGGACCCAGGTTCCATCCTTAGAATCCATGTTAAAAACAAACAAAACAAAACAAAACGTGAAGGGCTTGCCTTGGTGCCATGCACTTGTAATCCCAGCAGAGATTGGGGAGGTAGAAACAGGAGGAATCCTGGGGCTGGCCAACCATCCTAGTTCAAGCAGCAAGTCTCAGGGCAGATGAGAGAGTCACCTCTTCAAAGGCACACGGTGGTGACACCTGAGGCCTGGCACCCAAGCTTCCCTCTGGCCTCTGCATTCCCGTGTGCATACCACTTTGGTTCCTACCCGGCACGTGTGCAAGTTAGGAACAGCTGGCTTTCCTTTGCAGATATGCCTCAGGTTTTTCTCAGCTTTGGAGGTTACAGCGTAACTCTGGAACTTCTTCTAGAAGGTTTACTGACCTGAGAGGTCACCACCAACCAGGGAGGATCTGGGAGCCATCACCCACCACACCTCTGGGCAGATGCTTGTTGAGCCTCAGCACCCTGAGTGGTCACATTTCAATCGAACTTCTGTCTTTAAAAGATGCTGTAGTTGTCAAAGTCGAGCGTTATACACCAGGTGTTGAATCGTCAATGATGAAGACGGGTATGCTTGAGCTCCCTGCCTCTCCAGCCTGTATTTTTGGTGATGTCATGTGTGGGCTGTTGCTGTGTGTGTGTATGTTGTATATGTGTGGCCGTGCTGTGTATCAAACCTAGGGCTTCAAACATAGTCACAACAGAAGTTATTTTTCTATATGTTAGTGGTTAATTCTCTGTCACTTTGATGTGAGCTATATAATTATGCCTAGAAAAATTATTCATCATCAGTTCAGAGTCCAGATAAAACCGAGACCCAGGGTACAGAGCCCTGAGTACAGAATTTGAGTGTTCCGAATCTCAGCAATCAGGCCCTTGAGGTGGTTCACTGGTCCTTGGTGCGTGCTGCCAAGTCAGGCGATCTGAGTTTGGTCCCTGAGGTCCACATGGAAAGAGAACCGAATCCAGAAAATTGTCTCTGAACTTCACATACACATGTACACTGAGGAGCACACATGTGTGCATTCATGTGCACACACACTTACATAGCTACGGTGTATATACACATGTTAGTGTAATAAATCCCAGGGATGGTGACAGATGATTCTCTAATCTACCGTATTTTGAACTGAAATCCATGCAAAACCAACCCATGATGAACAGAATATCAAATTTTTACATAGACAAGACTCACCTTGGGCTGCGATCACCAAGGCTAATGGATGCATGTTTCTGGCAGTGCCGGAGGCGGATGTCTGAGCCTGGCTCCGTCCGATGGGGTTTCCACTTTCCCACTGATGGCCACTTCTCTCCCCCACCATCATGTTTCCATCCGCCGTGTCTTTTCTTCTTTTAAGGATGCTACTGTTCTTGTTGGATGAAGGACCCAGCTCATGTCTCATTTAACTTTCCTTACTTCTAGAAGATTCTGACTTCAGATCTTTTTAGAGTAGAGGTTAAGATGTCAAAATATGAATGGGATGAAACACTGAATCCATAGCAGACAGGATTCAACATAGGCGGTGGAGGGGGGTAATGGACAGACAGACGGATGGGTGGATGCATGGACAGACTAGGTGAGGCAAGAGAGACTAAGCCACAAGACTTTGTCCACATTGTTTCAATATTCATTTATTCATTCATGTATGAATTCATTCACTTTTGAAAAGGTTTTATGTGCATGAGTGTTTTCTCTGCATTTATGTGTGTGGATCACATACGTGACTTGGTGCCCTTGGAAGTCAGAACAACAAGGGCCGCGTGGCCTGCCTTCAAGGAGCTGGCATTGTGTGTGCCCTGAGTGGGTGGGGCGGTGTGTGCCCTGAGTGGGCTCAGGCAGCAGTGGGCCTGTGAAGAAGGCGGTGAGCTGCAGTGAGGCTTGGGATGCCTTTGGGATGCCCTTGGACCAGGGACCTCCCAGGAGGCCTCTGAGCAAGTGATGCTTAGCTAACCAGCCCACCGCCATGCACCCACCTTCCAGGAGGAGGTCTCGAGGACAGCACCTGGGAAGAAGGGATGGAGTGTGCAATACGCTATGATGATAATGAACTCTGGCTGAAGGTCAGGGAGGCTGGAGCACACAGGGAGAGGGATGGAGCCTGCCAGCTATCAGGCTGAGAAGGCCAAGAGGGTTCATTTTACTTCAGTCGGAGCTTAGCCAGAGGTTATGTAGTCTACTGCATATGTGTGTATGTAGAAGTGAGTTTTACATACTAGTGTACTTGAGTTGTATAAACACACACACACACACACACACACACACACACACACACACGGGTGTGGATGGGGATGGGGATACTCCCCTACTTATGCTGCTGTCTATCTTATTTTATATTCACCAATTAGATTCTCTCGGGATGCTAAAGGTTTAGACCATTTCTAGATTTTTCTCTGAGCAGATTAAGAACGCCGACAGGATTGCCTTGCGTATGGAGCACCTGAGACCCGTAGGAATGAGAGAGCCACCCCTACCCCCCAACCCCGACCTCCCCATCTTTACCCCCTCATTTATTCTGCTCCTACGTGGGGAACTGAATCTTCAGGCAGGAAGGGAGCTGAGAGCGACCTATCTATTCACCTTGCTAGATTCCTATGTGGTAAAGAAATTCACCTGTAATTACTCCTGTCCCCATTAATAAGTTCAGGAAGATATTCCAGGGCAATAATAATACTCTAAAAAGAAATCATACTGGAGGAGAAAATTTCCCCTTCCCAGGCCTTAAAGGAAGATCGGGAATTTGGCTTAGCAGGCTGCTATTTCTAAGACTTTATTTCTTGCTAGACTGGACCAGGCATACTGGCCCAGTGATGGGTCTTCTTACTATCTCCTGCACCTGGCCACATCTGGCAGCAGGGCCAGCCTTTTGTGCCCACACTGTCAACAACTGTGATTATTAAACAACAGACCACAGTTTGAATGCCCTATATCTGACAATATGACCCAGTCTTTAGTGTGAATGTTAGAAAACATTTTCGAAAGTGTAAAAATAACATTGTCTGATGTTGGTAAAAAGCATTGTTGGGGGCTGGGGAGATGACTCTGGGGAAAGGGCTTGCCATACAAGTATGAGGGTTTGGGTTTGAGCTTGACACCCATATAAAGAGCTGAGGGCAGCAGTGTGTACCTTCATTACCAGCTCTGGGGAGGTGGAGTCGGGTAGATTCCTGGTGTGTTCACTCAGCCAGCCTGGTAAGCTCCAGATTCAGTGAGAGGCCATGACCAAAGAAACCAAAAAAAAAAAAAAAAAAAAAAAAAAAAAAATCAAGGTGGAGACTGATCGAGAAAGACCCTTGCCGGAACCTCTGGTCCCCGTGTGCATGCATACATACCAAATACAAATCGTTTCTTTCCAGTCTGTGATGAGTGCAGTCCTGATCCTGTAGGAAAATGTCTCTTACATTCAGGGTCAGGTACCTAATTCAAAACAGCCCCCCTTATCACAAGCATCCCCTCAAATGATGAGCTATAGATATTTCCCAGGCTGTCAGTGTTTGATTGATTGAGTGATTTGGAGAATATTTGGCATCATTCTAGCTCTTTATTTCAGAAACCATCCTGGGATGGCATGGGCCCACGTCACATTCCACAGACCAACTGAAAAACGGGACCCTTGGCTCTTTGCCCTCGGCAAGTGCTAACATAACATGGGCAATCCTGCCAAACTCTTCGGAGGAGGAGCATGGCTCGCAGCCGGAACCAGAGGTAAGCCGGGGTCCGTTCCCAGCAACCCGTTGCTTGTGCTAGTACTTGTTCAGAAAGCGGCGAGTGAACATACTTGCTCGCTGCTTTAGGAGGAGGCACGTTATCAATCAAATGCAAGAATTTCCCAGAAAGACAAAACCAGCTCCTTCCCTGACCGGTATTCACCCCTGTGCTTGTGTCTGGCAGCTGCCGGGAGCCAATTGCCTTTCTAGCAGTGAGGAGCCTCCAATTTGGATCGAAATGAACCTCATTTTAACTTCAAGTGGGAGAAATTCTAGCAGACCCTAAAAGTGTCTAAATGCACCTACAGGCATGACGGGAGCAGTTGCAAGACAACAGGCTGCTCCCCTGAATTGTGGCTTCTCCATACGGTTCATGGCCAAGCTCCTGCCTCACAAGCTTAACTCCCGCATGTCTCCAGCAGGCCAGGGGCGTGGTGTTCTCACAGGTGTTGCGTGCAACAAGTCCAGGCTGCACAGGGGCATTGCCCTGCTCGGTCACAGGACAACAACCCCTGCAGATGCCTTGTCCCAGTAGGTTTCAAGGACTCTACCATCTGCCTTCCTGTTGCAGCCCTGGTCCCCTAATTCTGCCTCCAAGTGGCCACTGCAAGGGAGCTAACCGTGGTTCCCCTTGGCAATTTTATTTTGTGTCAAGTTATTTTTGACAGTAACTATAATTTGATGTGCACACTCTCTTGAGATGATAATCTTGAGTCAGGCTAAGGCCAGTTTTAACCGGTTGTTGTTAGAGATTGTTCTCAACCTCCAACAAAATAATTTTAGCCTGAAAATTGTGGAGGACTCACGACATGCATTTAGACAGCTTTGTGGAGCAACCGACCGACGAGCGAGCTTCTCCATCTGATTCCCTTTGGCGGAGCTCAGCCATCTGCTGAGGAATATCTTGCTACTTCTTCGGGGCCTGAGCAGGGTTTGCAGTCAGTAGGGATGTGAACTTTGTCCCATGATTCTGCGGGGGGTGGGGGGGTGGGGTTCAGGCTGGGACAGACTTGAAGCTGAGGGAGCTGGAGCCATAGTTGGTGACTGCTGGGCATCCTTCTGTCCTCTTCAGTAGACTGGGTGGGTTGATGTTTGAGGATGGGTGAAAAAAAGCCACAAAAGAATTTTTTTTTTTTTTAAAGAACACAGTGGGCTGGCCATGCTGGTGCACACATGTAGTTCCAGCACTTGGCGGGCAGAGACAGGAGGGTCAAAAGCTACATAGCAAGTTCCAGGCCCGCCTGGACGATGTGAGACCTTGTCTCAAAGAGACAGAGTATGTTAATTAACTAGCTAAAAAATTTCAGGGCCCAGGCGGTGGTGGTACACACCTTTAATTCCAGCACTTGGGAGGCAGAGGCAGGAGGATCTCTGAGCCTGAGGCCAGCCTGGTCTACAGAGAGAGTTCCAGGACAGCCAGCACTGTTGCACAGAGAAACCCTGTCTCGAAAACAAAAAATACAACCACCACAACAACAAAAATTACAGGGCCATTAAGATGGCTCAGTGGATCCAGTTATTTCCGGTGTCACTGGCAGCCTGAGTTCAGTCCCTGCTAGGGAGGCCCGGGGAACCTGTTTCTTGTTGTGAGGGTCCCTTTGGTGTTCTTTATCCCTTAGGTAGCTGTGTCCTCTGCCTCCTTAAAGGTTGAGGCTGGTCTGATGTTGTTTTGTCTCAAGGCTGTAGACTGCTTTAGCTACCCATCAGTAGCCCTTGCAGAAGATAGTATCCACTGATCATGCTCCCAGGGGCCGGTGACATGGGGTCTGCCACCAAGCCTGGTGGCCCGAGTTTGTCCCAGGACCCACAAGGTGGAGGGAGAGAGCCAAGTCTTGCATTTCCTTTAAAGATTAAAATAAGGATGCACGTGTGTGTGCATGTGTGTGAGTGCGCGTGCGCGCCCATGCGTGTGGTTTGTCTGAGGTCAGAAGAGGGTATCTGATTTCCTGGAGTCAGAGTTACAGGTAGCTGGGAGCCACACTCTTGTCCTCTGTGGGAGCAGCAAGTACTTTGGTTGAGCCATCTCTCCTGCCCCACAGGGGGAAAAAAAATGACAAACATGACTAACTTTAGCCTTTAAAAAAGAAGCCCTTTGGCCGTTACCATGGGAATGAGCTATTGATCTCTGGCTGCCAGTGCTGCATCCGTCCTTCAGTGAAAGGATTGTAAGGTAAAGCCCAGCGACTCCTCGAGGCTGACTGAGGTGGACAGTGGTCTGGTGTCGTGATGGTTTTCAGAGACCTGAGAATTCAACTTCTCTCGTAAAGATTCATTTTCCCCCAGTGACAGCCCTGGCAGACAATTCTCCAAGTCCAAATGGCCATAGTTAGGCAATAGTTTTCTTTTTAGAACATCATGCTTTGCGCCTCTCCCTCTCTCCCCCTCCCTCTCTCCCCCTCCCTCTCTCCCTCCCTCCTTTAATAGTTGAAGCAGCTAGCAAAATCCACCCAATAGCTCTCCTGTTAGATTATGTGAAATGTGGCCATTGTATTGCCGCCTCCTTGTGACCAGGAGAAACCCACTTCCGGAGGGATGGAGGGGCTTTCTCAAGACGGCACACTCCTTTGGTTCCTCACTGGAGTTGTACAGAGAATGTAGTCCTTCTGTGAAGAACTAATTTAAGGATCTGGGTAAAGTGATTGTCAGTCAAGCGTGAGGACCTGAGTTCGGGTCCCCAGCACTCATGTAAAAGGTGGACATAGTTGTGTACGTCTGTGTGCTGAGGAGGCCGAGACAGGAGGATCCCTGGGGCTCGCTGGCACCTGTGAAAAAATGTCTCAGAAAAGTAAGGTGGAGAGTGGCAGAGGAAGACACCCAACCCCAGTCTCCGGTGTCTACTTGTGTGTGCACACATGGGAACGCACACCCCATACTCAAGAACTCTGTTTGTGAATTGTAGTTATGTGGATAGACGTTTCTGTTCCACCCTGTCCTGTAGCCATCTAGTCCCAATAAGCTCACAGAGGCTTAATATAATATAATATAATATAATATAATATAATATAATATAATATTGTGAACTGTTTGGCTGATGTCTCAGGTTTCCTATTGTGGTTAACTCTCTCTGAATTATTAACCCATTTCTACTAATCTGTGTATCTCCATGTGGTCTTGGCTTACTGGAGAATGCTTGGGCATCCTACCTTCCCAGCAACTACATGGCATCTTTCTGATTCTGCCTACTACTTTCCCTATCCCTGTTTTGGATTCCCCACCTGGCTAAATCCTGCCTGTCTATTGGCTGAAAGCTTTATTCGTCAACCAATAAGAGAAACATATATTCACAGCTTACAGAAGGACGCCCCTCATAGTTATTGTACATTACTTTAAGGAAAGCATTTTCTTCTAGTTTATTGCTTCAGTCATCCATTCTGTCTTCCATAGTCATCATTAGAATACAGAAGTACATAGAAGGACATGCCATCTCCTGCAGTGGTCTCTGGGTTACCATCATATGGAAAGCACGGGCATTTTCTTTAGTGAATGTTGTGGGGGGAGGGGTAATGGGATGCAGTAGTCAGTTCTCTCCTACTATTGTGGACCTGGGGATTTGAACTCAGGTCATCAGCCTTCATGGCAAGCATCCTTCCCCTCTGAGTCATTTTGCTGACCCACACATGCATTTTCAAATTTAGTTTGCTTAATTCCCCACAGGACCAAAGTTCAAAACACAGCATGTGTTTAACCCATGCTCTGGAAGAGAGTGTGGTAGGCTCTAGTGTGGAATGCAGTAATCTTAACGCCCGTTCTGCTGGGCTAACCAAATGTGAGAATGTGGTGTTCTTTCATAGCGAAATGAGTCAGGGTCCTAGTTTCATTTATTAGTAGAACAAACTTACAGCTTTGGAACATTATTTGAGATGCAGAATTCGTTCTTAGAAGGTTTTATTCAGCCTCCTTTATCTAGGAACAGCTTGTCTTAGGACAGAGGGGCAGATGCCGAGGTCCCTTTGGCTTCTTTGTTCTTTCCATTGCTTGGCTTTCCCTGGGTGGATGTAAGGAGACATCTGTGCACCCCAGACAGGGCACAGGGATGGAAGTGACTCCATCCGAACAACTGAGTGAACCAGGTTTTATCGGGGTTACTTACAGAGTGTGGCTGTAGGGGCTTCTTCATTGTCTCAACTCCAGTCTGTCCATAAAGGTGGCCTTCCTGAGTATTGCCAGGCCACGTGAAGTCTCCTGTGCATGACGGGTCCCTCTGGCTGGCACCAGGCTTCAGGTCTTCCGCCCTGCAGTATAAGGCTAATGGGAGAAATTCCAGGTCCTTGGGGCCCATCATCTAGTTAATCTGCTAGGCCCAGGGAGGGCATCTGTGTCTCTAGAACATTGTGACCCTGCTAGGGTGGCTATTTGAATCACCTGTTTTTTACTTTTGTTAAACTGAGGTTTTGGATAAGGAACGGAAAGGTCAAACAAAACCAGGCCTTTGGTGTTCAAATATTCTGACACCACGTTTTAAATAACAATTATTAAGCTCTTTGATACCTCATGTCTAAGCAGCATGGGATCTCATAGCCTTCTGCCAGTTGAATGGGTAATGGTTCATATAAGTCTATGTCTATAAATCCAGACAAATTATGGCTCTCGTTTAAAGCATTCACACCAGTGAGAAGCATGCCATATGAGGTGTGAAAACCTCAGGGCTTTTGTCTCTAATTTTTGCCTAAGTCCGGTTGGCAGACTTTAATAATGCGTAGAATTATCTGGTTTCTAAACAGACCTGAAAATCATAAAAGATGAACCGGTTTTTCTCAGCGTCTTTTCCGTGAGGCTGCTAATGTCAGGCTCATTTACATAGCAGTTATGTAATATCCATGGCAGGCGGGCAGGTAGCAGTATACTTATCATGAGACTATTTTTTAACCTACACATTGGAAACATCAAACACTGAGCTCAGGGCTCTTGGGTTGCTCAGCAGATAAAAGTGCTTGCTGCAAAAACCTGGTGTCCTTCATGTGAGTCTCAGAACCTACAGTGGAAGGGGAAGGTGACCAACCCATGGAAGTCTCTGACATTAGCTCATGTGACCACACTAATATGTGCATAAAATAATAATAAGTTAAGATGTCAGTCAGCACTGGGACAGATAGCTTGGTGGTTAAGGGCACTTCTGAAAAACCATGAGTTTTAACCCCAGTGCCTGGGCGAGTGGAGAACAGAGACTGCCTGGAGCTTGTTGGCTGCCAGCCCAGTTGAAAAAAACACAAGCTACAGGTTCAGAGGAGACTGTGCCTCAGAGGAATACAGTAGAGAGGTATGAGGGCCCCTGACAGCTTCCACACACAGACCACACACCACACACAGACCTGTACACCACACACAGACACATACAACACACACAGACCTGTACACCACACACAGACACATACAACACACACAGACCACACACCACACACAGACCTGTACACCACACACAGACACATACAACACACACAGACCTGTACACCACACACAGACACATACAACACACACAGACCACACACCACACACAGACCTGTACACCACACACAGACACATACAACATACACAGACCTGTACACCACACACAGACACATACAACACACACAGACCACGCACCACACACAGACACATACAACATACACAGACCACACACAAACCACACACCACACACAGACACATACAACACATACAGACCACGCACCACACACATACCTGTACACCACACACAGACCACACACCACACACAGACACATACAACACACACAGACACATACACACCACACACAGACACATACAACACACACAGATACATACACACCACACAGACCATACACTGCACACAGACCCATACACCGCACACAGACATATACACTGCACACAGATACATACACCGCACACAGACATATACACTGCACACAGATACATACACCACACACAGACACATACACTGCACACAGACCATACACTGCACACAGACATATACACCACGCACATACCACATACAGACACATACAGCACACACAGTCACATACAACACACACACAGACCATATACCACACACAGACACATACAACACACACAGACCATACACTGCACACAGACACACATACTACACAGACCATACACTGCACATAGACACGTACAACACACACAGACCTGACACCACACATTAGATTCATACACCACACACAGGCCCATATACCACAGATAGACCTGTACACCATACACAGGCTCATACACACCACACACAGACCTGTATAACACACACAGACCCATACAGCAAACACATACTCATACACTATGTACAAGCCCATACATACCACACACAGACCATACTCACATTAAAAACAAACAAGTCTTGAATCCACTAAAAGCATTCTAAATTTAATGCTGTCTTTTTGTTAACAATAATTGTTTTACCTTAATAATTTTATTATGTATAAAATTAGATACTAAGATATGACATTTTATAAGATGTATATTATCTATTAGCAATGAATTAATGTTGAGTAACAACTTCATTATTGAGTAGCAGAAGCAGCCTATCTCAACATTGATTAAATATACATGTGTTTCTTATGGAACAAAGTCAGAAACCACAAAAATATGATCTTTGCATCCTGGGCCAGGCTTTTAAGTTTTATTCTTTTGAACTTGTGTTTAAGTTTTCCAAGCAGAA
Source organism: Phodopus roborovskii (assembly GCF_943737965.1). Classification (NCBI taxonomy): domain Eukaryota; kingdom Metazoa; phylum Chordata; class Mammalia; order Rodentia; family Cricetidae; genus Phodopus; species Phodopus roborovskii. The sequence continues at coordinate 3,566,809 of NW_026125295.1, forward strand.
AGCATTTCAGAAATTTCTCTGAAAATTTGATGGAAATAATTTTTTTAAAAATATATCCTTTTGCTGGAGAATATTAGCTGTGTCTTTTCTTGGTGTGATCCAATGCCATTGACCTTTTCCATGACATGCAGAGTTACTCTGCTGGTCAGGGTTGGTACCCTCTGTTATCCCATCACTAGGAGGAAAGGTCGCATAACTGGAATATAAAGGTCTTTGACAAACATCCATTCATGATTGTATGTATGTAGTAGACTTATTGCTCTTGCAGAGGACCTGGGTTCCATCTCTGGAAGCCACATTGGGCAGCTCACAGACACCTGTATCTCCAGCTCCAGGGCATCTGATGCCCTTTCTGGCCTCTGAAGGCACAAGTACTCATATCATATACCTCCACACAGACACACAGACACAGAGAGAGAGAGAGAGACAAGAATTAAAGATCTAAACGTTGATAATTAGAAGTATAAAAGTAATCTTGGAAACATAAACTTCATAGCAATTTTTAATAAGGTTTCATGTGCAGCCCTGGGTGGCACAGCACTACGTAGAACAGGCTTTAACAACTCACTGAGATCTTTCTGCCTCTGCCTCCCAGCTGCTGGAATTAAAGTCACATACCACCACACATGGTCATAAAAGTTTTTGTTTTTGTTTGAGACAGCATCTCTCTATATAGCCCTAACTGTCCCAACTCACTGTGTAGACCAGGCTGGCCTCGGAGAAATAAATACACCAGCCTCAGCCTACACCCTGGGTTAAAAGTGTGGGCCGCCATATCTGGTTCATAAAAGGAATTTTAATGAACACCGTATTCAGGCATTTGGACTTTATCTCTATAATTATACATTGAGTCACTTTTATCTCAGAAAACTTACCCTTGGCAACCTCCACATATCAAGGAAATGTTACAGAGCAATTATAAAAAAATTCTTTGTAATAGTTTTCCAAATGTATTAAAAATCATATATCTTGACTAGCATAAAACATTTTCATGTCTTGTTTTCTATTGCCCTTGAATACTAAGGGGGAAATCTAAAATTTAATTTCTTTTTAGAATGTTTTAGAAGAAAATCCTTACCAAAATTTATGTAGCAAATAAATTTTGTTACTTAACCGACTTTTATCTTATGCCTTAATGAATACTGTTTTATGTAAACACTAACAGTATGTCTTTATTTTAGATGCTTATTGTCCCTCTAGAAAACTTCCTTGAGAAGATCAGATATCCTTTAATGGTGTGTTCAGAACGTCTTAATGTTCTGTGAAGCACATTCAATTTGCTCAATATTTCACTTTAATAGATTTTAGAAAGTTAAGAGTATGGAAGTTTATATGGTAGGAAATGATAGATCTATCATGTCTATGAAACAATAAGCCCAACTTCTATCTATGACAAAGATCCTCTGCTTCTGTTCATACTTTGTTGTAAATTGTGTTACTGGGTTTTCAAGGGACCTTCCCGTGGCTGGGGAAATAGATCAGTGGGCAATCTGATGACCTGAGTTCAGTCCCAGGCCTCACGTGGTTGAAAGAGAGAACCAATTCTAGCAAGTTGTTACCTTACCTCTGAATGATAACATTGCATGGCTGCGGTCCACACACTTACAGGATAAATTTTGGATTGGGTGTAGTGGCCATGCCTTTAATTCCAGCACTTAGGCAGAGGCAAGTGAATCTCTGTGAGTTTGAGGCTAGCCTGGTCTACATGGTGAGTTACAGGCCAGCCAGTAAGACCCTGTTTTAATTTTTTGAAATGTGTTTTAAACTAAAATTTATAAAAAATTTAAGTGACTTCTCAGGTTCAATAGCTGTCCTTTTAATCCCTTCGTTTCATTTAGGCTTGAGTAAGTTATGAGCCTTAAATGATATATTTCTTTAGGAGGCTGAGAAAGATGACTAAAGTTTACAATAGTTTTAAAGTGTTTACAGGCTTATATGTGTAGACATGCACACAAAAATGTTTCAATAGACATGTTAATAATAGCAGAGGCAAGAGGATCAACTTAAGTTTAAAACCAGCCTGGACTCCAGAGTGAGACCTTATCTTAAAACACACACACACACACACACACACACACACACACACACACACACACACACACACTCCATAAGATAGTCAGAAACACAGACTAATAGACCAACATACCAAGTGACACGTAAGAACAATTATAAACGTCACGGCGTACTCTTTAGATCATGAAAGTTCGAGTCAGCATTCTCCCTAGGACCCTCACAAACTTGGTATTTTCCATGCCTGTGCAAATTACAATGGGGAATCTCTCCAAAAATATACTCACATTGAAATGCAGAGAACCAGGCTTCCTGGGAACCTTAGGTCCTTGATCTTAATCCTACTGTCAGTAACCCAAAAGTAAACAAGATGGCTAGCCTCAGACACTGGAGGTCGCAGACATCAGCTGCCACAGCCAAGTGACACACACGGTGAGTCCAAGCGGCTCTCCTACTTCACATGTGGAGACACAGATTAGAACAGACACTGGGGACATGACTCAGTAAATCCCACCCCAGAGGTCCAGAGTGTGACTGCCTGCAACCCCAGCACTTGGGAGGCAGAGACTGGGAATTCCGGAGGGGAGCTGGCTAGCTAGACTAGCTCGAGTCAGGCAGCTCTGGGGACAAGGGGAGCCTGGGGAGATGGCTCCGTGTTAGGGGCCCCGGCTGCTCTTACAGAGGACTGGGTTCCATTCCCAGTACCTGCGTGGTGGCTCTCAACCGCCTGTATGTAACCACAGTTCCTGGTGTTCCCAAACCCTCTTCTGGCTGCCGTGAGGACCCGTATGCACATGATACAGACATGCGTGCAGACAAAACATGCCCATGAGTAACTTTTTATTAGAGGACAATTGAACAAGACACCAGGTATCTAGAGTGAAGGAGCTAACAGGCGCTTCTGAAATTAGAAACCAGAGTATTCTGTATAGATAAGACCAGGTCAAAATGTGAAGCCCCTCCCCGCTTTTTTCTTTTTTAAGTCAGTTCACCAGTAATACATTATAAGCAGTGTTTCCTCCTGGTGGGAAAAAGGGAAGGTGATAGCCTTGACATAAAATCCTGGTGGCTGCCACGGTTCCACAAATACTTCATCTGCAGGGCCCTGTCACCACAGGCAGCCTCTCAACTACCTTCCTCCCCGGTGGCCATTGTCCCTTGATGGAAGTGGAGGGGGCTGGGGTTCTGGCCCTTGGCTGGCTAACTGAAGGTGGGCATCTCAGTTCATCTCTGCCCCCTTAAGCCTCCCCGTTTTCCAAATGAAATCGGGAAATAGAATTCGGTAAAGAAAAACGGACTTGCTTATAGTTTGTACTGTGTCAACCTTACAATTTATGAAACTTTTTTTTTAATTGATGGTGTGTGTGTGTGTGTGTGTGTGTGAGAGAGAGAGAGAGAGAGAGAACAGGGTTATATGCACAAGCATTCAGGTGTCCCCAGAAGCCAGAGGGGGGCACTTGGAGTTGGGGTTCCAGGTAGTTATAAGCCTCCATGTGGGTTGCTGGAAGAGCAGCCAGTACTAAGCTGTCTCTCCAACTTTACAGTTTATGGGACACTGTTAGCTAAAGGCCAGCAGGCCTGTCCCCTGTCTGTGCCACAGCTTGTTTGTCCCTTTCCTGTGAGAAGAGGGAAAGGCCACGGGAGCTCAGTCTCCTGGTCTCCTTTCACAGCGGTCCCTGCTCTCCGAGCACCGAGGGGCACAATCTCTCTCTAGGATGTCGATACCTGCTCTGCCACTCACTCCTGCCCCAGTGGGCTCTCTCTTTCGGCATGGGTCATATTTACAAATGGATGCCCAGCGTATCCATTGAGTTCACTAAGTGGGGGAATATCCTGTGGACTTTATTTTCGTGGTACTGGGATGGAGCCCAGGGCCTCCCATTGGTAAACAAATACTCCCATCTCTGAGCTTTGCCTCAAAGCCTGTACAGTTAACCTTCAAAAATTTCCCCAGTAGCCAGGTGGTGGTGTAGGCCTGCCTTAGGGTTTCTATTGCTGTGAAGAGACACCATGACCACAGCAACTCTAATAAAGGAAAAACATTTAGTTGTGGTGGCTTACAGCTTCATAGGTTCAGTCCATTATCATCATGATGCAACATGATGGCGCTGGAGAAGTAGCTGAGTGTCCTATATCTTGACTTGGAGGCAAGAGGAAGTGCTCTGTCCCACTAGGTGTGGCTTGAGCATATGTGAGATCTCAAAGCCCGCCTCCACAGTGACACACTTCCTCCAACAAGGCCACGCCTCCTAATAGTGCCACTTCCTTTGGGGCCATTTTTTTTCTAACCACTACCAGGCCCTTAATCTCAGCTACTCAGGCGGCAGAAGAGGCTGAAGAATCAGGACAGCCTGAACTACAGAATGAATTCAAGACCTTAGTGTGATCGTATCTCAAAGTAAGCTAGGATATAGCTTGGTGGTAGAACACTTGTCAAGCAAGCATGAAGCTCTGAGTTTGATCCCAAGTACTAAAAAATGAAAATTTTCAAATCCCCCATGAATAATATAATAAAAAACAATGAAGGATAGTGTTACATAATTTTTTTCTATTGTTATTTTTGTCTTCTCTGTGTAGCCCTTGGAACTCACTCTGTAGACCAGGCTGGCCTCAAACTCAGAGCTCCGCCTGCCTCTGCCTCCCGAGTGCTGAGATTGAATGCATGCACCGCCACTGCCACCCGGCTGTGTTGCATTAGTTTTGAGGAACAAGTATTTGGTTCTCAGAGTAGCTCACATTTTACATTAGGAGATCAATAAAGACGGCACTGTGTGGTCAAGGGTGGTCCCAAGTCTTCTGTCTCCACATCCCAGGTGTTGGAAGATGACGTGTGCTGGGAGTTGAACCCAGGGCCTCATGCGCTTCACACAGGCAAGGTGCCAGTGCAGCTTTGCCAGCCCTTTGAGAAGGCGTTTGACTGGCGTCTGGCAGCCTGTGCGGTCTCTTACCTACAGGCACGGCTGAGCTTCCTCCTGTGGCCTGGGATATCCCTTTCACTTGTGCTGGCCCTCTTCCTGTCTGTGTGTGGCAGCCATGTTTGCCCTCGTGGCGAGGCGTTGCTGTTGCTTTTGCAAGCGGAACGGAGTACTGAGTGGAGGGTTCTAAATCACGCGCTGGCCAGTCGCATGTGTTCACCATGCCACCCCTCTGTGCCCCCAGCCCCTGGGACAGTGACTTTGTGACATAAGCACCCATTAGAGTGCCGGGGACGCAGTCACCTTGGATTTTTTTTGTCCATTGTGAGCTGTTGTCTCAGGAAAAGTCAGCATCGAGGAGAACTGCTGGGCCCTGGCTGCAGTTTCCAGAGGATCAAGGACCCCGACGAAGGGCTTCTAAGTAGCACACTGTTGTGTATGGTGCTCCCGCCCTTCCTCTTTTCCCTCTCCATCATTCCCGTGGCCTCGAAGGGCAGCTGTGAACCAGAGGTGAAGTGTTGAAGAGATTGTAGCGATGTGGTAGGCAACATCTTTTTTTTTTTTAATTCTGTTTGGTATCCTTACGCTAGCCCCCTCTCTCCACATGGCCCCCAGTCTCACGGATCTCTCTGTTTATCTCTGGCTGCCCTAGACCCATCAGAGCGTGCCAGCAGAGAGGAGCCCCACACCAGCTGAGAGGCTCACATTTTTGTCTGTGGTGAATAAGTATTCCAAAGTGATTTATATGCTGGCTGTCGTGACGTTCAGTCTTCGAAGATGGAAAGGCAGCACTCAGCAGTTCATGATCTTGGGGAGAGAACACTTTGGAAGAAAGGAGCCAGGCATTTTTTGTCTGTTCTGTAGGCTTTGCCTGATTCGGTCGATGAATGCCTGCATCCCCTTTTTGCAGTTTGAATTGAGTTCTGTAGCATTGCAGGAGCTGTCTGGGTGATAAATCATAATTATAAATTTGGGGGTTTGCGGCATTGAGGTAGCTGAGAGAAACTAAGCAGAAGCAGTGTGTGTGTGCATGCACGTGTGTGTGTGTGTGTGTGTGTGTGTGTGTGTGTGTGTGTGTGTAACTGAGGGTGAGCTGGGGAATATTCTATGTTCCAGCAGGTGTTCATTCCATGTGCAAATAGTACCAGCACAGCGTCTTATTTTTAATTACGTGTAGTGATTTTATGTGTGTGCTCGTGTGGGGATCCATGGACAGGATGTAGAACTCAGTTCTCCCCTTCCAAACCCCTTGGGTGCCTGGAGTTGAACTCGGGCCGTCAGCTTGGCAGCAAGTGCATTTTCCTGCTGATCAATCTCACCCATCCCCACATGACCTCTTCTCTAGAATGTGGACACGCCCTGCACCAGGTGTCAGCCTGCCTATCCTGGCCCCAACCCTGAAGGTCCATATCTTGCTGTGCAGATAGTGTAGCTGGGGCTGGGTTCCGGGTGGCTGTGTGAGGGGAGTATCATCAGGGGGTCAGGGGTCATGGGTGCCCATCAGCATCTCATCCCATCTCCGCTGTACATTCACTCCAGCCCCTGAACCCCTGGCCCTTTCTTCAGTTACGGCATGCAGCTTGCTGCACCCAGCCTTAACTGTCCTATGATGCACACCATCCTCTGTGTGTCCGCATGTTGTTGTACATGTGTGTTTGAGTGCATGTGTGTGGAGTCAGAAGACAGGCTCTGGGGCCGTTCTCTGAGTGATGTTCATCTTGCTTTGTTTGAGACAGCATCTCTCACTAGCTTTGAAGTCACCTAATAGGCCGGACTGGCCAGCCAGGGAGCCCCAGGGATGCACCAGCCTCTACCTCCCCGTACTCAGTTACAAGTGTACACCATGATGCCTGACCTTTTAGTGTGGGTTCTGGGGCTCAAACTCAGGTCCTCATGGTTGCAAAACGAGTATGTGACCGACTGAGCTGTCCCTCCGCATCCCTGCTTCTGTGTCCCTCCTCCTCTGTTGACTCTCACAGTCCTAACTAAAAGCCTTGTCATTACCATGGATACGATGGAAGAAACCAGCCACCGGAAGGAAAAGGAACTCCTAAACATTGGGCAGAAATGGAGCTAGTCCCCGTTGGGCCCTGAAGGCCGTGGAGGCCCCACCTCCCTGTCATACTTCATCCTCTCAGAGGAGGTGCTCTCCTCCCAAAGGAGGAGAAAGGTGCATGCGGTTGGTTTCTGTAGTCGCTTTAAAATTAGTAAATCCCGGCTGAGGAGACAGCTCACAGTGAATCGTCACGGAAGCATGAGAACCTGAGTTGGGTCCCCAGAACCCATGTTAAAAAGACAGCTGTGGTGGCGCACTTACCCCAGAGCTGCGGGGTTGGGGGGGCAGGTAGATCCGCAGGGCTCACTGGTGGGTCAGCCGAGCCTCTTTGGAGAAACCCTGCCTCAATCAAGAGGATGGCTCTTGAGAAACGACAATGGAGGTTGGCCTCTGGCCTCTGCGTTCACATGCATATATTCACATGCCATATGTATGGGAACATGCACACACATACCCACATAGAGGGGGGAAGGAGGGGGCGGGAGGGAGGGAGAGAGAAGACACCAACTTTGGCTAGGGAGATGGCTTAGCAGGTGAGAGCATTTGCCCAACCAAGCCTGATGACCTGAGTTTACTCCCTGGAGCCCACATGGCGGAGGGAGAGAACCAACTTCCATCAAAGGTTTAAAGTCTCGGCTCGTTATTGTGCAGATACTTTTAACCTGGAAACGGTGAGCTTCTTTTTGGAAAATGTGGTTTGGATTCCAGATAACAGCTTTCCCCTTGTAAGCACCCCGATCTGCAGGGCCAGCTTGCAGTCTGGCTTTAGAAGTATGCTGTGGAACTCGGAGGGGACAAACCCTGTGGAGGTGGAGGCGTGCCGTTCTCATGTTGGCCAATTTCACATGTTCCAGATAAGAAACGGAAGTGTGTGGAGGGAGTATTCCATTCACACACATCTTTGAAATCCCAGCAAGATGACTTCTTTAGCATTACATTTTTACTCAGTATGGTGTGTCTTACAGAAATCATTCTCTGAGGCTGGTACTTCTCACGTGAGTGGAAGCTCTTCCCATCCTGCAGAAGTGGAGGGAATTTGCTCCAGTAGGCTCTGAACAAGCTTTGGCAGAAAGGTTATATAAACTTGAATCCCCACCTCACAACAGCAGCTCTGTCTGTTTGCATGCATACAGATGCATGTGTGTGTGAAAGCATGCATGGTTTTGGGGCCATAGATTGGCATCAGGGGATCTTCCTTGATCATAATTTACTTTCTGTATTGAGGCAGGCTGTCTCACTTGAAACTAGAGCTCACTGATTGGGGTCTAGCCAGTCAGCATGCTCTGGGGGGATCCCCCTTCCCATGGGGTAGAATTGCAGGTGGCTGCATATCTGCCCATCATTTATGTGGGTATTTATTTTGCTGCAAGCTCTTTACCCACTGAGCCATTCTCCCAGCCCCCACCCCACCCCAATACCCTTTGTTTAATAGTCACTGAAACCATGGATCCCTTGAAGCACTCAGTCAGCATGAGATACCACACAACAGCCTGGAGTGGTTATATATATATTTGTAATCCCTGGCTTTAGGAGGTGGAGATGGGAGGATCAGGAGTTCAAGGCCAGCCTCAGGTACATATCAAGTTTAAGGCCAGCCTGGGCTACATGATAATAGTAGAAAGGACAGACCCAGTTTGATTTACTTTGGACCCTGTGTGGTGTTACAAAGCTTCTTGTCGCCTTTGTAGGATATGTATGGGGGTAGCAAAATAATCGCATGCCTGAAATTGTGGGAATGAAGCATCAATCACTCCTCTCCGCTGATGAGCACTTTGGTATGGGCAAAGGTTCTCTAAGATGCTCCTAGGTGAGGGATTAGGTTGGTGGTGTCTTTCTCCTCTCCATCTATGGAGATGGGCAGGGCACTTTCTGGCCAAACTTGTTCATGTCTGGCTAGAACTGTGAGCACACACTTGATAAGTGGACAGAACATAAATTCACTGTCAATGAGATTCAGTGTTTCTGGGGTTCCTCTCGGGACCTGCCTGGCATTCAACACAGTAAACCAACCTTATTAAATCTGCCTCCCCGCCTTATCCCTGTTTGTGGACATTAAGTGGGCTGGAGAACTCTTGAGTGTTGTTACACTACTCTGGGGTTCCTGGGATTCAGTAGTTTACCGGGCATAAACGATGCCATCTGCCACTTGTGTAGTGGGTGAGCTTCATCAAAGGGCTTCTGCCTAGTTCCTATTGCTTTGATAAAACACACTGACCAAAAGCAACTTGGGGAGGAAAGGGATGGCTTATACTTCCAGATCAGAATCCGTCACCGAGGGAAGTCATTGTAGGAGCTCAAGGCAGAAATCTGAAGCAGAAACCATGGAGGAGTGCTGCTTGCTGGCTTGCTCGTAGGCTTGTGTGTAGTGAGCTTCCTTATACAGCTCAGAATTACCTGCCTAGGGCATGGGGCCGCCCACAGTGGACTGAGCCCTCCTACATCAATCAAGACAAGATACACCCTCACAGATACGTCCACAGACCAATCTCATAAGACCAGGGAATGCTAGGGCAGCTTCCTTTACTAACATAGGCCAACACGGGTCCCAGCAAAGCTTCTTCCATTGTCATAAAGGGTGTTTGGTTTTCCTTGTCTTGCTGGCTTTCCTAAAGAAGTCTAAGACAGACATCCCCACCACATACACACAAGGCCGGTGAGCAGTGCAGGTCTGCATCCCCAACCAGGTGTCCAGCCCAGGCTGGTTAACGCAGCATGGCTCAGGGGAGTACCTGGAGTGTGGAGAAACGAACTTTGAAGTGACTTGGGTGTGCTGTCTCCTTGGCTTCCCCTGTGCTCTTGACTTGTGGCCCCTTCACGGGTCTTCAGAACCAGGTTACCTTTGTTAGCAACCCTGCCTCCCTTGTCCCCCACCTTTTCAATACGAGGTCGCATGTAGCCCATGTTGACTTAACGCTTGTCCCTGCAGGTGACCTTGAGTTTCTCGTCTCTCTGACAGCTGTACACTAGCTGGCCTGGTTTACACCGTGCCGGGGATCGATCCCAGGACTTCTTGCTTGCTAGGCAAGCACTCTACCACCAAGCTACATCCTCAGTTCCCCCCTCTTCATCTGCAACTCTAATTTGACAATGCCTTGGAACCCAAAATCCACAGTCTAGCTGGGGGGGGGGGCATGGACACCCAGAGCCTCTTAACAGACAGATGCAAGGTGGTTTCTCTTCACCACTACATTCATGTACTGAGCCAGGAAAGCCAGAATTGACCCTGTCCATAAATTTCTCCCCTTGAGGAAAGCGGTCAGCTTAGCTGGAGTTGTTCCAGAAGGAAAGAAACTAGCTCTGATTACTTTTTTTTTTTCTTTACACATTGAAGCTCTTTTTTAAAGAGCCCCTCCCTTCAGGGACCTCAGAATTAACCTAGATACAAAGCCATGCTGTCTTTGACAGTTCATACTGTCTGCAGTTGGCAGTGGAAGGGAGGATTTTTTACTCTTTCAGGGCCCAATCTGCAAATTCAGGGCTTGCCTAGCATCCATGAAGCCCGGGATGGATCCTAGCCCTGCATAAACTGGGCATGATAGGATATACCTATCATTCGCTGGCCAGATGTCATCTGTGGTCGTCTGTACAATTGGAAAGCTTCTGTTGGTCAGTAGCTTCCTGAGACATGGAGTCATGGCTCTCACGGTGTTCAACCCCGAGTGATTTAACCAGGCCCCAGGAGGAAAATTTAGGTGTAAAGTAAACCCCAAGCAACACATGGGAATTTGATCCTGAGGTGAAATGCCCCCCCCCCCCCAGCACTATGCCAGGGCCTGAATTCCCTTCACCCTTTGCTACTGGAGGACAAACATTCAAGTTTCTAGAGGTTGACATCTTGAACAGGTGTGGTTACAGCAGGGCAGTCTTTAAGAAATGGTCTCCTGGTGTGCAGTCCTTGACTAGGTAACAAGCAGGGACAGTTGTCAGGAGATCCCACTGCTTGAAGCGGGATGGGGTGTATGTACTTGGTTTTGTTCCTCTGAGGCTCGCTGCCACTGAGCATGTTTGCTCCTTGGTGACAGTGGCCTGGGAGCCATGTGGCTTGGGAGAAAGTTATCGGCGAAGGGTTCCTAGTGAGCCTTTCTTGTTTCATTAGTCACAACTCTGTCCCTGTTGCCCTGGAGAACAGTAAATGCCTCGCACTCTTTTGCACGTAAATCATAACTATTTTGCGCGACTGCTGGTTACTTCCTGGTGGGACTTTCTAGATGGAAAGCAGAAAGTACTGGAATGCAGGGATAAGATGAGTTGATTGGCCACCTGGAGTCGCATGGCAGAAAACACAGCCTAGTCTCCCTTGTGCAGTAAGGTTCCTGTCTGCATCTGCTCTGGGATCAAGTGAAATTTTTAGAATGTGGTCTCACATCAAGAAAACAGTTTACTGACTTGCATGCCTGTTGGGAAGTTTCTTGCCTTGGGATCTAGCCCATAGTCATGTCTTTGAAGGTCCCTTGGAACTGGGTTTGGACTATCACTTCTGTCACATCCATAACAGGGACCAGGATCAGGGAGCCTGATTCCTTTCTCTGCAGCTCCTCCAACCCCAATGGCCCTGGGACCAGAGTCCTCTGCTGTTAAGAGTATGTTTTGTCTGCCAGTCTGGTCCCAGAGCCGCGCCAACCCCAAATAACACACGGAGACGCTGTATTAGATAAATGCGTTGGCCAGTTACTAATGTTTCTTATTGGCTAGCTGTCTTAAATATTAACCCATTTCTATTAATCTAAGTGTTTCCACGTGGTCTCATCTTACTGGAGAGAGGACCCGGACCTCTGTTCTCTCAAGTCTCTTGCTTTCCTATTGGCCAACAGTGCTTTATTCATTAACCAATACATAGTCACAGAATGACATCTCCCATCACCCTGCAAAGCTGGGGTGGGACAGGGCTGCTGGACACTGGGTCTGGAGTTGGTTTTCCAAGGGAGACGCTCACGGTTGCACGCCGATGTCAGGATCACTCATATCACTGACGCGTACTCACAATGACATGGATTGCCAGAACCTGCACAATTGTGTGTTGCCATCTGTCTGTGGTACTGGTCATGGGACAGAGAATTGTACTCAGAAGAATAAACACTCAGAATGAACACGGCGTGTCTGCTCAGCCCCAGATGTGTGATTTTGCAAACCAGAGGGACCCTGGCTTAGTGTTTCCTTCCTTCCTTCTCCCCCTTCCCTCCCCCCTTCCTCTCTCTCCCATCCCCTTTCTCCCTCCATACTTTGTAAAGCAGCTTTTCATAGAGCCCAGGGTACCTGAGGATGAGCTTGCACCCCTCCACCTCCTGCCTCTACTTCCTGGGCGCTAAGATTCCAGAAGCCATCATGCCCAGCTTAACTTTTTGATGTCACACCCTCATGGCTCTAATACAGCCGGCCTGGAGGTCACACGTGGACTGCTCTTCCCTGTCACCCGTCTTCTGCTTTCTACAGGTCCTGCCCATTTTAGCTTTCAGGCCCATGGCTGCAGGGTTTGTGAGTGAAGCCAGGCAGTTTAGCAGTTAGCAAGAGTGTGGATCCTGGAAGAATCACGTGTCCAGCTTTTAACCCCAGCCTCCGGCGCTTCCTCATGAAGACAGGCGGGTCAAGGCAGAGGTCAACGCTCATCTTGGCTGTGGCTGAAAGCCAACACTGTATTCCATGCACTTGGGTTACATCAGAGCCCCAAGTGCTGAGTACCTGTGTGTATATTTAGGCACCGGCTCCTTCTTTGCCAGCTTATTTCTCATGTAGGGGCATTTGTAAAATCACTGTTGGTGTTGGGTTTTAAATTCCACGGCCATCTTACTCCCTGTAAGCTCTATGTGCCAGGAAGTTAAGACTGCTGATCTGGGCGTGGCTGCATCCCAACTGAGATGCCCTCAGATAGCTCACCCTTGGGGCTTTGGAGGCAGAATGATGGCTTCTGCCTGGGTTTCTGGTGCTGAATCTACAGAGAAACACGTGGTGGAAGTGAATTGGGAACCTTAAAACTCTCAGTAGACTCGCTGGCATGGTAGAAACTTGTCCATCTAAAGCAGCGGTTCTCAACCTGTGGGTCTCGACCCCTTGGGGGCTGAACAACGCTTTCACAGGGGCTGCCTAAGACCTTTGGAAAGCACAAATATTTACATTACAATCCATAACAGTAGCAAAATTACACTGATGACGTAGCAATGAAAATGCTGTATGGTTGGGGTCCCCACAGCATGAGGAACTGTATGAAAGGGTCGCGCAGTAGGAAGGTTGAGAATCACTGCTCTAAAGAGTCTCATATGGTAGTCACCAGCCACCTGTGGCTACCGAGTCCTTAGAGTGTGGCTCGTGCCACTGTGGAGCTGAGTTTATCTTTAAAAGCATTTTTATTACAGTTTACTTATCTTGTGTGTGAGAGAGCAGAAGGGCACATGTCATGGCACATGTGTGGAGGTCAGAGGGCAGCTCTGGGAGTCTGTTTTCTCCTTCCATTATGTAGGTTCTGTGGATTGAACAGGCTTGGCAGTGGGTGCCTGTTCCTGGGCAGACACCCTGCTGGCCCTTTGTGCATGTGTGTGTGTGTGTGTGTGTGTGTGTGTGTGTGTGTGTGTGTGCGCGCGCGTGCATGCATGTGTACTGTATGAGCATGTATGTATTCTCAAATGTATGAGTGCACCTGTTTTGGGATGTGTGTGGGGTATGTGAGGAAAAGCCACACCTAGATTTCTCATGGGTTCTGGGGATCTGAACCTCATGCTTGTGTAGCAAGGGCTTATTGACTGAACCATCTCCAGCTCCTTATTTATTTATTTATTTATTTATTTATTTATTTATTTATTTGGTGTTTTGTGGTACTGGGGATAGGATTCAAGGCCTTAACATGTGCTCAGCAGCAAATGGTCTGCCCTTGAACTACACTCCCAGCCTTTATTTAATGTATTTTTCATTACTAATAGCTGCTAGTCAATGAGTGTCTATAAACCAGCATGACAAATTAATCCGGTTCTGTAAGGTGTACAGTTTTTTCCTCCCGCCGCCGCGCCAGCCCCAAATAATACACAGAGACTCTGTATTTGATACAATACTGTTGGCCCGGTTACTTGTTTCTTATCGGCTAGCTCTGCCTTAATTATTAGCCCATTTCTGCTGATCTATGTATTTCTCTTACCGGGGAGCTGGCTGGCATTCTGCTTTCTCCAGACTCTCCATCTTGACTCCTCCCTACTTCCTCTTCCTCCTTGTCTCCTAGTCCCTCCTATCTTCCTTTCCTATTGGCCAACAGTGCTTTATTCATTAACCAGTATGAGAAACATATACAGAATGACATCTTCCATCACGGATCTTTCTGAGGAGCCTTGGGGATGGATCCCAAACTCTCACAGGCACCAGAGCCCATGAATGTTTCAGTATGTTCTGTAAAATAATCCTGATCTGGGCATATGTGAATCACACTTCATCCCATACAACCTCAGAATTACACATAGTGATTTGAAATTGATTTGTGTTTGTATTTTATGTGTCTGGGTGTCTTGCCTGCATATCTGTGCACCATATGGAGCGTGTGTGGAGGCCAGAAGAGAGCACTGGATCTCATGGAACTGGAGTTACAGATGGTTGAGAGTCACCATGTGGGTGCTGGGAATCCAACCTGGGTCCTCTGGAAGAGCATTTGGTTCTCTTAACCACTGAACCATCTTTCTAGCTCCCTCAAAATTACTATTAATACCTAATACAGTGTCAGTGCCTTACTAGTGACTATTATACTGTACTTTTAGGGAATAATGACAATATTTCTGTGCAATGCAGATGAACTTTACCTGCCAGTACTTCATTCTGAATTGTTTGGATTAATGTGGCACTGAGGCTGGGTGGGGTGGACTTCCTGTACCATGGTCATTTTGGGCAAGAGGAAATTTGGTGAGGGGCTAAGGTGGGGGAGGTACATGATATTAAACTGGCAATCTTGAAATATTGGAGTAAGTGGACATTTTCCTTTGGCAGTAGGAAGGTGCTGAAGGAGTGTGTGTGTGTGTGTGTGTGTGTGTGTGTAGGGTTAAGTTCAGGGTCTTCTGCATTTACCCTACCACCAAGCCACATTTCCCATCTCAAAATAAGTTAAAAAGAAAAAAAAGACTGGGCATTAGCTCAGCGCAAAATGCTTGCCTGGCACGCACAACAATCCACAGTACTGGTGTATGTTTGACAAAGTTCATGCTTATGCACATCTCACACACACACACACACACACACACACACACACACACACACACACATAACCACTTTTTAAAATGCCACGTAAAACTAGATTAAAAGCCACAATACCAGCCCAGTGCTGGCTCTGCTCGGGAAGGACGTGCCCTTTGCCCCTTGAAGTAATTTTGGGACACCCTGTGCAGCACTTAGTGCTCAGAACGCCCTCCTTACCCTGTGGGGCCCCTCCCCTCTCCTGGGGCGACCGATGCCGAAGGCCTACCCTGTTTGCCTTGCAGCCTCTGCCTCCTGCATGCCAGCTGCCACTGTCCCCACCGCTTTGGGTCACTGGTCTCCCTGTCTCCTAGTGTTGTGTGGCCTTTTCTTTGGTTTTCGTCCTTCTTGATTCTTTCCTGTTCCCCCTTTCACTTAAAAATGGCCGGACTCCGGTTTCCACGAAGCCATGGAATGGGACCGAGAATTCTTCTGGTTCTTACTAATGTCCCCTCCATGTTTTTTTAAAGTGACAGCTGCCTTCTTCTAGTATGATTGTCCCTGGTTATGTTGGCTGATGCCAAGTGTCACCCAACCGCCCCTCCCCAGGAGTGTCGTCTTCCTGCCTTCCAGGGTGTGTTTTATTGAAAATTAACCTTTCTGCAGGTCGGCCCCTTTGTTTGGGAAGAGCACCTCTCCTTCCAGTCTATGCGAGCCAAGTGTGGTCAATGTGTGTGTATGTGTGGTTAGCCCAAGAGCCAGCTCAGCCCCCCGCAAGGCAGCAGCACGATTATGACATCAGCAACAGCCAAATCAGCACCTCCAGAATGGCAGTGGGGACCAGCCTGCTGTGTGAACACGCTGTCCTCAAACCCATCCAGCACAAGAGCCTGCCCAGCTTTTCCATCTGGGTCCCCATCGCCACAGCACCATCATTGAACCTACCTCCACATGGCAAAATAAGACCCGCCTTACGGCGCTGGCGGCTGAGGCAAGCGGACCATCTGGCTCAGGAAGAGACTCCACACAGAGCATCGTACATGTACAGGAGCCTCCAACTGCTGCCCTGCATCAGGGCAGCGGGGCCACAGCTGGGCAAGGCCCAACTGAAGAAGTGTCCACAGCATCTGCCTGTGGCATGCCCCTGCCCAGCGCAGGCACCCTTCCGCTCCTCGGGAAGTCTCTCTGCCTGCGAACCATGGCCTACTTGTGGGGAACTAGACTCAAGCGCCAAAGAGGCCCTTCCAGAAGAGAATGCCCACCTGTGCTAAGCGTGGAAAGGACAGTAGGTCACCGGGAGCAACTATTTTTGCTTTCATATGACAATGACAAACTTTATGACCCTGTGTCCTCAGGGGAGATGGCTTTTTCAAGCATGTGACAATGAATGCCTTGCACCTGGTCTTCGCGGGACATACGTGACTGGTTGGGGAGTGAGGACAAAGAGCCCAGTGATGTGTCCTGGGCCGTGGGCAGATCTTGCATGACTGGGGATGGGACTGGCATAGATGTGGGGAGGCTGCATCTCTGCATGCCCCCTGTGACAGGTTTTTTCTTTTTTCTTTTTGTGATACTTGGCTATTAGATGGGGGAATCTTGGGATGGGGGATGTTGCTCATGTGGGGGTACACTGGAGGATTATGCAGTGACTGTGGGGATTTGGCTAAATACTCCCTGGATAGAAAATGATGAGTTGTCAAAGCACTAAGTCCTTGGCGTGATGGATTCTTTAAATGTGGCCATCAATAACAGCATGCCAATAAAACAGAAAACCGCAAAGCAAGTGTAGGGGTGTACACCCGTGACCCCACTGCTCAGGAGGTAGAGATGGGAAGGCCAGAGGGCCCTCTTTAGCTACACAGTTCGAGGCCAACCCAGGCTGGTGAAGGGCTTTGGCATGCCTAGGTACTTTGTCAGACAGCACCCTTAAAAGTTGGGTACTAACCCAGATAGTCCTCTCCCATAGGGCCTCAAATTGAACCCTGGACATTAGGCTGCCAGAGTCCATTCAAATTCCTGGCACAGACCCCATCACTGAGGGGCATGGAAAACGGGAAATTACTAAGCAAGCATCATCCAAGGGAGGGACAACCCTAGGAATTCCTCCATGTGGTAACGTGTCGGGAGCGGGAAGGGGCACCTACCTGGAGAAGTAATGTCTTTTTTTTGTGAGTTTTCCTGGAACAGCCCCCAAACTGTAGTTAAATTACAGGTCTATGCTGAGTAAGACAGATTGGAGTAGCTTGCTTGAAGTTTGCATTTGTGTTGAAGAATGGAGGTTTGTTAGAAATTAGGGATGGTGTGGTCCCGGTGGACTCTTGAGGCCCCGAGCCCAGCACAAGCCATGGTTGTCCCCCAACTTTGGCTACCAATAGGAAGAGTCTCATGAGCCTGCATCTATCCCCTGGGTGGGAAGTAGAGGCAGGCCATATTCACAGATGTTCCAGCTGCCTTCAGTTGGCCTATTCCCAGCTAGGAGCCTTACGTGGGCTCACTGTTGATCCAAGGAATATATGGGTTCTCACTTCAAGAAAACCACTCGGGCACAGGTGTGTATGTGCATGTGTGTGTGTTGTGTGTGTGTCCTGGTTTATGTGAGTGTGTGTACTGTGTGTATGTGTATGTATGTATGTATGTATGTATGTATGTATGTATGTCATGGTGTATGTGAATGTGTGTGTGATGTGGAATGTATGCGTGTGGTGTGTGTGTGTGTGTGTATGTATGTATGTCATGGTGTATGTGTGTGTGATCTGTGTGAGTTGGGGGGTGGTATTCAGAGGCCATAGGAAGACATCAGATGGCTTCCTTTGTTAACTCTCCACCTTACTATTCCTTTGACGCAATCTTTCCCCGAGCCTGGAGCGCCTCTCTCTCGGCTAGACTGGCTAGCAAGCTTAGTGACCCTCTTGTTTCTGCCCTAATCAGTGCTGAGGTTACAGGTGTATGAAAGGTCATGCCAAGCTTGCTATGTCACTGACCTATCTCTTTGGAACCTGAACCCTTATGGATGGGGTCTCATGCATTCCAGGCTGGCCTAGAATTCATCATATAGCTGAGAATGGCCTTGAACTTCTGATTCCCCTGCTCCCGGCTCAGGAGTGCTGGGATTACTGCCATACACCACCATACCCAGTACTGGAGGTCAAACCCAGGACTTTGTGCATTTTACCAACGGAGCCACCCGCCCAGTGCCGCCAGGCCAGGAGGAAATGTCCCCAAACTTTAGTCCTCCATCAGATCCCCCACATTTCTAGCAGGCACAAGTCACATAGGTATCTGTAGCACCATGTGCCCTGAGGTGCGTCTAGTAGAAATATTGAGTAATAATTTTTGTTATTTTTTTAATCTCAATTTCCAAAGTCTACTTCTCTCTAACGCATATTTTAATTCCATTTCATCTTCAAGCTAGTGTACATTCCTGTGGCTGGGTTGGCTCACTTGCAAGGCTATCTAGGGGAAGGGCCCTGAGGCAATCCTTGGGTTGAGAGTCATCATTTGCTGGACGTTGAGTCCATTTCTGATTTCTGCTTTTCACCAAATGGGGACACACTGTTGTGCTCCTTGGAGTTCATTGCCTTTGCTTTGTTGGTGGAAATCAAAGGCGTTGGTGTACGGGGGCACCAGGAAGGACATGCATTACCGCAGAGAGATGGCAGGGCATGGTGAGCCCCTTCTACCTGGCTGTGGAGATACATGCTTGGATCAAGTCTCAGTTGAAAATCAGAATCTTTGGTTTTGTTTCTCCTTAAAACAATGTCTTGTGTAGCCTAGGCGGGCCTTAGCATTGCTATATGGCTAAGGATGACCTTGAACTTCCGATCCTCCTGGCTCCACCTCCCAACTGTTGGCGGTACAGGTGTGTGCCACCACACCCGTTTTATGTGGCACTTGGGATCGAACCCAGAGCTTTGTATGTGCAGGGAAAGTACTCTAATAGTTACGCCACAAGCTCAGCTTAGTTATTAATATCTTTGAAATCTAGTAGGAAAGGCAGAATGAGCAATGCCTTGACCTGCAGGAGGAAGGGTTTGAGTCTTTGATCTCCGTGCAGTCTGGATCTTCAAAGCTTGTATTCCCAGGGGCACTTGGGAGCAGCAAGTGCTTCGTGGTCACAGACAGACGGTGTTCACAGACAGACGGTATTCACATGCTCAGTTCTCCCTGTGTCTCCTTCAACCCCCAATAGCAACCCACATGGGGAACTGAGTTCCAATGTGGGTAGAACTAACATTCCCTCTAAGACAGTCCCTATCAACATTAATGAAATAAACCAGGTATAAGGGTGTGCGCGCACGCACGCATGCACGCACGCACGCACACACACACACACACACACACACACACACACACACACACACACACGCACGCACATGTCTGAGACAGTCTCTGTAGCTCAGGATAGTTTTAAACTCAGCAACCCTCCTGTCCCAGCCTCCCAAGTATTGGGATTACAGGTGTGAGCTGTCACACCCTTCTGTTTTCTTTTGTTACAAACTGGTTATGTGTGGTGGGTAGACCTGTTTCTAAGCCATTCTGTTATTACCATGATGTCTCCTATTGCTGCCTTACTATTTAAGGCAAGTTCTGAGAAGCTTCAAGAGACAGCAAATAGTGGTAGGCCCTTGTTTAAGGTCAGGGCAAGGTCTGCTAAGCCTCTGTGCTAGTGAGAGAAGTCATCCTGTCCCTGCTGGGCCTCCTTCCCACCAGGGGACCGCAGTGTGGAATTGGTGTGGGAGGAGTTTGTGTTTGCTCTAGAAACGTTCAGGGGGCTAATGGGGAGGGGGATCTTGCAGAAGAGCTTCTAGCTACTGGAAGGCAGGGACAATCTGGGTTGGACATTTGGGTAGATCAGAGCACAGGGCTGGGGATGGCCTGGCGCAGATGCTCCCCAGTCTGAGCTGCAATGGGATAGTTCACAGTCTGCTCTCTGGGGGTGTCTGATGTCACATGGGAAATGCTGTGCTCATCAATTCCCCTCGTACAGTGTGTCTGTGGCCTTGCTCATTTTCTGTGTCGAGTGAGAAGTGGAACTCAGTGACTGAGTTGGTGAATCAGCCTCAAGAATGGGGTCAAAGGCCCCCATCACTGTGACATTCCACACTGTTCCCTAAATGTCCCTTTTTCGTGTCTTCATGCCGATTCCGAAACTTCTTTAACCTGATAGCGATCCTTTTTGATTTGCGTGGAAATAAAGCACTTTTAATTAATTGTTGGGGGGGGGCTCACCTTTAATTGATAAGCTCTAAAACATTTACATGATAAAGTGTACGGGGTGTGTAAATTCATAGGCTCTGTTTGGCAGTAGCCAGATTGGGCTGGGGATTCATATATGCGTACTGTATGTGTTGGTGGAGCTGTCCAGCCTCTTGGAATTGTGACAGGATGTTGTCATCTTACAAAGTTCACTCTGCAGCCCTGCAATTAAGTTACTAAATTCAGTAAATTTTACATATATATACATATATGTAAAGAACAAGGGCCAATGAGAGGGCTCAGTGGGTAAAGGCACTTGCCTCTAAGCCCGAAAGCCCGAGTTCTATTCCCAGATCCTACTGGTGGAAGGGAAAACCTGACTCCTGCAGATCGTCTTCTGAAGTTCACTCTTGTGCTGCACACACGCACACACACACTAATTTTTAATCGCAAAAATACATTTAAGGTAATCACCATGTGCACAGCTATACCGTCCGCAGGGTGGGCACACCTGATGGGCCATCAAAAACACTACATTTGTTGTCTGTTATTGTTTAGGCCAGGGACAGATGTGGGGTGTGGGACAAAGGAGGTACAGTGCCCTCCAGAGGCTCAGCCCCTGCCTGCACAGGGTTGCTCTCCGGGGACACAGCCCGGGACAGCTTTGTGTGCTCACCATTAAGCCCTTGGGTTGAACGCACAATCAGATGGTGTTTCTGACTAACACGGGCCAGCTGATGATTTTCAATGGTTTTATTTCAGTCCAACTCAGGCCCTGAACTGGTTCTGTCCGAAGAAGAACAAAGCGACACTGAAGATAAGGAAGAGGCGGAGCTGGGCGCCATGGACGATCAGCGCAGCGTGATCCTTCACCTCATCTCACAGCTCAAACTGGGCATGGACCTAACCAAGGTGGGCGACTCCGGGCCCTTCCCGCTCTCACAGTCTCCTCACTGCCGCTAGGCGGAATGGTGGTGGGGGGGGAGGGGTGGGTGCCAGCATTGGCTTCTAGTGTGGACATTTTAGGAATAACTAGAAAAGACTCACAAACCTCATAACACACACACACACACACCTCACATACAAGCATGCACAGGTATCACAACATACACAAACATACACAGATACCACACACAGACAACTACATACCATCCACACACAGAGAAACATACATAGACACCACACACATACCTCACATTCATTAAAACACAGACACTTCTTACACCATACACAGCCACACGCACAGAGAGAGAGAGATACCTCACACCACACTATATCCCCACATAAGAGAGAGAGAAAGAGAGAGAGCGAGAAAGAAGAGAGGGACAGAGGAGAGGATTTCAGGTAGCCTAAACTGACCAAATTTCTGTTCTAGCCAGGGCTGGCCTTGAACTCCCGATCATCCTGCCTCCCCCACCTTCTGAGAGCTGGGATGTGCTAGCACTTCTGGCTCCTACTCTTTTTTTCCTTTCCCTCCCCTCCTTTTTGTCTGTCTGTCTATGTCTATTATCCAGGCTGTCCTCAAATCCCTGGCTCAAGCCCTACTCCTGTCTTGGCTCCCAAAGCCCTGGCGCTGTGGGTGTGTACCATCACATTCAGCCAGGAAGATGATTTTTTTTTTGGGGGGGGGTGATTTTTCATTCAGAATACAAAGCCTCCTTTGTCTCCCTGGAGCTATTGTGTGCTTGCTGCTTGCTCTCCAGGGACTGGCGATGAGCGATAGCTTCATGCCAGTGTCCTAGGGAAGATTAGAGTAGCCTGCAGAAGTCATTGTGACACCTCAGCCATGGAGAGGAAATCCAGAAGGAAGATGGAGCCAGGAGCAAGGGCACTGTGTCGGCCCAGCCTTGAGGCCTTCTGAAGCAAGGCTGTAAAGGATGGGTGCCCTTGCTGTTGACTCCAAACCCAGAGTTGTGTGGAGAGGGTCACGGGTTTCTTCCTGAGTGCCTACAGGGCACTGAGTGGCAGGCGGGAGAGAAACTTCCAGCTACAACTCAGTCTCATAGAGCGCCGGCCACCTCACCCCTCACCTCGGCAGGCCCCTCGTTCTGGGACCCTGCAAGTTAACTGAATGTTGCTTGGAGTCATGGGGCTCTGAGAGATGACGGAGAGTCTGGGTGGTACAGTTTGGTCCATGTGGGTTTCCCTGATCACCGTGCCTCCCTGGAAGGGTCGTGAGGATGGGAGGTGGCATGCAGAGGACATAGCCCAGTGCTGGGCACCAAAGCAATTGTGCCACCATTTTTATCTTCATAGAATGCCACAGTGTGGTGCTGGACTCTGTGAAGCGGCTAAAGAGCAGGGAGCAGAGAGAGACTGGTATCGTGCATGGGGCAGGGCTACCGTGAAGAGTGGCGGGGTACTCCCAGGGATGCTCCTAGGGAGGCCGGAGCTCCCGGACAGCATGGCCCGCCAGCATTCTGAGTGTTGTTTGTGTGTGGTGGAACCTTCACTGAGACTGGGCTGGAGCCAAAGACTGGACAGGAAGCTTTGTGGGTCCAAGAAGTCTCTGGAGGGGAGGGTGACAGAGCATGCTGACGTGTCACTTGAAGATGACAGGGACAGAGACAGCAGAGACAGGAGCTCGGAGAAGGCAGATAAACTTGATTTTGTATTACTGCGGGGTTTTAACTACTGAGGCTAGGTCTCACGTAGCGCAGGCTGCCCTTGAGCTTGCCACATAGCTTAGGTGACCTTGACCTCCAAATCCTGAGGTTATAGGTGTATGCCACCACATCTGGCTCCATTTTGTTTGTTTTATTTTTGTAATAGGATCTCGTGTGTCCCAGCCTGACCTTGGACTCGCTGTATAGCTACCTTAGCTTTTCTTAACTTTGGCTTTCTGATACTCCCATTTCTATGGCCCGAGTCATTGGGAGTACAGGCGTATGTTAACACTGGTTCGGACAGTTTATAGGGATGGAATGTAGGGCTTTATGTATGCTAGGCAATTTTGTTATGAGTACTTTTCTGCCAGCCTGGTCCCAGAGCCATGTCAGTCCCAAAATAACACACACAGAATCTATTAGTTATAAGGCTGTTGGCCAGTGGCTAGAGCTTCTTATTGGCTAACTGTCTTACATATTAACCCATTTCTAAGTGTTTCCATGTGGTCTTATTTTAGCAGAGAGAGGGTCTGGACCTCTTACTCCTCTTGGTTCTACATTTCAACTCTCTCTACTACATCTCCCAGAATCCTCCTTGTCTCCTAGTCCCACCTATCTTGCTTTCCCATTGGCCAACGGGCTTTATTCATTAACCAATAAGAGAAACATATATACAGAATGACATCTACCATTGAACTACCTCTCCAGCTCAGAAAGTTTCCTTGGAATGTCTTCATGGCTTTCAGTACAAATGTGTTTAATGCCCTGGGTGATTGTGCCTGTTTAAACATGCTGGGTACCCCCAAAGCCCCTCACCTCCCCCTTCTGCAGCAGCATGGCTGATCCCTGCCCTCTGCTGGGTGAGTTAAAGCCTATTAGTTCCTCCCCTAATTTCAGACTTCTTGCTGAATAAATCTACTAGAAATGGCCTGGCCTTTTAAATAGCTGCCTATCCTTGGTGATCACATAACACTCTGAGGTGGTGATCAAGTTAAAGCTGAGGACATGTAGGTGGCATGGTCCCCAAGAACCACCTACTAGAGCGGTGTCACCAAATAGTGGGCCCCAACCTACCAGTGGGTTGTAAAACCAATTTAGTGGGTCAGGCAGTCAGTTGTAACTATGACAGAAAATATCAGAGTATAGTAAGGGTCTTTGATGTCAGTTCTATTGTGCTGGGTCATAGTGCAAAATGTTCTCATTGTATATGGCACTTTTAAAATGGCTTGCAAAATTCAAGGCTTGAGTTGTAGATGACAGGACAGACTGGGAAATTGAAATTGCTCAGATCAAATATGGAAGGGCAAAGAGGCCTGAACAAAAGCTATCTGATGGCTGGTTGACCATCCAGGAGACTGTGCATGGCTCTTGTCTGGAGCTGTGAAGCTTGCATTATTATTTTATTAGCTTGTGATTGCATTTCCAGAGGCATAGCCTAATCCCGAAACAGCAGACATCACCTTTACCTAATGCCTGGTTGGTTACCTGGAAGGAGAATGAAAAATTGATTTCAAACACTTTCCATCCAACAAAATATTGTGATGAATGCCTAGGCACTGTAAGATGGGTACAAGAATTCAACTAGCCATGTTGGTTAAGAGACAGAGAGTGGCTGGGGAGGTGGTGAGTACATGTGCACGTGTGTGTGTGTGTGTGTGTGTGTGTGTGTGTGTGTGTGTAGTATGTATATATATTTTCCCAGTGCTGCGGAGGCAGAGGTGGGTCCCGGTGTTGCTACTTAGCAGCCTAGCTTCCTTAGTCAATTCTAATGAAAGACCCTGTCTCAGGAAGCAAGGTGGATGCTGCTGGAGGCATGATACCCAAAGTTGTTCTCTGGCTTCCACATGTGCACATCACTCATATACATGTGTGTATCTGCACACACATGAACATGCACATCTAAAGAGAAGAGGAGAGGGAGAGTTGAGGAGGAAAAAGAACCCTGGTTTCTGAAATCCCAGCTGAAGCTTGGCGGGCGGCCCCAGAGCCCTTTGCTCATTGGGCTTGCACTGACTCTAGTCTGAAAGCAGCGTCATGCAGATGGCTCCTGAGGTTGTTAGTGTGTGTGTGTGTGTGTGTGTGTGTGTGTGTGTGCACCTGTCTGCAGAGTCTGCCACTGGAGTCTGGCCTGTGCCCCAGTGTGGGGAGGGGACTAACACCCTGCTCTCTCTGTTGTCCTCTGCCTTCCTGGCTGCAGGATCATTCATTTCAGATTTCTAAGGGCCCAAACCGAACAGGACCTACTCACATCTAGATGGGCTCAGCCCTCCATGCAATGAAGCCTTATTTATTTATTTATTTATTTATTTATTTATTTATTTATAACTTCCCGCAAAGTAGTTCATTGTCTTAATTATGGTAATGGGAGGAAAGGCAGTCCTTATTGATGGCTCAATAAATCCGCACCCTCGATGCCAGACCACTTGGATGCCATCAGTCTAGGCAGCTGGGCCATTGCTCACCCTCTGTCGGAGGCAGGCAGCCCAATTAGTACTCAGCATTTCTTGGCTCCGAATATCTGGTGTCCACTGCCCAAGAAGCAGTTGAACTGACTTAATTTATAAATGTACCCAGAAAAGGAGGAGAAGCCCCCTCCCCACAGGAGACTGGATAGAGATCTGTCGGAGTGGAAAGTTGCTGTCTCGGCTGGAATGTTCTGGTACAGGCTTTGAGCCCTGGCGGTGGTCTTCTCAAATCCCAGTGGTACCCCAGGAAAGGGTGAGAGAGGAGAGGGCCATTCTAGCTCAAGCCTTTGTTGTTCCAGTCCCCAGCTCTGCCAAAGCCATGGAGGCCAACATTTGAAAGTGCAGGATGCTGACGCAGTAGGTTGGGCTTGGTGGCGGTGGTGAAGCTTTATCCCAAGTAGGATGGTTAGTAACTGTCAACGTGGCAGGCCCTTGAGCATCCCTGGAGGGCAGCCCCTGGGGGTGTCTGTGACAGGTTACTTAGATTGGGGACTGAGGTGAGAAGATGGGCCCTGAGTGTGGATGGCACCGTCCCCTGGGCTGAGGTCCCTGACTGCAGGAGAGGAGAAAGCCAGATGAGAATGAGCAGTCCTTTGTGGCCCTGTGTCCTGAGTGCGGACACAGTGTGACCAGCCACCTCTTGCTCCTGCCACTATACTTTCCCCCTCCTGACGGACACGCCAAGATAAACCCACCCTACCTTCCCTACCAGACATCGATCACAGCAAGTATGAGATGGGGTGTGTGGAAGTGGCCGCCAGTGTGTCTCCTTTGGTGGTTCAATGTCCCTTTCACAGGGGTTGCCTAATAAAACACAGATATTTACATCATGATTCATAACACTATCAAAACTACAGTTAGACGTAGCAACAAAGATAATGTTATGGTTGGAAGTGGTGTTTGTTTGTTTGTTTTTGAGACGGCTTCTCTGCGTAGCTGGCCTTGAACTCACAGAGATCCCCCTGCCTCTGCCTCCCGAGTGCTGGGACTAAAGGCATGCGCCACCACTGCCCCGGCTGAGGAACTGTCTTAAGGTGTTGCAACCTTAGGAAGGTTGTAAGTGCAGTGTGGTAGATTTCCACACAGCTGGAGAGGACGGGTTTTCTGTAGACTGATGATAAGTTTCTCTGACGATGCAGTAAGCCAGATCAAGCCGAATTAAAAAGTGAAAGACCAGGTTTATTTGGGCACAGCACTTTGGGGTGAGTCCTCCAGCCCCCAGAGATGAGGTGGGGGAAAGGGGCCAGAGAGAAATCACATGGCGTTTTAAAGGAGGGGGCTTAAATACTCTGTAGGGGAGGGGAGATGATGTGTCCTCTACAAACTGGGTTTGTGTCCAGTTATATAGCTTTGGGTGGGGACTTGGAGAGCTGGTAGCCGTGGTGGAGGAAGCCACCATGACTGCCGGGAATGCAGAACTGGACTTTTGGCAGTCTTTCTCAGAGCACAGGGTTTGGAGAGGGAGGAGTGGGGCCCACTGTGAATGCCTGGGGCTTTGTATTACTTTTTCCCTCCCTCTGCCAGCCGGGCTTCCTTCCTGCCTCCTCCTGCTTTCCTTTAGCGTGATTGTAGTCGGACCTTTCCGTGGGGACCACAGGCTCCCCAGTAATGACATGCAGACTTATTATTAATTATAAAAGCTTACTTGATAGTTTAGGCTTGTTTCTAACTATTTTAAAAAATAAATAATCCCTATCTTTTAATCTATACTGTTTTAGGTGGCTCTGTTACTTTTACTCTATACTCCCCATGCTGGCAACTCTGCCTTTCTTCCTATTAGCATCCTCTGTGTCTGTCTGTCCTGCCTAGCTAATGGCTGTTTAGCTTTTTATTAAACCAATAAGAAGGAGCCTTGGCAAAGACATACTCTTCACAGTGTACAAAAAGATTATCCCACAACACATGATCATGTCTCTCCTTCCTTTCCCATGAACCCATTCCTATATGTGCTTGTGTGTGTCTGTGTATATGTATGTATGTGTGTGTGTGTTGTATATGTGTGCATGTGCACATGTGTGTGTGCATGTGTGTGTGTTGTGTGTGTTGTGTGTGCATGTGTGTGTTGCATGTGTGTTGTGTGTGTGCATGTGTGAGTGTGCATATGTGCGTGTGCATGTATGTGCATATGTGTTTGTGCTCACAGTTTAAAGGGACACAGTGTATCATGGTGTGGAAAGCATGACAGCAGTTGGCCACACTGCAGCGGTGGTCAGGAAGCTGAAGAAGATGAATGCTGGTTGCTCAGTGTGGACTCACTTCAGTCTAGGACCTGTGCCAGTGGACTGGAGCCACTCAACAGGCTGGGTGGATCTTCCCTTTTCTGTTAGATGTTTCTGGAAACTTGCTCAAAGACATACCAAGAGGCATGTGCCCTGCATGGTTCTTCATCAATTGAAATTGACAGTGAAGATTAACCGTGGCAGAGTGACTCGGGGGCGGGGGAAGGAAGGACGGGAGTGCTGGGCACATTTGCTGGGTGGTCTGAGTTGCTTCTTCAGTAGGAGAGTGGCACAGCCTGGCCCCACAGAGCTCAGCAGAGGTCCCTGGCCTCCGCGCACAGTGAGGAAGGTGCTGTCCCTGGCTGGGTGTGTAGAGTACATGATGGCCCAGAGAGATCCTTGGACAGCTGGATTCCCAGTTTAGTTGAATCGTGGCTGAAAGAAAATTAGGAAATCTGTCTTGATTCACACAGTTGTCGTTTGATGACTGTAGAAAATTAGGAAATCTGTCTTGATTCACACAGTTGTCGTTTGATGACTGTTTTCTTCTTCTTGCATTTGATTGAGGAAAGCAGAAAGTTACAGAAATGCAAATCAGCTCTTCATCGTCTAGAGACAAGTTAACATTCCGAGGCTTTGAACGGATTGACTTGGATTGTGTTCTCTGCTTGATTTTATATCTTGCTGATTCTTTTTACATGCCTTTTAATGACAGATAAATAATATTAAGAGCTGTCTGCTAAACCAGACTTCCCCAGTGGGGCTGGCTTCCTCTGATTTCCCCTGAATACACCATGCTTTGAAGACACATCTGCCTCCTGGGCAATCCTTTCTTTCTATCCATATCATCAGCAAGGAGTTTTTAGAGAGCTCATCCAGAGTTCAGTTTCCAGCACCCAAAGGGCTCACAGCTGCTTAAAATGCCCAACATGTAGGATCTGAGGTCCCCTCTGCTGGCTTCCACAGATATCTGCACTCATATGTGTACACGCATAATTCTTGGGGATCTGAGACACCCCCCCCCCTTGGCTGGCTTGTAGACACGTGCACTCATACGTGCTCACAGGCACACACAATGAATGGAAAACCAAAAAAAAAAAAGGAAGCCTGGCATGGAGCATAGTTACAGATCTGTAAGCTGGAGTGGCAATCAAGATGAGTTACTGGATAACCTGGTGGCCTGACAGCTTTGGAACCCCATGAATTCATGTGGACAGCAGTAAAATAAGGCGGGTGGTAGCGCGGGGCGGGGGGGGGGGGGGAAGACAGAGACAGGCAGGTGGGGACTTGATTCCCAGCTGTTGCCTGTAGCAACCTAAGGGGAGCTTCCTCATTCTCCTAAGGGACCTCAAATGAGACGAAGCCAGCTTTGTGACGTTCTCACAGAAAGGAATTTCACAATGAGCCATCACGGAGCATATTTGGAGTTTATGAAAATGAGATTTTAATATAGATTTTAAGCATGAAGGCTAAAAGAAAGAGATGCTCTTGGGGAGAGAGTAAAACGTGACCAGGAATGTGGGGGTGGGCTTTTCAAAGAAGAGTCAACAGCATTTTCCACAGTAGCCACCTAGATAGGACTTTGCGATTAAAGATTACTGTTTATTGATTTTGCCAGGCAAGGAAGCATGCGTGCCATTCATGTATAAAATCAAGGAACAACTTTTGGGAGTTGGCTTTCACCTCCTACCATGTGGGTCTCAGGAACTGAACTCAGGTCAACAGTCTAGCCAGCAAATACCTTAACCCATTGAGCTGGTGAGACAGCTCAACTTTGGTGATTTTTATTTATTCTTTTGGAGTTGTTGTTTAAAAGGCTTGCAAGGAGTGTAAATGAGTACAGAGGTTGGGTGGGAGCGGGCTGAGGTGAGCCTGGCATGAAAATGTGGAGACCTCAGGGTTGTAGGAAGTTATGATGCTCTCACTTTACATGAAGTTAATAATCGTGTGTGTGTGTGTGTGTGTGTGTGTGTGTGTGTGTGTGTGTGTGTGTGTGTGTGTGCGAGTCCCAGAAAACATTTGGGAAAGGAGCAAGGCCATAGGCTTGGCCATATGATGGGGCCTCTTGCCTGGCTTCCTGCCTCTGTGCTGACAGCCTGCTCAGCATCCTGGCCTGCGAGGACTGTGTTTCTGCAGTCTTAATTCTCAGCCACCAAGGGTTCAACCAGACTCTGCTGAAGATCGCTTTTCTCCCATGTGTCCATAATTTTACCCATTCTCTCCTGCCTCGGGGTAGGCAAGGGTTGAGAAGGCGCCGGTTTGCAGTTCAGTGAGCATGCTCTGATGCCTGGTGGGGACCCGGGACAATGGGAAGTAACAGGTTCAGTCGACCTCTGTTTGCTTGAGGTCCGGGTTAGTGGGTTGTAGGAATTTGGAGTTGTGAGGGCCCCGAGTGACCGTCGGGATATATCCGTTTGTCCGTCCCGTTTTTGCCTCCGTTAGTCACAGGCTGGTGACAGACCACAGACTGCTCCAGCCATCTCTTTTTGGATGACAATGTGAGTTAAGCCCCCCTTACTTCCTGTGTTCTGGTTCCCCATGACCCTGCCCTGTGGAGCAGTTCTGTTGATGCAATTATGGTAATCCTCTTCCCCAAGGTGGCCCCTGTGGTACTTGCCAGCAGATGGGTCCCATCTCTGGGCCCCCTGCCAGGATTGTGTTGGGTTCACATACTGCTCTAGTATTGTCCCACGCAGATACTCTTGGTGGTAAGACTTTGTCTGCCTGGTCCTGTAGTTGATGTCGGGAAGGAGGGATAAGAAAAAGCCTTTCTGAGCAGAAAAGATGACTTCATAAGTCAGTGCGCTTGAGGCAAGCCTGGCGGTGTGAGTTAAATTCCCAGGTCTGCAAGATGCCCTCTGGTCATCACATGCACATCAAAGCAAGTGTGCCCCCCCCCCCCCGAAGTAATAAAGAAATGAAACGTAATAATTAGAAAAAAGCCTTTCCAGGCTACTCTCCTTTCATCGACAAGGATAGGATGGGGGACCATGCGTTAGCAGAGTCACAAGGAGTTTACGAATGTGTGTGTTAGACAGAGAGGAGAGAGTGTGAGCGAGCATGTGCTCCTGTGTTAACTCAGGTGAGCAAAGAAGAACGTCTCTCAGAACAGTCCTGTGCGCAAAGCTGGGCTGTCACTCCTAACCCTTTGAGTCATCACGGATGCACCAGTCAGTCTAGGGCATCTCTCCCAGCTTGGGCCTCTGAGGCTGGCCCTGCAGAGGCTGCAGCCCCTCCTCAGACCAGGAACTCACGAGCCCTGTTGCCCTTGTGTCCTTGGTACAGGTGGTGCTCCCCACATTCATTCTGGAGAAGCGGTCCTTGCTGGAGATGTACGCTGACTTCATGGCGCACCCTGACTTGCTGCTGGCCATCAGTGCCGGGGTGACGCCAGAGGAAAGAGTCATTAGCTTTGTGGAGTATTACCTCACAGCCTTCCATGAGGGCCGCAAAGGCACCCTGGCCAAGAAGCCCTACAACCCCATTATCGGCGAGACCTTTCACTGCTCCTGGGAGGTTCCCAAGGACAGAGTCAAGTCAAAGCGGACTTCTCCCCACTCTATTAGTTGTCACGAGCTCCCGATGGCTGATGACCCTTGTAAAAGTTACAAGCTCAGGTTTGTGGCTGAGCAGGTGTCCCATCATCCACCCATCTCCTGCTTCTACTGTGAGTGCAAGGAAAAGAGACTTTGTGTCAACACTCACGTATGGACCAAAAGCAAGTTCATGGGCATGTCCGTGGGGGTCTCCATGATAGGTGAAGGTAAGCCATCATGGGATCGGGAGTCTTACCCAGTGACCTTTGCATTTGCGTATGTGTTTTATTTGTAAATGGGGTAGAAGGGTAGGGAAGAGGGATGGGTGTTGGACCAGCTCGGCTGATTTCCCAGTGGTCCTAAGGTGATGGAAGGAATGGGCCACAGCTTCTGGCTCACACACTGTGCAGTTGCACACACTGCCTTCCAGAATTATTCTTCTTTTGGATGGCCCTACATGTGTGACCACACGTGAGTATGTAACCCTAAATGTGTCAGCCTCACCAGTGTTCTGGCTCCTAGCCATGAGGATAACAGTTATCCTATTGAAGGCTGCTCAGAGGGAACAATCCCTCAAGGCCAGGCTCTAGCTCTGTGCTGGGGGATGCTGCATTGAGAACAGGCTGATCATTCACTGGTGGATGGATAGCACCTTCCCCTAAGAAGAGCTGTGAATGGTTTGTTCATTGAGGGAAGAAACCCTACTAGGCCTGTGAAGTTGTGTCTATGTGCTTATTTAACTCCTTTTGAGTCACATGTCTTTTGTTCCAGTACTTGGGAGGCAGAATCAGGTGGATCTCTGAGTTCGAGACCAGCCTAGTCTACAAACTGAATTCAAGGACAGTCAGGGCTACATAGGGAAACCTTGTATTGAGTGGGGGAAAATGTTGTATGTTTATGTCTTGGAAAGGAATAATGCCATTTATACATAGACCTTTGCATGGTTTATTGCTATTTAACTTTAAGTTTTTATAATTATTAACTCTGTGTGTGTGTGTGTGTATCTAGCACATGTGAAGATCAGATGACAACCTGTCAGGAATCAGTTCTCTCTGTCCACCGTGTGGATCCTGGGGATTGAACTGAGGTCATCAGCCATGAGTCTTTAGGGGACCATTAAGGTCTAAACCATAACAGTCCGGTTGTGTTTTGAGGTGAGGAGGGTCGAGAGGGTGTGCTAGCAAGGGTCACTGAGGTGTGTTTTCTTTGCAATTTAAAATTTTGCAAGGGGTGTCTGTTTTATGAAAGAGGATTTTCATTTGTAGTATTAACTACCAGTAAGCCTGGTCCTCGCTATCCTTGAACTTCCTATAGTTCTCAAGCCTCAGCATCCCAAATACTAGGATTGGAAGCTTTAGCCATGAGTAGAGAATACCTGGTTCTCTACAAACAAAAACTATATATGTATGTATGTATGTATGTATGTATGTATGTATGTATACTTGTTCGCGCGCGCGCACACACACGTATACATACATGTACGACACAATGAGCACATGAAAGTCAGAATGCCTTACAGCTGGATCTCATGGAGGCGTTTCCTCAGCTGAGGCTCCTTCCTCTCTGATGACTCTACCACGTGTCAAGTTGACACACAAAACCACCCAGTACAGTAATGGACAGAGCTGTCATCTGTCCAAGGCTCATGGTACTCTTGATGGCGGGTGGTATCTTTGCTCAGTGATTGGTGTCCACTCGTGTGACAAAGAGCAGGTCTACCTTGCTTGTGGGGTTTTCCAGAGCTGTGCGTGGTGCAGGGCAGCAGAACCCAGAGCAATGACGGAAGAGCTCTGGTGGGGTGGGGGGCGTGCGTGGTGTTTGGTGCAGGGCCCTCCTGGGCCCTCCCATCTCATGCTCTCTGCCTGTTCTTCCTGGCCTGACTCTGTCTCTCCTGGAGGTGTGCTTCGGCTCCTGGACCACGGAGAAGAATACGTCTTCACGCTGCCCAGTGCCTACGCCCGCTCTATCCTCACTGTCCCGTGGGTGGAGCTTGGAGGGAAGGTCAACATCAGTTGTGCCAAGACCGGGTACTCTGCCACCGTGACATTCCACACAAAGCCCTTCTACGGCGGGAAGGTGCACAGGTAGGATGTGGCCAGGGCTCTGGCTGTGTCTCTCTTTGTGCCTGAGTCCCCTCACGCTGTAAGCCCAGCATTTGGGAGGCAAAAGCAGGAGAATCGGAAGTTCAAGGTCGTCCTCAGGTGCTTAGTGAGGCTAGCTTGAGATACATGAGATCTTGTTATTTAAAAAAATAAATAAATAAATAAAAAATAGAAGTCTGGCCAGCCAGCCTATAAATCCAGTCCTCTGGAGGCAGAGCCAAGAACATCTCAAGTTCCAGTCCTGCTTAGGCTGCACAGCCAACTCCAGGCTAGTTTGGATAACACAGTGAGTGAGACCCTGTCTCCACAAGCCCAGGGCTGGGGGTGAACCTCACTGGTGGATTGTTTGCCTGACATGCACAAAGACCTGGGTTCAAACCCCCAGCAGCACCCTCTCAGTAGGTGGTCCAACCATCGAGAGTGAGTGAGCAGATTGAAAGGCACCTCCTTCCCCCACTCCACACGCCGGGCTTTGGGGCTCCCCCTACTCATCATTTATGGGCAGTCTGCGGTAATGCAGAAGACCCCTAGAGGATGACCACCAGCCTTTTAGCCCATCACTTTATAGTGTAATACTCCACAGGCACAGGCATTGTAGAGGTCCCCATGCCTCAGCTCCTGGAGCCCTGCCACCCACACCACAGGCTGTCTCTGTCCTTAGCTAAGAAACTGGGCCTTGAACTGAAGGGGAGACTTGTCCTAACACCCTGACTGGAGCAAACCTGCCACTGTGCAGACCTCAAATCCCCAAGATGCTGCTTCTTGGACTCTGCTGGAAGTAGCTTGGGGACACAGACACCTCAGCAGGATGCTGGAGCTGAAGCTGATTGTGTCTCTTGCCAGGATTCAGTTGTCATGCTGACAGGTGAAAGGCAATAGCTAGGTCATCAAAAGCAGCAGCGGTGTGTCCCCCACGGAGGGCCCATTGTGCAGCCCAGCACACTGCTCAGACCTTGCACCAGTAGGAACCCGAATGGCTCTTAGGCCAAGAGAGGTGGCTTACTAGCCTGCACTTGAAAACTGGACACTTGGGCCAGTAAGAACAATACTGTTCTTGCAGAGGACCAGAGTTCAGTTGCCAGCATCCACACTGGATGGCTCATTACCACCACCTCTAACTCCAGCTTCAAGCGACCTGATGCCCCTGACCTCCACAACATCCACACCCAGCATGTACACACTGCTTCCCAGTACACATAGTTAAATAAATACAAGCTGGGCTCCTGGGTCCCAAAGACTTGGCTCCAGAGGCATTTTCTCCCCACACACACACACACACACAGAGCCTTGGTAGTGTCCGAGGGCCTTTTATTATCATTGTGTGTATGCACGCACATGTGTGCGTACGTGTGTGTGTGGGGGGGGGGTAGGATGTCATGGTGTTCGTGTGGAGGCCAGAAGATAGCTTCGTGGAGTTGGTTCTCACCTTCCACCTTTACACGGGACCAGATCCAGGTTGCCAGGCTGGCATGGGTGGCACCTGTACCTGGTGAGGTGAGCCATCGCAGCGGTCCTCCGCAGGGACTGCCAGGAACTGGTAGGTGATATCATGAAACCAGGTTTGGCTTGGCCTTCCTTAGGAAGATGTGGCTGCTGGCTAGCTGTATGGACTCTGGGGAGTGTGAACGGCCCAGGCTCATCCCCATACAGAACTGACCTTGGGGCTGGATTGTTAGCTTTAATTTACTTTATCTTTGAGACAATTTGCCACACAGCCTAGACTGGCCTTAAATTTGTAGAACTCCTGGCCCTGCCCCAAATGCTGGGATGCCTGGCGTAGAACCAAAGGCCTTACCTTATTGAAGTACGGGAAAGTTCTTCCTGCACCTTCTGTGGCAAAAATGTAGCAGTAGGGGATGCTATTTGGGGAGGAGAGAGTGTATTTGATTGTGCTGTTGGGTTACCCTCGTGACAGACGGTGTTGTATACTAAGTGCTTTTGGGAGTCTCTGACCACTGTTACTGTTGATCCATCTTGAGACCTGATGTGGACTTTTTGGTTTTGCCCTTTTTTCTCCCCCCTGCGGGGTCTGTTCGCTTGCCCTGGCTGGCTTCAGTCAGGCGAGATTTCCCGCCTCGGTTCGCTAAGTGCTAGGGTTACAGGCAGGAGCCACCGCACCCACTGCACCTCCTTTTGCTGTTCCCGGCAAGAATATTGCATCTTCTTTTAAGACCCAGTCTTTGAGCCAAGCTGCAGACCCCCCCCCCTTTCTCCCTGCGCCGCCTTAAATGCCTCGAAGCAGAGTTCTCTTTTGCTTCATTTGACTCATTCATTAATTCAGGGTCACAGCCGAAGTGAAACACAACCCGACCAACACTATCGTCTGCAAAGCACACGGGGAATGGAACGGCACCTTGGAGTTTACCTACAGCAACGGGGAGACCAAAGTCATCGACACAACTGCCCTGCCTGTGTACCCTAAGAAGCTCAGACCTCTGGAGAAGCAGGGGCCCATGGAGTCCAGGTAGGCCTGCCCAGCTCAGCTGCCCCAGCCTTCACTGAGGCATCCACGGGAAACTTCAGTAGCTAGCTAATAAATAGCTAGGACCAGAAGTTGCTTCCTTTAGTCGTCTGAAGTTCCCCTGTTGGGTGGACTGGGGACAGACCCTTGTCACTCACTGTCAGTTGGGTGGCTTTGCAGTTAGAGAGTGGACTGTCTTCTACTGCTGTGCCGCCTGCCTTGGAAAAGCTTGTCGACTCAACTGCCACATTATTGGTTGATTGTAAATTAGTCACAGAGTTGCTGGTAATCAAAAGAAATATGTTGGGAAGCAGTGAACATTTTCTTTTCTCTTTCTTGACAGACTAGCGAAGTTAGTTATTTTTAAAGCAGAGTGCTGGCATAGGGTAGGGAAATGAGCTCCACACATCCTATGCTCCTGGTAGAACAGGTACAGCTTACAGGCCATTAAAGTGCATGAGCTCACTTTAATCTTGCATTATATTTCTGGGGAATCTATCCATTGACATGGAAAATTGTTAAATACAGAGAAGATTCAAATGTGAGTTTATTTTCATTTTGAGAAACAATTCGAGAAAGAAACTACCTACTTGCCCAGCACTTGGACAATGGGTGAGTAAATTGTGAAATAGCCACTTAATTAGTATATAGCTACTATATAGTATGTCATATCATACTACTATCTAGTATATCACTGAAAATGACAAGTATA
Organism: Phodopus roborovskii; assembly: GCF_943737965.1. Classification (NCBI taxonomy): domain Eukaryota; kingdom Metazoa; phylum Chordata; class Mammalia; order Rodentia; family Cricetidae; genus Phodopus; species Phodopus roborovskii. Next base: position 3,603,223 of record NW_026125295.1, read on the forward strand.
CAGCTATTTTGATATTTTAATATGTTAGCCAATGAGGCCTATGGGTCCAACTGATCTCTGGCTAATTTACAAAAAAAAAAAAAAGTTTTGAGTTTATATGGACATTTTCATTTTCATGCCACAGTACACATGTGGAGATCAGAGGACCACTCTCCTTCCTCCAAGTCAGCTCTGAGCATCCAACTTAGGTTGTCAGGCTTTGTGCAAGGGTCCTTACCCACTGAGTCATCTTGCTGCCACCCAGATGATTCCTTTTAAAATATAGTTTTACTGAAAACCAGCCATGCTCATTCATGGCAGTACATAGCTGACAGGCTGTTTATGACTGACTACCTTCTTGCTGCAACAGCTGAGTTTAGTTGCAACCAAGACCCATTAAGATTTCCTATCTGGCCCTTCACGAACCATGTTTGCCAAGGCCTGCTTTAAATCTAGGTCTGCTCTTTACCAGGTGGGGCTAACAGGAAACTGTATGTGCTGTGGAAGGCTTTGCTGGCACTGGAAGAGCGTGGAGCTGCATGGGAAGTGTGTTTAGCAGAAGCAAAGCAGGGCAGCTTTGACACGCTGTAGGAGCTGTACCATCTTCCTGGGTACCGAGTTTGGGAGCCAGTCATACTCATTCATGGTAGTGAACAGCAAATAGAAGCAATCTACCACCAGGCCCCAATGCCTCTGAGGGGCACTCCCAGGGTGAGGGCCAGCTGCTCCCTGCCAGACTCTGCAGGGTTCCAAGGACCCAGAGGCAGACAAGGCAAAGAGCAGAGAAGGAACCTAGTACCAGGGTCAGAGAGGGGATGCTGCCTTTTCTTCCCCCCACGTATGTATTTAAACACAGTGCTGAGCATGGCGGTCCGTGCCTGCCTGTAAACCTAACACCCAGGAGGCTGAGGCAGGAACCAAGCTTTACAAACAGCCTGGACTTACAGTAAACCAACAGTAACGAGGTGTGACTCGACTCTAGAAAACTGCATTATCCCCGTGGGACACTCAACTTGTCTAGTTGTCTCAGCTCTGCTGGGGTGCCAGCCATTTCCATTGGCAGACTACCCCAGTAGTGACCTGAAGATACCGCCTGCCCATCTGTGCCCCGATGACCAGAATGTGGTTTGAGCAAAGCTCCTGTCTTGGATCACGGAGACGGGTTCTGTGCTACCCTGGCAACCTCTCGATTCCAGCTCCCTCTCATCTTCCCCTAACTTGCCATTCAGGGCTTTCCTTAGTGAGGTTCCGTTTCTCACACTCCTTTGACCTCAGTTTCCTCTGCCAATGCAATGGCTAGCTTTGTCTAGCCACTGGGTCATGAGGATTAAGTGAGTTTCTCTAAAATGTCCCTGGCGGGGATGGCAGCACTGTCATGCTCCGATGCCCTTGCTGGTGACTCGGAGCACGAGGTCAGGTAGTGTAGAGCAGCCCTGGGTCCACCCCTGGGGCTTGTGTTTCAGGACCCTGTCTGGATCCCCGCAGGCAGCTGCCTGGCCACTCAACAACAGCTTCCCACCTGATGCTTTCCTTTCTTACCTGTCTTCCTAGGAACCTCTGGCAGGAAGTCACCCACTACCTGCGGCTTGGGGACATCGATGCAGCCACGGAGCAGAAGCGGCGCCTGGAGGAGAAGCAGAGGATGGAGGAGCGGAAACGGGAGACCCTGCGCACACCATGGCGGCCCAAGTACTTCATCCCGGAGGTAACCCTGTCCTCTACTAGGCTCCGGCCCTGAGCAAGGGCAGCTTAGCTTTTATGGTTGGGACAGTGTGGCTCTGGCTTGGATTATAAGTTAGAGGTTGGGTTAGACTTTCCCCAATAAGGTCTTGGGACCTCACACCGTCTTGAAGGAAGGAGTAAGCAGCTGACACCTCCCCTGCACTATCCCTCCTGGCCAGCAAGGCCAAGGAGGGGACTGTGGGTCTACTATACCACTATTCCCACCTAGCGAGGGGGTCCCCCTACTCACCCTCCACATCTGGGTGACCTTTACGCCTCTCCATTGAGTACTGTCATAGAGGGTGATCTTCTGTGGCTCACATGGAAGGGACATACTTAGCATAGCTCAGTAGAGCCCTCAGCCTAAACTACTACCCACCCCACTGGGGAGCAGGCAACATACTGTGTGTCCATGAGGTCAACTTTAGTTTTGTCTCCTGCGGCTGTGATAAAATATCATGACAAAAGCAACTTAGAGGAGAAAGGGTTGTTTGGCACCCACAGTTCCAGGTCAGTCATCTCTGTGGGCAAGTAAAGGTGGCGGGTGCTTGAGGCAGCTGGTCGTATCTGCCCAGGAACATGCATTTACATAGCACTTGGCATAACCGAGATGCTTCTGCAGACAGGGCCACAGGCTACCTAACAGACACCCCTCCCTGGCCGATTCTAGATTGTGTCAAGGTGTCATGGAGTTGTTTAGGAAGCTGGGGATGTAGCTCAGTTTGTAGGTTGCTTCCCTGGCACCACTGGATGGAGAGGTGCAGGCCAAAGCACCAGGGGTTCAAGATCACCCTTAGCTGTGTAGCCGGCCTGGGGTGAGTAGCGGGAAGACGAGAGTGTCTTCCATCCGGCCAACACACCCATTCTTTTCAAGGGGCCAGGACTGAGTTTTTATGAAGATTATGATATCTGCACGATGCTAAGGGTTTATACAAATTTAAATTCCAAGAGCCAATCAGAACGGACGAGTGGGCCAGGTGCTGCTAATCTCTAACTCCTGCTATGAGGATAGATTATGGTGTCTGGCCAGTTGGCTATGGGGTGATGAGCTAGGGCAGCTTTGTGGCCTGGGTGGGGCAGGAGTGACCTATGGACAGAACAGGAGGCTGGAACTTGAAGGCTCTCCTGTGTGGGGGCCTCAGTCAGGTGACAAATTCTTGAGGCCTTCCTGGAGACAGCTTGCCAGACTTAAGTGGAAGTTTGTTCTTGAAGTTCTATCGCTGGGGCTTGATAAAAGCCAAATGTCTGTAACAGAACGTGGAGGAGACACGCATCCTTCCACGTGTCATCCCGACCCCGGGGTGGTCAGCTTTTACCTTGTGTCACCCCTTACAGACACCATCCTTTTGAGGCTTTCCTCACCTGTGGCTGAAGGGTGGGGTCTGTCCGTGGATGCACTGTGACAAGACACTTGCCGACAAATCCTCATGGGGTGTGCATGCCCTTTCCTCTCTGCTGTTGATTCATCCGGCCTGCCTCTCCTCAACCACCACCATCTTTGGAATTCATTTTTGCCAAGTTATCTAGATAGAAGCAGCTGCCTTTCCATGGGACTTTCTTTTTTGAGACAGGGTTTCTCTGTATGGCTCTGGTTGTCCTGGAACGTGCTCTGTAGATCAGGCTGTCACTGGACTCACTGAGATAGATCCACCTGCCTCCCAAGTTCTGGGATTAAGGACGTGTGTCACCACTACCTGGCTGCAAGTGCATATACTTAACTCAGCTGAGCGAGGAGCGAGGAGAAATATATTCTTAGATAAGCTCGGAAAGCGTCAGGGCTGAGGAAGATGGGCACGGGTGGTAGTTGTGTTGTTGGGATCAGGTCTGGACCAGTGCTGAGTGTTCTGTGTGTCAGGCTGACTGCGTGGGAGGTGTCCTTGCTTCTCAATTCCCTGCTGTGAGGTCCTCCTATCAAGCCTCCTCCTTCTCTTGCAGGGTGATGGCTGGGTGTACTTCAACCCCCTCTGGAAGACACACTGATGGGTGGAGGTGTGGTGCTGCCCTCAATAGGCCTGGTTTTGTAGGAATTAAAGTGGTACAGTATCAAGATCCTGTTGGCGTTTGCTGAACCTCTTGTTAGCATTCAATCAGAAAGCAGCGGGGGTTGGATACTGAAATATGCACCCCATATTCTGCCTGAGGATTTATTCAAAAGCCAGCTGAGGCTCGTGTGCACACACCGCACCCGCCAAGGCTGACCTGGGTAATCTTGATCTTTTTTATTCATGAGGTTTGATGTTTTCTATTTTTCACTTTGCCAAGGTAGCTTTGCACATATGAAGGTCTTTTCCAGCTGCCCAACTCCTGCCACAGTGCAGGCTGAAGTGGTACAGCCGCTTGAGGTCCCTGTCTGAAAAGGGGGCTCACTTCTGGCAGAAGTGGGGAGTCCACACCCAAGAAAGAGCAAGTGGGCCTTCCTGGTGGCAGGGGACAGGGAGTCACTGGTGGCTGATGTGGAACCCTTCTAGAAGTGAACGGCTCTGGAGGACTCAGAGCTAGGACCACCAGGTAGTTTTATCCCATCTTCCTGACACTTCTCACACCCAAAGCCTGAGCCAACTGATGTTCTGCACAGCAGAAAACAAATCCCAGTCATGACAAAGGGCTCTGGAAGTTCAGTACGCGCATGCGTTAACTATACTACACGGACCACTACTGCCTCACATCTAGTTGGGGAAAGAGAACAAATTGTATTTTTTTCTTAATTTTGACCCAAAATGCAAGAAAGCCACTGTAACTAGGATACACGATTCCCCACAGTCCTAGCTGAGTATCAGTCTCCAGCCTTCACACAGGTGATCACAGAACCAAACAAAATCAAGAGGAAAGTTTCATTTGATTTCTGTTGAGTGCTCTATTTATTTTTTACCATGCCACTCCAATATTTATAAAATCCAGTAGCATGAATGCTTCTCTGTAGTAATACTAATTTTGTGCCTTTTGTCAGCTTTCTTAAGACCAACTGTTGACACTTTGTAGATATTAGACAAATATATTTCCATTAAATACGCCTGTGTCTGGTGTGTGTTATTTTTAGGGATTTAAAAGTTCGGGTTGATGGCTCTTGATTAATCAACAATAGCCATATTAAAAATTCTCGAAAAATGTGTGTTATGTGTGTGTATGGGAGTGAAGTGCCCGCAGAGGCCAGAACAGTGTGTCGGGTTCCTTGGAGCCAGAGTTTGTAAGTGATTTTGAGCAAGCGGTTAGACCTGGATGCTGGCAGTTCCTGGATGCTGGCAATTGCCTACCACTATGTCTTCAGTCCCCAACACTGTCTTAAATACATTGAAAAGTCCCAGAATCCCAGATCAGCATCACTCAGGGGGTTGCTAACTGTCAATTCTATGGAAGCAAATGATTATGAATACCATGTCTAGGGTCAACAACAGACCTGGGAAGAATTGTACACCTGGATGGAAAGAACAAATTCCTAGAAGCATATCCTACTAGGAATGAATCATGAACTAAGAAATCAGAATAGATCTAGTATCAGCCACTTAAAATTCTCCCTACCGAAAAAAATGGCAGAACCAGATGGCCTCTTAGATGAATCCTACCAAACACTCCAGCCATTCTGGATTGACCTAATTTGCCAGATGATGCCCAACACCAAAGCAAGAACAGATAAAAACAAAACAAACAACCCCCCAGAAACCCAGCATCCTGTGTAAATACTGGCTCAAAATTTCTTAACTACTTCTGCAGCAAATTCCTCAGCCCATTTTAAAAAAGTTGGTTACACATGGCAAGGGTGGCTGATTGCACTATGCAAGAAAGTTATCAGTGCAATATGCCACACTACAGTCATCTGAATCCATGCAGAAAAAGCATTTGACAAGATTCAGCATCCTTTCAGGGTACAATGAAATAAACCTCAGTGTACTAAGTTCATATTCAACACCCCACAAACACCACACAGGTGAGAAGTGAAAAGCTCTTCCCCCAAGGCCAAGAACAAGGTAAAGCACATCCATGATCTTGTCTAGAAAACCCAAGATTCTACACCCCAAAATTAAACTCCACAGAGTGTGGCCATGCTCTCTCGCTGTGAACGGCTTGGTTCTTGTTTTTGCCCTGTAAGTGACTTTGGAGAGCAGCTACCTACCCTGCTGTGCAGTGCACCAATTCCTCCTGTTGGCTCCATGGCAGGGCAAAGCTTCACGAAACAAGCAGGGCGAAGATGGATCTGGTCCCCGCTATCAGCCCAGGCCCACACTCAGCAGGTCCTGCCTTGGTCTTGTATATGCTGTTTTAAAATGTGATTTCTGGGGCTGGAGGGAAGGCTCCGTGGGGAAGGGCACTTACTGCTCCTGCAGAAGACCCAAGGTCCGTTCCTAGCAGCAGCAGGTGGGTCACAACCATGAATAGCTCGGGGCATCTGGTGCCTTTGTGAGCAAGGACATCAAACCCCCCCCCCCATCTCCACCCCAAGTAAATCTTAAATTCCTAGAATCTGGCTCCAGGTTCTCAGACATAAAGCCGTGTTACCCTCCCCCTAATTCCGCACTCCTCAGATCTGGACCTGGTGAACCCCTGGCAACCTCAAACACTGCCAGGCAAATTTAGTTTTCCAAACAGGTTGGTATAGCCATGCTCTCTGCTCGGCCATCCCTTGAGTGGAGGGATGTCCCTGGGCTGCTCCACACTGCAGGTGGGACAAGGGTGAGTAAAACCGACACCATTCCCTACCACCTGAACCCTGCTGCTTGGACTGGCACTCACTGCTCCCTGTGGGCCATTGGTTTTGGCTGGAGCTCCCAGTGTCCACTGTGTCAAGAACTGCACTCTAGTGTGTCAGTTGTAAGGAGTGAGGCTTGCTTTCCTTACTCTTGGTACTGTGCAGAGCTGTCAGCGGAATGAATACGGATGGGACTGGTCCTGCAGAACAGTGTCCTGACTTCCCAAGATCCCCATTCACACCCAGTCCCCACTCCTACATCCAACTCCTACACCGCCCACCATCACCCCGTGGGCAAGTGTTCCTTCTGCTGTGCAAATGCTTTAAGAACAAGAAAGAAACGCACTAATTTACCTGACTCAGACCATAAACATGCACTACATTATATTCTTTGGTTCCTTAGCTCAAATCATGTTTGCATTTTTGATACTATTTTTCCTTACATATAAGGACATTTTTTTTTCTTTATGTGAGCCCAACTCTCTCTCCACATGTGTGCGCGTGTCCTTTCGCAAGTCCTAGGTTGATGTTGGAATCATTTTCAACTACTCTTCAGCCTTCTCTTTTTGGGGCAGATTCAATCAAACCCAGAACTGCTGGAGTTATAGGAGTGGCCACACCTATGTGGCCCCTGCATGGCTTCTAGGGATCTGAACCCCAGGTCTCTTGCTTTTGCATCAAGTCCTTTAACTGCTGAGCCATCTTCTCAGCCCGACCTTGTCTGTTTCTGACAACCTAGAGCAGTGGTTCCCTCAAATCACACCAACGCCAAGCAGTGTCCGTCCGTCCCCGCACACCCTCCAACACCTACTGTAGTGAGCCTGGCAGGGAGTACATTTGTCCTCATTTACTTCCCATTTTGATTCCTTCTGTCAAGGCCTCATTAAGATCTCCCATGTGTCTGTCTTCCTAGTAGTTCTTAGTGTATTCTGGACACAAGCTCCTCCATCAGACTCACCAAGTTGCCAGGACATGCCTGTGGGCCACTAGACAGGGACAGAACTTGCACTGGCTTACAGACTCTAGGACAACACAGTAGTACAGGGTTGTTAAAGGACACACACCTGAATCAGTAGGATAGAGAAACAACACTATTGATTCCCAAACAACACAATAAAGTACACACCCAGTGCGAAGCTACACAACCAGGAGACGGGAGCTGGCAAGTTTGCCCACAGTGAGGTCTCCCTCCTGGGGAGAGGGTGGTCACCGAGGCCGAGCAGCCTTCACATCCGGCATTGTTTGTTACTGTGCTTTTCTGTGTGGGGCTAGAAAGACACTTATCACTTCACAGACCATGCTAATGATCTTTGCTACTGGGGAATCCTACGGTGACTCATGGTGGTTTCTAACAGTGAGGACAGCTCTGGGCTGGCCACCATATGACCCCCACCAAAGCCATCTCAGCAGAGCAGACCCCTGACACTCCAAATCCAAGTGCCCCCAGGTTGCGGTCAGAACCAGAAACAAGGCCCCACATGTGTCCCACTTTTCACAAAGTGAGGACTGAGGCTGAGACAGTGTTTAGGGACACAGATTAGCTCTGCTAGTGTCCACTCAACTAAGGCGGCAGAGAAGATGCAAGAAACAGGTGCTGCACGTGTCCTGGGATCCAAAGGGACAGCTGGATGTGTCAGTTCCCTTCTGCCAGCAGGATGGACCAAAGCCCAGCAAAGATGGCTGGGAAGTCTACATGCATGGAATCCAACTACAAGAAAATACGGGGCCTTTGCCACCAAGCCAAAGCCAGTTCACCAGAGAAGACTCTGACATAAAGCCAGTGTTTGGGACCACTGTTCCTTAGAGATTGGCAGAGACCAAAGAGAGATGTTCACACCTTTACAGGAGGAGAAACTGCTTATATTCGCTTATCTGGCTGAGATCCTTATACAACTTCAACTTGGGAGCAATGATGGCAGGCCAGCTTTGTACACAACAATCAGCCCTTCACCTGGGTTCGGGACTCTGGCTTCTTAAATTCCCCTAGTTCTCGGGCAGATAAACAAGCTTCTGAAAGGCAAGATCACAGCTGGACACTGAACCCCTGAACCACACAGCTTCTTAATGTAGTGCGTACCCCACCAAAGCCCCCATACTAAATAGGTAAGACCACACATAACTGGCAGCGGCAAGGCCCAAGCAGCACAACACAAAGGCTCTCTAGACACTGGGAGTGGGGGACACAACTTAAAAATATGCTCATCGTTAACAAGAATTTATTTCTATGGGTCAGGGGTGACCCAGAGTCTTATCAGGGTTGATGAGATTGTTAAGCAGGTAAAGGTGCTTGCTGCCCAGCCTGAAGGTGTGCATTTGATTCTTAGCAGACAAGGTTACAGAAGTGACTCAAGTTATTCTATGTCAAAGTCCCAGTCTCTTTTGGAGAACGGGGTGGGGTTTGAGAAAAGGTTTCCCTTTGTAGCTGTGGCTGTCCCAGAACTTGCTCTGCAGACTAGGCTGGTTTTGAAACTAAGAGATTCACCTACCTCTGCCACCTGAGTGCTGGAATTAAAAAATTAAAAAGTTAAAGACTTATTTCAAGGGGGATGAACCATGGCTATTACCACTGGAACAAAGTGAAACCAAAACCCAGCTCAGTGTCTGACATCTGGGACTCACTCATGGTCTTCTGGGCTCCAAAGGACTTGGGTAGCCCCACCCCTCTGGCTCTGCCATCAGCAGCACATGCGGGTTGTCTGTAGGCTCAGGCCAGCCCTGCCGGATACCAGCTACTCTCCGTGATGGTCACCCATGGCATCTCCAGTCTGCGGGAGTCCACGCTACACTGGAGGATGCACCTTCAGTGGCCTCCTGGTTTCTCTTCAGGGAGTCCTGCTGTGCTACATGGTGCTTAGCCTCAGCTTCTCTCCATGACCTCTTCAATCCTGGGGCCTCCACTGAGGCTGCACCATCACCAATGGCCTCTTCTGGCCCCTTACAGTGCTAAGCCTCTGCTGTTCTCCATGACCCTTTCCTGCCAGTACCACACGGGAGACTATCACAAAGTACCGAGTTTGGTTACCAGCATGAGATAGAGCCTAGGCCTCCTCTGAAACACAGCTTGTGTGTGCAGACCCTGAGGAAATATTTCCCAGGTTTTTTTTTTTTTTTTTTTTAACTGGTACTGGTCTCTTGTTAATCACAGATGAGGAATGGACAGCCTTGATAGTTTTGTGTCCCTCTTACAATCCAGGCCAGGGTTCCATTTGCATCCCTCTCCACGCTCACCTTCCCAGCTCCCACGCAACAGCCAGAGCTTGTGTGTTCAAAGTCCCGAGCCCTTCCACAATCCTCCCCTAACATCTGCTCCGATGTGTCACACCAATGACACTCTGGCATCAATTTCTGTCCTAGTCCGTTTTCTGTTGATGTAGATCCATCCAGGAGGGCCATGAGTTCAAGACATTACACAGTAAGAAGACATCAAGATGTGTCAAACACATCTCAAAACAAAAAACATTCATGATTAATTTGCTTAATTTGAGCAGAAATTATACTTGATGTCAAATGATCTACAGCTTTGCAAGTGAGAGAGGAAACAAGACAAGATGGTTCCATTGCCATGCAGTGGTCCATCCACCAGAAGCATGTCTGAGCTGTGACACTGGAGCAAACCAGTGATGTACATATCCACCACAAGGAAAGGAACAGAACAGCCATTGTTCCCAAGTAATGATGCTGACCACACAAAACCTCTGAATAACTGTTAGAATGCTGATGACAAGGTCAAATGCAATTTCATTATATAAAAATATGTGCTTCTATATTCCAACAAGTAGAAATTAAAACTTTATGACAGTGTATATACATATGACATAGCATGCTTTTTATATATAATGTGTATAAATAATTATTTCTATGTATGTGTATGGGTCTCTGTACATTTCTGGGTACCTATACAGGTTAGAAGAGGGCATCAGATCCCCTAGAACTGCAGTTACAGGCAGTTGTGAGTTGTCCAGTGTGGGTACTGGGTTCTTTACAAAAATAGCAAACGCTCTGAACCACTGAGCTATCTCTCCGGTTCCTACAATAAAAACTTTAGGTATACATGCAACCACCACCACCAGCACCAGCACCAGCACACATTCCATAATGTACTCAACAAGGGAGTCCAGGGTAGATGAAAAGGCTGAACGGCAAAGTCATCGATTTCCTAGGAAGGAACATAGGACAAGCACTGTGTTTGTGGTTTTATGAAAATGCTTTTAAAAAGTATTACAATGTTACATTTTATTGTGTATGTGTCCTGGGAGGGAGGGAGGGAGTGGATGTGTAGACAAACTGAAGGACTCTGTTCTCTCCCTTCCATTATGTGTATCCTGGGGACTGAACTCAGGTTTCAGGCTTGGCAGCAGGTGCTTTTACCCACTGAGTCAGCTCACCAGCAGATGGAATGTTTAGACATGGTACAGAGAGCCACATACATACAGAAGATTGAAAAGATCAATCCCTAATAATCTGTAGCACAAACACCCAAGTCCTCATAGACAAGATACATAAATTAATGAATTTTCAAAAGACAAAACACCTTCCTCAGAAAAAGTTCATTTCCAAATGGTCTACACCTTACAGGTGAGCCGAGGAAAAACTGAATACAAGGGTCTTTATCTGTTCTCACTGAGCTGGGTGCGGTGGCTAATAATCTCCGCATGCGAGGCTGAGGCAGGAGGATCACAGTGAGTTAGTTCTAGGTGGGCGAGGAAACAAAGGTAAGAGAAGAGAAAGGCTGACAAAGATATGGAAGGAACCAACTACCCGAAAACAACGGTAGGAGGGCGGTCAAAGGGATGCACACCGTAAGCAGCAGGAGGTCTGACTACCTTTTTGGCGCAAACGTCCATCAACAAACCAACCAACCAAAGAATCAGTGGCATGTCTGAGCAAGCTGCAGAGAGAAGGAATGTTATATATCAATGAAAACCATCCTTCAATTGTACCTAACAGTGTGGATGTCTTTCAAAAGCTGAGTAGGCAAAGACTACATCCATGATTCTACTGTGCCTCAGAGAATAGGTACATTTACCCACGCTTAGAGAAACACACCTAGGTGTCATAAAAGCTAACAGGAAGAATACGGCACTGGCAGACGCCAAGTTTCAGGAATACTGCCTCTGCTGTGTTGATCCTAGCCCAGGACATAAACCTGCCCCCTCTTTTGTAATTCACCATGGCATAGACACATCTCGTTCCTGTTGTCACAGCACTCCATTAGTTTGTTTTCTCATGGTGTCATACCACAGCAATGCTGGCTGCGGCTGCTACATGCCCACCTCTCCCCGCCTCTCGGGGGTTGAGGGCAGCACTGCAGACGTCTAACAAAAACCATGGTAACCAGCAGCCACTGCAAACGGATGAAAAGGAATGGAAAGGCCTTTGAGACAAGGTCTCTTTCTCTAAACCCGAAACTCAACAATCCAGTCACAGCACCTGCCAGTGAGCTTCAAGGATCCCCATTCCTCCCCTGCCCCTAGAATCTGCCCCATGCTCACACAGCAAGCACTGTACTGCTTGAGTCATTTCCCCAGCCTGGAATGTGTACTTCAGAACTATCTATGGATACTGTGTGTATACGCCAGGCAAGCGTTTAACCAGCAAGCAACACCACCAAGGCTCTAGCGCCAGAACCTACGGCCTGCGGGCCCTTGGCTATGGCAACACCGTAGCAGGATACTTACTAGCACACGGCCCAGTCTTTGTCCTGCTGGTCATCCGCTGGGGCATTCAGAGTGCCACCACTGTGAACTTAAGTAGCGTAACAACGTTAGTGTGGAAGCTGAATTCAGCCTTGTTCACACTCTGGAACTGCAATTTAGAGTGTCCAGGTCACAATGCCGAACTTTCACCGAGAGGCTGTGCTAGTGATCACACACGGGGTAAATTTAGGTTTGGACACTCCCGTGTGGTAAAACCTCTTCACTGCCCCACCACAGCACCATGAGCTCTACCTACACAGTCCCTGTGCAGTCTTGGAGCCCTGTGGCGTGGCTATCCCTCACAGCCTGGCCTCTTCCTCCTGCCCGACACCAAAAAGTCATAATGAGTCAGAGTGTGCTCTATTCTGAGTAAAAAAGGTGAGATTTTAAAGTGGTCTGAGGTAAACTTATTTTTTCCCCTACACTGGCTAAAACCTCTGTGAGATGGTTAGAGGGAGATGGGTAGATAGGATCAGAACTCTGCAGATCCTTCCAAAAACAAGATCTGCCAAAGACAACACTTAACACAAAATTGGAATTAACTTTATTTCCCTTATGGTCAATAACTTCTCTGCATTGAATTGTAAAGCAACAAAGTAAGATAAAATCCCCCAAATGACAAGGTATCAGAAATCCAGATTTAGTTACACTTTATTTGTGAAAATGTTCAGCCGTTTTTATTGGTCTGTAAAAGAACCATCATCCGGGTCAAAAATGAATTCTATAAATCAAAGAATATTCTACACCTTGAAAAAGGAAATCAGCAGTAACATTCTCACAGAACATTGTAAATTACGGTTTCTTCATAAAAGGTACATACTATTCTGTACTTTCCCACCAAAAGCAGTGGCGTGTTGTATAAAAAGTTCTCCTGCGGCAGGAAACCTTTCTCTTTCTCTCTCTCTTTACTAAACAACTGGATAAAGTTTTCAAGTCTGTATAAAGTTGCCTATAAGCTGGAAAATGAACGTGTTCAGTCTCCATTTATATTTTAGTGCATCTTTTGACAATTGTCACATTTGTAATAAAAGTAAGAAAATGCCTATATAGCACTAAAGAGTGTTTCATCAAATGCTTAAGGTATTTATTAAAAAACATGGAGCAGTGAACAAAAATCATTGTGATGAACAAAACTGGTATAAAATGAGGAAACTCCAGGCGAAGTTTACAAATCCTTTGTCATTTTGAAGAGTCACAGAAATGAACTTTGGATACCTGTCCACTTTAATAAGGGCTTTCCCCTTAATCTTCTGCATGTAAACACAGTGCCAACCCCAGTACTAAGGTAGCAAAGCCTTCCCAGCCAGCAACATTCTGTGTGTGCTTGCCATGATTCCCAAAGGATATAAATTTAGCCCTTGAATGAACAATGCATGAAATCTGCTCTGTGAGTACCTGGTGAAAACACCTGCTAACTGCAGTGCGGAGGCATGCCTGAACACAAACACCTATCTAGTCCGCTAGCTACACAGAGGCCCACCGTCAGCAGCAGCTGCTTGCAGCGCCAGTGAGCGACAAAGTGGGCATTTGATGAAACACTCTTCACACCGGAGAAACCGGAAAATAAATAGAGTTCACGGAAGGACTCTCCTCTAACACTTCTTTCTCAGACCTGGGCTAGTTTGTTTACTGGTCAAGAAGCTCTTGTTACATCTGTCATGTTTGTCCGTCTTACATATTGCTATTTGGGTAATTGATATAGAATGCAAGTCTTGTAAAAGGAAAAAAAGAAACTGACAAGTATGCATGTGCCAGGGACCAAATTAGAGGGTTCTTTGGTGCAATTAGTCCAAATTCTCAGATTTGAAGGGTAATATGTACCAATAATAATAATAAAAAAAATCTTCTGTCAGATGCTCACAGCAGGGCTGTCTTGCTTCACGTTACAAATTGAAAACAGCTGTTTCCAATAAACCATTTAATTTTTAAATGAGACACTGCCAGAAAATTTTGTACATTGACCTGGCCCAGCGATGGTTCTGTACCCTTGGTGCTGTGAAACAGGACATGAGCTGAAGGCAAAGACCGGTTCTCACATGGATGACTGCTGCAAGTCAGGCCAGAACAGTGTGTTTAGACAGTCTTCTTAGAGGTTTTCTTGCCTTTCTTAAAAACTAGCTTATTTTTAATGTAGCCACGCTTCCTTTTCGTAGTCTAGAAAGAGAAGAATGCATGGTATTAGTTCAGGGCTCCTGCAGACTGAAGCACCTGGACACACCCAGCTTACTCTTACTCTAGTATGAAGAATTTCACTAAGTTTGTTGCTAGTCTTGGGACATGGCCCTTGAATGCTCAGCTCACACCGCTGTCACTAAAGAAAAGAAGGCTGAGGTAAATATAACTAGGTCTCTGGCTGTAAGAGATTACCAGTCTTACATATCCCTCAGCCATTACATGCTCAGCGCTAACAAGGACAGATCCCAGGTACCAATCTAAGGCTTCAAAACTTAAAAGTCACTTGGTATATTCTGTCATGTCATGTCCTTTTCAAGATAAATAAACATTCCTCGAGTTTCATAAATCTTGTAAAAATAAAACATTTTTGACACTTGGTATCTAACTAAAATAGTTTCTTTTATTTATTATATATATATGTACATGTGTGTGTATATAAATATGTATATATATAATATGTTATGTGGATATAGGTGTGCATTTGAATGCATGTGTACAGAGGTCAGAGGTCAACCTCCATTGTTTTCCACCCTGCTGTATGAGATAGGGTCAATGAACCTAGAACTCTCTAGTTCAGCAAGGCTGGCCGGCCAATGAGGGACCTGCCCAGCTACCAGTGCCTCCATGCTTTTTATGGAGGTGCTGGGATCAGTAACCACTGTACCCACTGAGCCAGCTTTCCACCCCAGATGTTTTCTGGTAGAAGACCATAGCAGATATGGTGGTAGAAACTGCTATAAGACCATCTGCTAAACCAAAAGAATGGCCAGATCCAAGACCTCAAAGACAGCACAGCACCATCAAGGAACTAGGTTTTTACATTTAAACAAACAAACAAACAAACAAACAAACAAACAAACAAAAAACCCTCTTCTTCAAGGAGGCTTTGAAACCTAGGTTAAAGACAGCATGTCCTACCTAGGAAAGGCACGTGTCACTAAGGCTGCTCTTCAGCTGATCCCAGAACCCAGAACTGTCACAGTGGACAGAGCCAACTGCTGCAAACTGTCCTCTGACCCCGTGCTTGCACTTAAATATCGTACAGATCTACCAAGCGTGTGGTACTTGGATGTAATCCCAGCATTTAAGGAGGTGGAGGCAGGAGGATCCCTAGTTTCAGATCAGCCTATGCTACACAGCAAGACCACTTTACAAAAGTAAATAAAACATCACCTTTAAAGTATAAATGACATGACTTGTGCTATGACATACTTGGTGTGTATTTTAAATTTAAATGAACTGTTCTGGGTTAGGGAAACACCTAAGCACCTTTTGGAATATGGTAACAGACCAGTTTACTAATGGGAACTGTGCACCCAGAGCCTGCCTACAGGACAGCAAGCGCTCCCTGATTGCCCGTCAGTCCCATCCTGCATCCATACCCTTAAGATCAGGTATCTTTAGTAGGAAGGTGAAGAGATCTACCTGACGTAAGGGAGCAATAATGACCCCCACAAAAGACTTCCTAACCCATTATTAGAAAAGGACTGCAATGGTCTCCTAATTCCTGCCTACAAGCTCTGTCATAATTACATTAAAAATAAGTAGCTTAAGGAAAATGATTTGAGTTTTTGGTTTTTCCTTCAGAAGGCTTTACTCAACTATGTATGCACAGGCAATTTACTCAGCAAATAAAATAAATAAAAGCCCCATTCAAAGAGTAGAGCTTGAATATAAATGTGATTTAACCTGAAGACGAGAAATCAATAACTACCAATTCTAAGTTTTGATTTGTAAGCAGTTTTGGGCAATAATGGCATCGCAGCACTAATGAGCATGGCACAGACTGAAGAAAGGATTTGTAAAAAAACCTACTGGACTGGCTGGCCAGTAACTAGCAGCCCACCCGGAAAACTGTGGCTCAGGGCTGCTCACATGCCCCTGAGAAGGATTCCCATAGCCCGTGTCTACCTGATACAAGCAGTTATATTCTTTATGAATAGCCTTCAGCATTTTCCACCCCAGTCTACTGAACCATCAAGTCTGAGCTATCCAAGCAAGACGCCTTCACTGGGGACCCACCTTCTTTGACAAATACTTGTGTTTGGGGATGATGTTGGTGACTCGAGGCTTGTGACCTAGTGTCTCCCTGTTGTCTGGTGCTTTCACTTTATATATCCTGACAAGCCAGTGCTCTGACGTAAAGGCTTCCTCCAAATGCTTGAATTTAATGTCCTTATTTCCAATCTCGGCGTTACGGGTTCGGTCAAAACCTGGGGGTGTGCGAAAATCTAGCTGCAAAAGTAACATCAGAACCAAATGTCAGTCATCCTTTTTGGAAAACAGTACCGCAAAACAGCAATGGCTATCAAAGAGCAACGAATGACCTTCTTCCTTATTATGAAAAAACCTAGACACCAAAATGTTTCACAGAGTCCTTAAAAATATATGAGCAAGCCAGGAGGTGGTGGTGCACAGCTTTAATCCCAGCACTCAGGAGGCAGAGGCAGGTGGATCTCTTTGCGTTTGAGGCCAGTCTGGTGTTCAAAGCTACACAGAGAACAACCAGTATTAAAAAACAAAACAAAAAAGCAGATGGGCAGTGTAAGTGTGGTGTTACATGCCTTTGATCTGAGCATGTTAAGAGGTCAAGGCAGGAAGATCTCTGGTTCTAAAGCCAGCCTGGTCTACTTAGTGAGCTTCAAGCCAGCCAAAGGCTAAATGGTAAGAGCCTGCCTCAAAAGCTGTCCCACAAAAGGGACAGGCAGAAGGAGCTTCCTTTCACCTTAGGGCCTCACAGTAACTCTGTTTCATGATGCCACGTGGTCTTCACTCAGCTCTCAGGCAGGGGACTGAGGCAGTAGAAACACTACCACCTCTTTCGGTAAAATAAACACTCATATAAACCATTGCTCTGATGTCTTGAAGGGCAGCTCCAACAAGAGCTGAGCCAGCTAAACCATGGGAAGACTTAGGAAAAAGCAAAGGACATGCTTAAATCGAACTCACGCAGACACACCGAAACTTTAAGATAAACAAACAAAAAACCAAAACAAAAACCAAAACCAAAACAAAACAAAAAACCCCACCTCTTTCTAAGCAGTATAAAACTAGCCCAACAAAATAGGTAAATTCTTGCTTGTCCACATAACAGAAAAATTACACCTCCTGCGTAATTAAATAGTTCATAAACCTGAAGAGGGAGAAAACTCCTTCTCCATGCTGAGAACTCATCATTTATACCAGAAAAACTATTTTCTGGAGTAACTATAAGACCGGGTGCTTTTTTTTCCTGGCATGAGTTTAGATCCCAGGCAAGTGGTCTCTGAATAGAACAAACACAAATAAAAATTTACACCTAGATCATTGTGGGCATGTTGCTTTGCTTTTAAAGCCACCTGTAGAATGATCACAGGTGAATAATAAGCAGATACCTACTTATACAACACAGATAGCAAAAATATATAAATTCTAGATCATACTAGCTATCATCACTGTATTTTACAAATGGATAAAATGTTTCATGCTCAGGTTCAGACAAACCCTATAGTTAGAGATAATATCATTTCCTGGTGGAAAAGTAAACAAAAAATTCCTCTGATTTTAAAGTACCAAGGTGACTAGAAAGTAATGTGGAACTCACTTTCACTGACAGCTTGCAATGAAACTATCAACTTAGTATTATAGGCTATAAAAAGGATTAGCAATAGTCAGGGGAGACACTTTCCCCCCCCAGCCCCTGAGATTTCTTAGGTTGGGAGGGAATCCCTGCAACAAAAGACAGAATAACAGCAGCATAAACAAATTTATCAATACATGCAACACAGGACAGGAGAAACTTCAATGAAATGTCTCAAAGCAATGGCTTAGAATTGGATCCCCAGACCACAATCAACGAAGAATAGTAAGCTGGTGGAGAGACAACGGAAGAAGGCCGCAGTTTCCACTGAGGCCAAGTGATGGCAAACGTGCCTTTGGGGAGGAGCTGAGGGAGTGTGTAAGGTTAATGCAGACTGCTTTGGTGCCCACTCTGGATAGAGGCATCTGGAGTTAGCATTATCTTCAGTAAATGAGAAATGAATTTGTGTCTTTAAGGCAGAAATGAGGCTGGATGGACACAGTGTACCTCAGTTTGCTATTAATTGCTTTTAGTGCAAAACTAATTTTTAAATGTCAGAATAACATATTTTGGTTTCCACAAAAACCAAGTCATCAATCTAAGCATCCCCACTCCCCCCCCCCCCCAATTATTTACACACAAGAAAAAGCCATTGGTCTACACTGGTCTAACATTTTTTCTCTAACATATCACCAAAAAATAAAAAAGGAAACTGAGCTAGGCAAGATGATTCATGCCTATAAGCCTAGCACTCAGAGAACACTGAGGCAAGAGGCCAGGGGTTTGAAATCAAAACATAATGGGAAAGCACAATTAAGACATCATTATTCTGATTTTAAAAAAAAAAGCTTATAAAATCCCTCCCACATTTGAATAAAGATTACAGAAGAACTGATTGAACCAACCTGCATTTCTCCAAATCTGTAGTATGACATTTTATACATAAGGCAATTTAACAGAGTAGGAGATCCAGCTTTGTCTACACGGAATTCCCCCTGCTGGGTGAAGTAGTCTCCCTCCTAGGGAAAGAAACCACAAGTCCAACGTCAGCTCAAGATAAAACAACAAACAAAAACAGAATGAGACTGACCCCAGCCCCATGCTTTTATCACCAGGTAGAGCTCGCTCTGAGCAAGTGCCCTCAACTCATCACTCTTTGGAGCTTGCCCTCCAGTGTCCCCATGAACTCCTAAATCCTCCTTGACTTGCAGAGGATAATGGTCAGCAAACTAGATAGAAAGAATATGTAGCACTACTTTTGTAGTAATTTTTATCAGGTTAATTTATAAATTTACCTCCCTACAGAGATAGTTTGCTATAGTTTTAAAGATGTAATTTCAGACAGTAAAAATGTTATTTCTGATTCGAGAAATCCCTTTTATAGGACTATGTTCTATAGATAATTTTATATGATTCAAATAATGACTGTATAAAATTATTTACTATGCCAGAGACATAAATCTTCATCATAGAGAAGAAAGGTTAGCTAAGCCATGTAAACAAATGAACAAATACACCTAATGGAACACTCACTATAAGGGGGGAAAAAAAAAAAAATCAATGAAGAGATGGCCATAGTTTAACAGATTCCTAAGGTCTACAGAAGCAAACTGCATATATACCTTGTTTCTAGTTAGTTGCTTAAGTAAAAATCACAGACAAAAAATAATAACAAGAACGATCAGCAGCTTCTTTTACCTGACAAACAGTACAGTGCACAAATCATATGCTGTTAGGTAAAGACACTGTAGCATGGCATACCATCTCAAGACACTCCTTTTCCTGACAGGGCTTAGTCTATAGTCTCAGCAGTTTGCAAGTACATGATATGCAGGTACTAACTATAAAAGGAATGCATTCTTTTCTTATGAGACACAAACTCTTTACATACTTTGTATTATCTATTCACAGTTTAAAAATAATATTTAAAAAGGACAGAAATTTGTGTGTGCTCGCAGTATGTATTTGGAAACAATCATGTTGTAACCTTTAACGGTGACAAGGAATTCATTAACTAAAGCCATGTTTGAAGAGAACAAAATTTCAGGTATTTGTTGTTAAGTACAGCTAAGGAGAAAATGTCACAGCATTTTCACCTGAGCAGGACATCTGGGACTATGCTTCATCTCTGCCTGTTTCTTTCTCCCCTGTCTTGTCTTTTGTGTCTCCTTCACCTGAGCACAATTCTAACTACCTGTCCTCAGAAGGTGGGAGACAGAAAATGAAATCTAACTACAAAGCAATTTTTTATGAGGACAAATAGAGGCATGGGTGTACCCAAAACGGCTTTGGGGAGGTGATAGTGCGCGGAAGAAGAGGCATTCCAAGACAGAACACTGAAAACCGGTGTCAGATGAGTCAGGCAAAGGACGATAGGCAAGATTCAGGGGCCAGAGTAGCCTGGCAGTGAGTGGTACAAGGTTGGCCAAGAGACCAGCAAAGGATGGCTAAGTTTAAAGGGCTTGCATTCCAGGCTTTTTTAAAAAAACAAAAAAACAGTGCTTTGCCAAGAGAAATACCATACTAAGATGAGGCTTTAACTACATTATTACAAATATTCTTAACATCACCATACACATGCTCACCCATCTTCAGTGGTGAGACCCTAAGTCTTGCCTTGGGCAACACATTAATTCTAGATCTAAGAAAAAGACCCAATGCTGAAAGCGTTTGTTGATTGGCATTAAAAAAAAAAAAAAAAAAAAAACCCTGCCTGTAGAGTCAGTTTTCTCTTCAAACCTAATGGCTCCCTTTATTATGGTATCTCTCTCTCTTTCTTTGCTCTCAATTTGTCCCCTGACTCAATCTTCCTGGTCCCACATGTTCTTCTCTCCTCCCCTTCTCTTTCTCCTAACTCCCTAGAGAAATGTCCAGAGACCTACAAGGATGACCCCAACTAACAATCTGAGCAACAGTGGAGAGTCTACCTTAAATGTCCTTCCCTTATATGCCATCATGGAGCCCTCATCTAGTAGCTGGTGGAAATAGAAGCAGACACCCACAGCTAACCTAAACACTGAGCCAAATTCCTGGAATTCAGTTGCTAAGGGGTCAAGACCAGGCTATAGAAACCTACAGAGACAGCTGACCTAACAAGGGGCAACTCATAGCTGATAGCTGGGAAATCAGCATAGTACCGACTCAGAACCCCTAAACGTGGGTCTCAGTTAGAAGGCCTGGGCAGTCTAAGGGACCTCTGACAGTGGAACCAGGATAGATCCCTGATACACAAAAGGACTTTGGGAGAACATTCCCCATAGAGGGATATTCCCTTAGCCTAGAGGCAGGAAGGAGGGCCTAGACCCTACTCCAAATGACTTGACAGATTTTGATGATCCCTCCTGGAAGGCATCACCCTCCCTGTGGAGTTGGGGGGGGAGGGTGGTGGGATGGAAGGGTGATGGTGAGGGCATGGGAGGGTGGGAGAGAGGTAGGGAGGCAGGGGGAGGGAACTGGGATCGGTATGTAAAATAGGAAAAAAAAGAAAAAACCTGCCTGGAGCACCCAGCTGACAGTTTTAATTCTGACTCAAATCTATTTGATCTCAAGGCCATTTTTCATATCTGTTGAAGGCTTTTAAAGCATTAAGTGACATGATCAATGAATGTCATATTTCATGGAAGACATAGGACCAAGGCAAAGACAGTCATTTCTAGATTATTGGTCTCTCAGATTTATAAACATTAAGGGTGGTAGTGGAGCAGAATGGAAATGTAATCCAACTGATGAAGTAAGAGGGTAGGAGAAGAAAAAGCCAGAAGGCCTGAGAAGGGTAGGATGGAGGCACAATCATGAGGGTGTGTGCTAAGACAACCATTAGTAAGGTGACCCCTTCGCCACGGGAACAGAGTGCACGAACACGAATCTAGACAGCACTGTCTACTACATACCCCTGCTGTTTAGCATTATACTTTCACATATATATATATATATGGGGTTATCAATCTAATGGTGTTGATGGCAACCACTGGGTGTGATAGTGCACACCTTTAATCTCATCCTTAGGAGGCCAAGGCAGGACCTCAGTTCCAGGCCAGCTAGAGCTACACAGAGAGAAACCGAAAAAGGGGGGTGGGAGAGTGGGAGAGGGGGAGGAGAGGAGAAGGGAGGGGGGAAGGGAAAGGGGAAGGGAAGGAAGGGAAGGAAAAGCAGGCAGGCAGGCAGGCAAACAAATGAGCTCTTTAACATGTCCAGTGTGGTCCTTACCCGAATGTCTTTTGGATGCTCCCCTTCAGCTATCCTGACCATCCAGAGGAACTTGTTGATATCGTCACCAGAATAGCCAATAACTCCTCCAAAAATAACCAACACATAATCAACATCCAGAGACCTCATAATTTTATAGGCGGCTGTTTCATTAGAAGACATAGCTTTTCCTACCTGCAGGATAAAGTAAAAAAGTACATTTTTACTGTAAGATGGAATTCACTGAGCTTGATATACATGAATTTTGGGTAGGAATTATTTTCCACGAATGTAATAAACTTAGAGAAATTCACTAACATCTTAAATATGACAACTATTCTACAGCTGAAGTGTCAAAATCAGAATGTATGTTTTAAGTTCTAGAAAATTTGCATTTTAAAATGAACAAAGGCGAGCTTTTAAAAAGATAGTTTCCTTTCATCCTCAGGCTGGGCCTGGCCCATGATTTTCAGAGCAGACTCTTGTGAGCCAAGCAGACATCAAATCATAAGCCATAACACTCACAAAACCCGAGTCCCATTTATTTATGACCTAGTTATCTACTCAGACTTTAAAGCACAGATGTGAATTTATGGAGATTCACTATATAATAGATTGAAGTTGTACACCTGTATTTCTTATACAACATAAAATAGTTGTTTACAAATTTGCAAACTTTTTCTTAAATTTGAAGTGTAAAAATTATACATCAAGTATTTTAAGTTCCAGAGTTTGCCTAGTTCTCAGCCAGCTACATATATGAAAAGCTACTGGAAACCAGCCTGCAATTCTGAATACATAATACTACTCTTGAAACCAGAACGCACAGGTAGACAAGTATTTTAACCTGTTATCTTTCCTGTTTGATTATAAAGTCTGAGTAACATGAAGTCTTTTATTCTTTAAAAACAAACAACAATGCCAAGTCCTCACCAGTGCTATGTGACTGTTGTTCCAGGTGTTATTATCCACCAGAGTAGTCCTGTTGGCCATCCCAGCGATCTGATAGCCATAGTCCCACCAGGACATGACCCGAGCGTGTTCATCTGTATTTTGTCTTAGCCAAAAGTATGCTTCTCTAAAATCATCTAAGATATTTCTGGTACTGAAAAGAACCACAGTATTATTTTAAATGGTGTTTTTAAATTGTGAAAGAGATAATTAAAATTGAGACATTTAATCACTGAAAGTTTTCATTTAAAAGATGGTAGTTAAAAGCCCTTGGGGGAGGGGAGGGGGGTGTTTCCCAAACTAATGTGCAAACAAATCACTTGTCTTATAAAACATCAGATTCTAATGAACTAATAAGTCTGATCCTCTGCAAATCTGTAAGATCAAATGTGAGTAGGAAGGTTAGGTGCAGCACTGTGAACAGCTGCTGGAGTCTGGCTATGAGGAAACCATTAGGGCCTGTTAAGTCACAGCTAGCTGGGCCCCGCCCCAGGTTTCTCAGGTAGGCTTAGGGGGGCTCCATAATTTGCATTTCTAGCAAGTTTCACACTAATGATGATGTCCAGTGACCACTACATATGCAGAAAGATTTTTGAAAAGAGCACAAAATATAGTTAATACCACCCATCCCAAAGGTTGGGGAAAGGCCACATGAAAAACAAAGTAAAGTTAGGGGGTGGGGTTACCCTAGCATGTGGGTAGCCCTGGGTAACATCTCTACTATGGCTTAAAAAGTAGAATCAGAAGCAGAGTTTCACAAACAATACTTTTTTTTTAGACAAAATAAAAAGGATAGGCCTAACCCTTCCCACAACCGAGTTGTTTCCTTACCCGTCATGATTGTAGGAGGCGAGGACTACACTTGGACTGGAATAGGCATTGCTGGTGACCCACGTGCAGTGAACAGCGAACATCATGAGGAGCATCAGCATGAGCATGGTCACAATGCTTTTGATGTTGGGCCCTAAGCCCTCTTCCGTTTTCTCTTGCTCTGTTACGTGTTTTCTCACTTTACCGGCCTGAAGACGCACAGCAAACAGTGAGAAGAAGCCTTGCCACTGTACTTGGTTTATCAACACAACTGGGAAAAGCGCGGAGAATATTAACCCAGCAATAACTCCATGGTCAGAAAAGATGCAATCAGATATTCTAAGGGTGATAGGGAGATTTGTTCCTTTTAATTCAATATAAACTTTAAAGTCAATGTGAATGGGAAAATACACTTAAACCCAGGAGCTGATCTCAGAGCAAACTTATCTCTACAGCAGAAGGCAGCTTTTAATTAACTATAAAGGAGTTAACCATGGAGCTCCCCTCTGACAACAAAAGAGTTCTACTCCTGAAACCTAAAACCCAGATTAGGCAATTCCTAGGAGAGAAACTCAATGCACGGATGCACACACGTACACAGGCCCTTTTTGTAGGAGAGAACAGACTAGTCACCACCTCTAAGTTAAAAGGCTGATTAAAGAAAAAAAAGTAAAATATAACACAGGGGCACGCTTAACATAAACCTTCACAAATTTTAGAGTAACAAAAGAATTCCAGCCAATTCTTATACTACAGCATTCCACTGCTTATCAGTATTGATAAGTTTAGTCAATATTAAAATAGTGAAGCCTAATAGTCATTCAAGACAAGTGTTCTAATTCTTAAGTGTTTCCCACAATTTTGTCCAATGCAATCTCGCTCCCATTGTTACTAAGGTTTTAAAAGTGAATTCCACTTATCAGGAACAAATAGGTGTTAACAAACAAGAGTTTAAATGCCACTTTCAAACACCAAGTTACCACTTTAAAGTTTTATACATGGGCTGGGAGAATAGCTCAGAGTTAGAGTGCTTACTTAACATGCATGAAATGCTGGATGTTGACTCTCAGCACCAAGGTCACACCAAACTCAGACTAAGGACAAGTGAAAGCAATGGTCCACATGGTTAAGCCCAATCAGAGGGGTAGGTATTCTCAGATGTGGGAAGGTAGTAACATACAGTGAGTGCTTAGGGAACAACTGGCTAAAAAAAAAATTAACAATCCCTCCTCTGATTCCATTCTGTTTCCTCTGAGCTGGAAGATCAACTAGGATTTACATTTTGAAGCCAGCCATGGAAAGAAACTATGGAAGTCACAGCTAGTCCACACCCTCATTTCAGCAGGCCTCCATCTGGGGACACTCCTGGCACTGAAAAGATGGAGGCAGCGCCTCCTCTTACCTTGTCATACAAGTTTCCAGGGTTTCTTTTGTCGTCCTCATCACTGCTGTCCTCCACAGGTGGGTTTTCCCTTTTCATGTCATCTCCCAAATAGTGCTCAAAAACATTGGAGAAGGCAATTGCAGACAGCATGCAGACGACTGGGGTCAGAGTCAACATGAGCCGCACCATCACGCCAGCAAAGTAGACAGCACTGATTGCATACAGAGCAACTGCAACGACAGGTTCTCAGTCAACACTGAGGGGAAGTGCTCACAGGAAACTGTTAAATACCACAGTACGGAACAAACCTGCAAGGAGGCATCTCACAAAGCAACTGTTTCAAAATTGTTAATATTGACCAAACAGTCCTGTTGAGTTGACTAAACGAAAACCATCACCAGTTTAGAGAAATGTAGTATTATTCAAATTTCATTAATTACAGATACGGAAAAGTAAATGTAATTTGTCAATAGCACCACACATTATAAAATCCATAGCTGACAGGTGACAGTGAATTTGCGTATTACATCAGTAGGCACATGAGTTTATGGAACCAACAACAGAAAGGCAGCTCCAGTGTCTGCCAAAGCCTCCTTTAAAGCAAACATAAGTGACAAGAACACTGACATGATGGATGGACACCTGTCAGGTAGCACTTAATGACAATTAGCCTTCCACTAGCCAGAACTCTAGAGAGGGTGTTGACAGTCAGCTAAAGGCTGCAGACTTCAGAAAAGCCAATGAGGTCTTTGGGTCCTATAGCATCAGAAGCTACTAAAAATATTCATGTGGATAATGAATGGGTAGGATGTAAAATTCATATGCAGGCTCTATATTTAAAAAGTAGTAATTAGAACAAGTATACACTGAAAATTCAACTAATTTCTCTTGGCTAAGCACCTCCATGAAATAGGAGAAAAATGTTCTTGAACATAACATATGTAAGTAAAGGAAAACAAAACATTCAAGTGAAGTAATCTCAAAATGGAAAACGAAGTATCATTCTGAATCAAGAGTTTATTAAAAATCTTACCAAATACTCTTTCATCGTTGATGTTTTTGATGCAGAACCATAGGCCTGCTGGGAAGGTACATACAAGAATATGTAGATCAAAGAAGAAAGACACCCAAGTCGTAGGCTGATGCTCAGACACTGATGCAATAATTGGAATGTGTATTTTTGCATACCTGATATTAAAATAAAGTTCATTATTATTTACAATGAAAGGACAAAACGAGTTCCTTTTAGATGAGGAAATTTTCTTTGATGAGCGGCATCACTCTTTCCCCCAACTTTCCGATTTACACTTGTATTTTAACTGATGTAGCTATAGTAGAAATCAATCTGTTTGGTACACACTGGTCAAAGAAAAGCTCATCAAACTGCTGGCTCAGGTTTCTAACCCTTGCTCAGGTAGGTTTCTGCAATCCAGCTCTATCATCTACACCTACATCAACAAGCTTCTCCACCTCTTACTGGTGGCAGAAACACTTACACTCAGGAACTCCTATGCTCCAGTGCCTTTGTAGACAAGAGGCTGGCATGGGTGTGAGAACAGAAAAAGCCATTTTGCAAACACTCTGGGATTCCAAAGTAGCCAAAATGACTTTAGAAGTGTAGATATAACTAACACAAGTAAACTTTGGAATTCAGCTTAATCAGAACAATCTTCTGTAACTGGTTCCTTCCAGACCTCAGGATCCACAGGCTAAAAATAGCAAACTTGCACAGCAGCCCTTACGTGTCCTATCAGAAGGACACTAGATCAATAAATGGGGTAGGCAGGATTTTACTGGACCATCTAGAAGGCAACCACGAAAACAGTGACATCCTCTCAGCACTAGGTCATTTAAAAGACAGTTTCACTGAAATAGTTGGTCTAATTCCAAACCCAAGTTTTAAAAATTAGTTCTTTTCTATAGAACTTTTCAAAAATGTACCAGATACTCTTGCGTATTTCAGATTTTCTTAAAGCAGTAACATAAAGTAACTGCACAAAAAGTCCTTCATGCCTATGTCATAAATCTGCAACACAGTACCCTATTAGAAAACTCAAGATGTAAATTTTATATTCATTAGTTTAAAAAAAAAATGTCCCCATCTTTAAATGACACAAAAGCTTCTGACAAAACAATAAGGAGTTAGCCACAGCAAACCAGGAATACAGAACTTATGTCTTAAAACAAGTGTATTCGCTTCCAACAGCCTGGGTATTTAGTAGTGACTGGAATGCTCACAGCATAGAAAACAGGGGGAAAGGTTATTTGACAAGGAGGCCAACTTAGTATAGCTGAACTTACCCAGTATCCCATAATGAATAAAACCTGCCACTCCATGGAGCAATGTAACCTGTAAGGAAAAACACAGGGAATTCTCTGTCTTTTTGTTACTTTTTGTAAATTCTCTTTCTGGGGTGGTGGTGGTGGTTGAGATTAAGATCTCCTTGCCACATACCCCTCCTGCCCACAGCTTGCCTCAAACTTTCAGCAACCCTTCTACCTCAACCCCTCAAATGCTGCAAATACAGCTTTATTTTACTAAATACAGTAAATTAAAAGTGTGTGTGTGTAATGGGACTGGAGGGAGAGCTAAGTGGTTAAGAGCACTGGGTTATCAGAGGACTCGGGTTTGATTCCCAACACATATAAGGCAGCTCACAACAGTCTGTAAATCCAGTTCTAGGGAACCTGACTGACATCCTATTCTGGTGGCTGTGAGCACTAAGTAAACACAGTATACAGATGTACATGTGGGCGAAACACCCATACCTACAAAACTAAAGTAACAATTATTGGTGTGTTTTGGGCGCATGCCACGATAAGAGCAACAATTACAGTTGTTGTTGTGTTGGGAGCACTCCAGGGCATACGTGGGAGTCAGAAGACAACTCTGTGGTGTTGCTTTTTCTCTTTCACCCAGACCACATTCGCAAGCACAAGCACCTTTACCAGCTGAGCCACTGTGTCAACCAATTTTGTCATTTCAGAGCTTTGTTACTTTTAACTATGGATAATTCAAATCAATGTTCAAAATAATGTTGGTTTTATTTAACAGGTGCCAATACATTTTCAAACGCGTAGCTAGGAGACTGCAGTCACACCTCCTCCATTCTGTGCTGGGCCTGTACAGAACACCCCCAGGGAAAACTGGAACTGCTGTTCAGGACTTGTGAGCTCAGGTTAGAGAGTAAGTTAGATCTGAAGCATGCTAAAATGATGTGGCCAACAGTCTCCAAGGTAAGAGAGAGTGTACACAAGAGAAGGTAATCACACACTGCTTATCATAGATGCTGAGTCCAACAGTTTTGGCTCTTTAACAGCAAGACAAGGATGTCTGTGGATTTACAAGAGTCTGAAAACAGTAAGTTAAGATAAACTTGTGTTTTCTAAAGTCAGGAATGATGGCTCTTAACTTGATAATTGATATTGTACAGTATTCGATACTAGGATAAATGCAGTTATGTGAGAAGAACCCGTGAAAGACTGTTCTGGAACAACAACCTTGAGTCACAACTTACATTTTACAGGCAATGGCACCTACCTGTGTATGTCAGATAGATGACACTAAGGAACACAGCACCTGCAGCTAGTGAGACACCCAAAAAGAAAAGGGTCTGGAACTCCTGCTTTGTCAACCGGTCTCTCAAATACTGCAAAAAAGCGTAAGCTTGCAGCAATGCAAAGACACCTAGTCAATCAAAAAGAAGGCTTGTGTGAATATCAACTCAGCATTTGCCAATGCCATTTCAACACTTTCACTCACAAAGGACTTAGAACCCTAATCCTTCACACCAGAGACTAGTTATTTCATCTAGCCAACATTCCCTGCATCAGCTGACGGTCAACCTACCCATTAACGCATCTGAAAAAAATCCCACTGCACATTTTTTTCTAAAGTGATCAGAATGTAGCAGCCAACTGTGCATACTGACATTACCATGCATCACTGTCGATTTGAGACATTAGTTATTTCTGTGCTGATGTGTTGGCTAGTTTTTTGTTAGCTTGACAGAAGCTAGCGTTCTCTGAGAAGGGGGAGGCAGAGTTGAGAAAAAGACCCCATCAGATGAGACTGGCCCAGGAGGTTCTACTGCCTTGATCTTGATTAAGGCTGGTGTGGGGAGCCCAGCTCACTGTGTGCAGGGCCACCCGGGAAGGTGGCCCTGGGCTGTATAGGAGAGCAGGTTGAGCAGGCCAGGGCAAACAACAGTAAGCTCCCTACTACGTTCCTGCCCCACTGCCCTCATCATGGGCGGTGAGCGGGCCGCTTAAGCCAAATGAACCCTTTCCTCCCCAAATAGGTTTTGATCAGTGTTTTATCACAGCAATATTCTTAGAAATCATGATATAATAAGGTAGCTGGAAAACTCATTTTCATTATCAACATAGAAGAAAAATGATTCAAGGTCACACACATTTTAAGAGGACAAAACATTCTACAATGTCCTTTCGTCTCAACTTCAAAAACTTTTCCTTACCTGCAGCTGCCATGTGCTCGCTTGTTCTGATTGGTTGGAATCCCACAAAAGGTATCTGCATGGATAATATTAAACCCACAATGTAGAAAGTGCTATAAGCTATAAAAACAAAACAAGAAAACAAGGATAATTTACTACTGCCATTAAGTACTCAACACACAAATATATTTATAAATCTTATTTTTGGAAAGTTTTAACAGAACTTTAGAATACCTCCCACCCCAGCTCCAACAGGGTTTCTCTGAAGCTTTGGAGTCTGCCCTGGAACTTAACTCACACAGATCTGCCTGCCTTTGCCTCCCGAGAGCAGGGATCAAAGGTGTGTGCCACCACTGCCCAGCAAGAATAGAATCTTGAAGTGACTATTGGATGTGTGAATGTTAGTTCATTATAAACCATAAATATTCTATCCATTTTAAAAATATTTTAAGTGTTCATTGCAGACTTAAGTTTCAGAGAATTGTGCTGCCTTCTTTTCTAGCAAATAGAATCAAGTTTTTAAAATCTGTCATTAGTAATCAATGGTAGAAGCCAAGAAACTGTATAATTGCACATGTACTATCATTGCTATGGTTACTAATCCAAAATATTCACAGTCTCACAAATGCCTAACACCATCATTAACCTACACAAGTACCTGCTAGCTTCACAAGCACTGAAAATTTTATGTCTTCCAGACAGTCTCCTTGTGTTCTGTGGATAGAAGCTTAGAAGTCTAAAAAGTACACCTGGCTTTCTGCACGATGAAGAACCCAGTCACAGAAGACAGGGTCCGACACGTGGCCCTCCTCAGCCTAGGTTGACTTAATGCACAGAACTGATGAAGAGGGTTGACAATCTGTGCCAGATTGGTTTCCACTTGCATGATAAGACTATAGATCAAGATTAGGCAATCTGGCTAGAGAGCATTTGGAATCACTGAAAGTAAAACTTCATCTGAGTTGTAAAAGGCCTACCTAAAAGAAGCTGATGTGAAAATATTCTATTCATAAAATGTATTTACACCACTTTTATAAATAAATGTACGTGATGTTCAGTTTTGGGCAAATAAACTACTATAAAAAGGGAGTCTAGGGTTCACTGGAACACAAGAAGTTCCTCCATCCCCTGCCTGCCTGCTATGCTCTGTCTAAAAGTATCACGGCTCCATACCTAACTTAGTTATATGTATTGACTTTTAAATTGAGACCTATTAGTTTAAATGTTACAACTACTTCCCAAGTGGTGGGAAGAGAAGTCTGTACATCTAATAGAAGGGGCCAGAGTCTATAAGCAGAGTTTCCAAAGACTTAAAGAGTTAATGAAGACCACAGCTCTGCCATCCAAGTGAACTCTGCAGACACATGCTGCAGAGTTACTGCCCTCAAGTAAAACCCAACCTAACCACAATTTTGAATCTGCTTATGTGGTTGAGTTTCTTTTACTAATTAATCTGTGCTGAAGCCCTGACACAGAGTCAGAATGGGGAAGGGGAGTGGGGTGTGTGTGTGTGTGGGGGGGGAGGGAACAAGGTTACCATGTGATCTCCAAGTATGCAGAATGAAATACTTCAATTCCACCAATACAGAACAAGAGCTGGGTAATGTCCATCCCCACTATGATCAATACGCATTCTACAATGTGGAGCCGAGAAACCAAGCCCCTAGCATGAACACATACAGACATCACCAGGAAAGCTTGTAAGAGTGAGGAGCTATCTTCAATGAAGCCTGCACACACCAAATAGTGCAGTCACCTAAGTCTGGGGTTGTTGCTTAGAAATGCAAACATGGAATTCAGTATTAAAGGATTAAAAAAAAAAAAAAAAAAAAGGAAAATTAGGTAGCAAAGCTACCTTACAAGGAATGATTCAGGGACCCTTGAAGTGTTCACACGCTGTGGGACCACTCAAACATATGATCACCCCTAGGAAGATCTCACCTCATCACACAGCTGCTTCCTGGTTCCCTTCTTTCCAGAGCATGGCAGCCACAAATCTGTGTCTATCTCTAGAGTCCTCTTTTTAACCACAGAAAGTGAGGGCCTCTATGACATCTGCCCCCCAATACATTCTTCAGGTTATCACAAGGGGTATGCTGGGACAAAGGAACAAAAATGCGCGCGCGCACACACACAGTCTATTTGTCATAAGCATTTCCACTGTCCTTTTTGTTTGGTAACCCAAGTCAAACAACTTCTTAGGGACTGCTCAAATTCATTTCCAGGAATATTCAAAAAAGGAAGACTACAATTTCATGCCAATTTCACAGACATTCATTGTCATCAGTAAGGAGAAGGAAACACACAGGGCTGGGCATGTGGTCCAGTGGTAAGAAGGACTACCCTAGCATGCCTAAGGTTTGATCTCCAGGACCATGAAACACCCAAAGCAACCAAGTAACAAGACCCCACCCAGTCTCTTTGGAAACAAATACATTGGAGTTCAAATTAATAGCAAGAGTGCCAGGAATGAGTTTGAGGGAATAGTCTTAGAGAACTTAGGGAATAGTCTAGAGAGCGTAAAGAAGGGAAGTAGAGATGAGTTTGTGGCTAATGTAAACAAACTAGTAGAAACTATGCTACAGCTCTGAAAGGTCCCTGCTGTCACCTTCCTTCTCATACTGCACCAATGGAGTCAGCCTGCTGGGACGCTGCTGTGGTCCAGAGCACCATTTCAGACACATGGACCCACGGCAGCTTGAGCTTCAACAGTTGCGGATTCCTGGCTTTATGAAGGGTTCACAAAGGAGAAATACACATCTTACTTCACAGAGCCCCTTCTGTACACAGGACATTATCAGATCAAGTTTGGGACTGCTGACCAAGCTACAGGGCAAAACATCACAAGTTTACCTCACTTAAGATACTGTGCTCCCCGAATTTGTAAAATAGCATACACATCTCAGTATCCTAACTGACATCTCACTTACAATTTTACATTTTAAAACAAAGTGGAAAATAAATGAAGAAATTAATTCTTAAGAATAAACACAACCTCCATCCACTGTAAAAACAAAAGCATGTTTTCTCCAGACTATATGCTAGCACCCAACAACAGGTTATCAGAAAGGCCTAATATATATGATCACTTTAAAAACAGAAAATCCTACTAAGATCAATCCCATATAACCTCTACATTACAGAAGTTGGTAAAATCATATGGACACTAACAGCCATAACACAGTTAGTAGTTATGACTGTGGTAGGAGGGCTTATGCAAGCAGGAGCTTGAATAGTAGTATAAAAGGTGTGTTCTTACAGGACCTCAGCAGTACAAACCTGCAGCACCAACTCTTCTTCCTACAACTCCTCCAAGAACCCTGACCAAACTACTGCCCCACCCAGTAGTACAACTTTCTACCCAGCTGCGCTAACCTAGTTCTCAACTCTTTACACTAGGCCATCAAAGAAGTGAGCTCTAAGATAATGCACAGCCCAACAACACTGTAAATTACTACATCATAAAAATGCTACCACACTGCCATCCTGTGGAAGGAAGCACAGTTTCTGGCATTCATTGCTGCAGTCCACACTTTTGATAAAAACCTTCCCTCCAAAACAATTGGACTTATCCACAAGTCTTTTTACCCAAAGAAAAGTCTCTGATTAGAGACGGAAATCCTAATCTTGTTTCCACTCAAAATTCTTGAATCCCAAGGGTGTAGAGGCAGTGCAGGGATGGCTAAGGCAAAGTTGCA
Organism: Phodopus roborovskii; assembly: GCF_943737965.1. Lineage (NCBI taxonomy): Eukaryota > Metazoa > Chordata > Mammalia > Rodentia > Cricetidae > Phodopus > Phodopus roborovskii. The sequence continues at coordinate 3,636,520 of NW_026125295.1, forward strand.
TTGCAGCTCTGCCGAGATCTGAGTGTTGATGCAGCTCTTGCTGCTCTCACTGACAAGCCATCACAACCTGGCAGTACTCTCTTTTATACGGAGTGCCAAACAAAGCATGCATGTGGAGGCCAGAGGACAACCTAGAGGTCTTCACCTTCCTCCTCGAGACAGCATCTCTGGCCCTGTGCTTGGATTACGGAGCTACCATGTTTGCATCACATGGGTTCTGGGGATCTAATCAGGTCCTCACAAGATGCCCATCACCATTTCCTCAGCCCACTTCTCTGGACTTTTAACTTACTACTACTCCCTTCTGCAAACTTAAGAGAAAGGCCTGTGACCACACAAGCTCATTAACATTAGCCCACTATTAAATCCTGTTAGCCTTTATGAGTTACTTAATCTCTTTTGACAATGTTTAATGGGGATGGCTAACAAAATATCCTTCTGTCTGTCAGACAAGATGCAGAAGAGAAAGACCTTACAATCCAATCAGGGTTACTACATCACCAACAACACAATTAAAAGTCAGTAGGATGATAAAAAGTTAACTTAATAAAGTCACCTTGCTATTTTGTGACCACTTCAGTTACTGGGAATTTTGGTAAATATTCAGGGTAAAGAATGGTGAGCCACACCGTTCTTCTGACTAGCACAGAAGCACCTGATCCGCTTAGCAGGCACAGACGTGAGGCGCCGTTCACAACCACCATAGAGCACGACACTGAGACAGATACTTTACAAGCTCCACACTGGTAAAGGCAGCACGAAATGACTTATTCAAAATACTTGACCAGAAACAATTACACTTTCAAATGGAAAAATATACCTTCTGTTATTATCTAATAGGCAGTTAAGGATAAGGATCTAGAGGAAATATAGTCAGACTTAAATTCTAGTCCTGGGATGGTGAGATGGCTCAGCAGTTAAAAGTACTACTAGCTTTGTCTTTCAAAGGACCTGGGTTCAGTTCCAAGCACCAAAATGATGGCTTACAGATATGATGCCCTCTTCTGGCCTCAGCAGGCACCAAGGCATGCACACGGTACAGGCATACAAATTAAAAAAAATAAATAAATATGCACAAAATAAAATTAAAAATAAGTTTAAGTTCTAATTCTGTCTTGTGGAAGCAATTCATTAGTTCTGACAAGTGTTAATGGGACAATACCATACAAGGAGATTATAAACACACTGTGTGAATACTATAGAAAGACTTCATGAAATCTACACAACTTTTCTTTTCTCTTGAGACAAGGTCTATGTAGTCCTGGCTGTCCTAGAACTCGCTAGGTAGACCAGGCTGGTCTTGACTCAGATCTGCCTGTCTTTGCCTCCAGATTTCTAGGATTTAAGGCGTGGACCCACCATACCTAGCTAAGTCTACCTTAAAGGACTCAATACTGTGACTCTCCTGCAGCTTAAGTAAGTACAACAGTTATCAGCAAACAATTTTTAAATGAGGTAAAACAGACTTGAAGACAAAACTACAAATTTATTCCATTAAAAATCATTTAGGACTTTCCTTTTTTTCTTTTTGTTTACAGATGGCCATAGTTCCTTAGCCCAGGGAAGCCTGAAATTCACTGTGAGCAAGGCTGACATCAAATTCTAGGCAGTTCTGCCTTAGCCTCCCGAGTGTAGATCTTAAGTGAGCACAACACTAGCTTACCTACTGTAAGCAGGCTCTTAAACAGGCTCAAGGGTTTACTTTAAGACTCCCTGCTTCTCCACAGGGAACTCCTCACCAACTCACCAGGTGTGAGTCTCAGGAAGCCTGAGTTCACTACTACAGCCCCAAAGGACTTTCCCCTTCTCTTTCCATAGGTAACAAGGACCCTTGCTCTTCATGCCTTGAGTCTTAAGACAGGAAGATACTGATAGACTATTCTTTGTAAATTAAGCTATGCAATGTATGAGGGAACCTCCCACAACCCTTAAAATATCTAGTTAATGCAACACGCCCATGAAAAGGGAGCCTCAGAAACCTTCAGCCCCTTCAACCCATTACTGCACTGAGGCTCTCCTCTGGAAAGCTCTTACTGTAACCAACACAGACGGGCAGATGACCTGTAAGCAAGTGAAAGCCAAGACAAAAGTCTTTGGAGTCCAGGTAACACTGTTGTTGGCCCAGTTCATTCACCGTGAAGGTAAAACCTTGCTAATGGGATCAATCTAGGAAGCATGGAAATCACTTTATGCTTTTATAGACACCCCAATAATGCAAATAATGTATCTAGTTTATAGGACACAAGAGCAATCTCCTATCTTGGTAAATCTTTGTCACAAAAACCAAAAACACCAAAATTATTTATGATAGTAATTAAACAATTTACATAAATGTAATCAGAAAATAGCACTACAAATACTAATGTATTTTATGGTGTTATGATAAAATTCAAAGCTGTTAAGAGAACCACTGGCCGTGTGCCTGTCCTCTGCCAAATATAAAAGTTTAGGTAATTACTGCTCTTGATCCTATGAGCTGTTTACTACAAAATAAGCTATTTTGAAATTAACAAAACTTTCTTACATATCCAAGCCTGGCTTTGAACTTACAAGCCTCCTACTTCTCAGTACTGAAACTACTGGCATGTACCAGGATACAGAGCTTCTAAATAATAAGCTTTACCAATGTCCTATTACCTAAAGAACAAATCACCACAAATAGCCATGAATTCTTAGTTTACATTCTATTTCATAAATTTCAGAAGCAGCCAAAAACTCCTTTTGTAGTACAGAAATAATTAAGCCACTTTGCAAAGTCTCAGCTGATGTGAATCTCTCATTGAGGAAAAAAAAAAAAAAAAAAATCAATCTTGACAATTTCTATCCAAGTTCTCATCAACTCTTACATAAGTGAAACAGTTGTGGTAAAATAATACAGGTTCCACACGAGACATGTATGCTATTTTGCTGTTTCATCAGCTAAACACATTCCTACATGGGATGTCCTACTACATAATACTCCTGCCCTTCTTTCCCCAAGAGCTTGGACCAGGCCAGCTCATCAATAAATTCAGTATTAGTACAAGTAACCAGAACCAATCACACAAACCATTTTTACCTGTTTGTTACACTTCATGTGATCATCCCCCCCTCCCCCGCTTCTATTTGTTTTTGCTTTTTTTTTCTTTGAGAAGGGTCTTATTCAGTCAACACGAAAGGCAAGTTAAACATAAAAATTACTAGCTTTTCTTGTGCAATACTGACCAAACAGGAAGTCTGTTTGCTGAGAAGGAGCACTGGAGGTAGAGCCACTCACCTATGTAGACTCGCTTGCTGTACCTCTGCATCAGCAGCAGCACAAACACATGGAGAGGGATAAGGTTGATGATAAACACATAACCTCCCCACGCAGAAACCTATGGGAAAAGAGAGGCTTAGACAGATGGTTTCTCTCACTTCCTGAAACAGGTATGTCTCATCTGTCATGACAACCTAACTTGAGAAAATACAACGCTAGGATTTGTACCATTTTTCCTAGGTAGCATGCATGTATGTATGTATGTATGTCTATGCATACATATTTCTTATTTTTTATTGATAAATAAAATAACATGATCTCATAAACCCAATGGATGTTAGGTCCCCAGGAACTGGAGTTATAAACAGCTTTGAGCTGCCATGTGGGTGCTGGGAATTGAACCCTGGTCCTCTGGAAGAGTAGTCTGTACTCTTAGCTGCTGAGCCACCTGTCCAGCCCCAGTAAACTTTTTTAAACTCACTGAAGAATTGCTCAAGCTAAATTTGATTTACTAGGAAGGCTAAGATCATATAATTGTAAATAGGCTGTCCTGGAAATGGGTTCTAGATATAGACAATAAATGTATCTACTTATTTCTTTTATTTCATCTATGATGATCTATTTACTGAGCTTAAGAACAATGAATCCTGGCACTGGTCAATGACTCAGTAAAGGGCACTCACACACCGGTCACACTGTGAGGGTCTTAACGTGCTGGCTGCAGTCTCAAGATGGATTATAAGTGAGAACTCTATTTAAAAAAACATGTTATGTCTTTGACTTGTATTATATGTATGCACATTTTAAAAATCAGAATAACCATGGACATTCAAGTACGAACATTTTTAAAAGCCAACATTCATTCTCAATCACTAACATGGATGACTTTCATGTGTTCAGAGAAGACAAGAAGCTCTGCAGGATCAAAGCTAATCATCATGTCTCATTTAGTCACAAGGTGGAAACAGTCATCTTATGAGGACGTGTTAGCTAGCATACAAAAATATTCCAAAGTAATTTCTTAATGACCTACCATCAGTCCATTCACACACAATAAATAAATGAGCCCATTTACTGCTTAGTCACATGCATGTCCTAGCATGGAAAGTGACTTGCTTATGCACAGGGCACAACACACACCCCAGGCATTAACCACGTTAGAAGGACCACAGAAAACTGATGCACCTATTAATTTATTCATTCAATGAAGTAAGATTTAACAATTAGTTTAAATATTATTGGTTTTCACATAAAAAAACTACATAAGCTATTGGGTGAAAAAGAGGTGGAAATATAAAAAGGTAATACTGAACGCCAGCCCCCAGATCTATTTAAAAATGATGAGGTAGTGTAGGGGTTAACACAGAGTATGTGAGCAATGCTGCAAGGAGTTTGGGAATTCTGAAAGTGCAGTCAGAATCAATATGCCACCTCACCTCTGTCCACTTACAAACGGACAAACTGAAACAGTAGAAACACACGTCTCATGTTTTAAAGCAGCCTTGCTCATCCTTTGCGTTTTCCTTCCTTCTTCTTCTATGGTATGCACACCACACAGGAAATTCTTATCACTTTAAGGTAACCCTGTTTTGGGAGAGCTTTTCACCAAGGTTCTTTTAGTGTCCTCATTTCTCTGGCTTTCCCAACTAAGTGATTACATGACCATTACACAGTCAATTCCAACAATGGAAAACTATTTTTAGTTAAATATTTAAAACTATTTGAGTGTTAAACAGAAGCTAACTTCATCTAAACATGGTTCTCTGTTCTGTATCTGACAGGTAAAGTTTCTTTTTTTTAGTTTGTAATGTAACTGGGAATACATTTTACTTGTCCATAAGATGAAAAAAAAAAAAAAAAACATAGGAACAATAAAAATATATTTAAATTCAATTCTAGATGTCATTTACAAGTTGAAATCTTTTGGAAATTCAATGCTAAGAACAAATGATTTGTTTCACTTGTTTATAATAAATACTGCATTTCAGGACTGAATATTGGTTCTCAACAAAGGCTGTGCCTCTCCAGCATCTGGGCGAGGGGGAAGGCAATAGACATACACACTGAGCAGAGTTTAAACCCAACCCCAGACAGAGGGAGGTAGAGGGTGAGGGGAAAGGAGCTGCTCTTGCTGCTCAGAGCCCTCAGAGCAGGCAGGCACGGATCTTACCATGTAGAAATATGACAAGCAGCAGCACATTGTCCAAAACACAGACCCAGTTTTCACAGACTTTACCTAAAAACAACAAGAGCAAATTCCATTGTAAAATGTGTGTGAAGATGGTTAACTATCTAGAAGGTACCCAATGAGGACTGAGGCTTGCCTATTCTAACTGACTTAAAATACTTAAGACCGAACAAGACACATTTTAATAACCGATTCTCTTTTGGTTAGTCTTCAGTAAAAAGGACAAATAATAAGGAACAAATTACCTTTTATTTTCATTTTCTACCCTGAGAAGGTTATTATCAACAAATTGAAGACTTAAATAAATTGTAAATTTAGATTTTCATATGGTTGATTTGCTGGACCTTTATGTCTCTTCATTTGAATACATGATTATATATAGATTCTAAGTTTCCATTTTTGAAAACCTGTAGCAGTAAGAAGTTGTAGATATCATAATCAATATTTTAAAATGCATATTGTTGAACTGTCTCCCAGAAGAATTCTACATAAGTAAATTCTCAGCAGTCGGTTAGAAAGACTTCATACAGAAAACTCAAAGTTCAACCAATCATGATTTAAAAGTAGTAATTTCCAGGACAAACAGTATCTTCAAGATAACTGACACAAACCTAAATACACAGGTAAGGGTCATCTCTGATGGCCCAAGATGAATACCTAAGAAAATATGAGAACAAGTCCTATTTACAAGGAATTCTCCAGTCAAAAGAATTGTATTTTATCTCTTGGGTTCAGATGTGCATTAATTTCCAGAAGTTCTTTACTTTTAAAAAAAAAGGATTTTAATAACAGCACAGTTAACTTCAAACGATGTCTAGACTTTGGTACAAGTTATGAAAATAGAATACAGTAGAAGGAAACAAGGATGGGGGGCTGGAGGAAAGAAACATTTCCAGTTTACAACACTCCATGAGAATAAGGAAAAAGTATGCTAAAATGTCGAACACTTAAAAAGCAAGAAAATGCCCTTCCCTTTAGTTAACCTGAGATAATCCATTTGAGGAGTAATCACAAAATACCAAAGAGGGATCTGGGATAAAGTGTCATTACAAATACCCAGAGCTAGAAAGACTGAAGTAACAGATCCAAATGCCCTACGGAGGAAGACCAGCACGATGGGAGGAACTGAGTGCTCAGAGAGGTTCTCTGAGAAGAGAACAGAATGGAACGGGCAAGAAAGCAGGACTGTCCTCAGGGCATGAGCAGTGCAGTACAATGACGCCAGCGGAGCAGCCTCACCAGGTTAGGGATCTCAGCAGGGAGCTAGAGAGCTAGTAGGACCTGCCTGGGATGTAGGTCAACTGCCACCAGGATGTGCCCTTTCTGTAACTGAGACTCCTGTGCACTCTGACAGCCTCTACCTCCACCTGATACCCAGCATGCCACAAGTAACCAGTTTGCATCTCTCACCCACGTGCCTACACTCTAGCGTTTTACTTCAACTGGTTCTGGTCGGCAAAGACACTGAACTTTGTCATCAATGAATGGGATGAATGAACCTAAAACTATCAAGGGTCCTACACACCTTCCAAGTCATACTGTACACAGTTTCCTTCCACCTTATTACCTGTGTATCATAGTTAATATTCTTGTTTATACACGTTTCTTTAACTTTCTGCGACTCTCCTCAGTGAGCTCAGACTATTATAATCTACAAGAAAATCACAATGCATATTATAGCCACTAAATACATTCCATAGACTTGCTTTTTTTTTTTTTTTTTTTTTTTTTTTTTTCCCCTTTTGAGATGGGTTAGGGTCTTACATAGCCCTGGCTGGCCCTCAACTTGCTACACAGCTGAGACCGGCTCTTTGAAATTCCTAATCCTCTGGGTTCTATTATCCAACTGCTGAGATGACATGAGAGTCACCACACCCAGTTCACATTCTGTGTGCTTAAATTCCCTCACACTACAAAGTCAACCAAAGACTGAGAAGTCAAAAATACTCAGTGTTGACAAAAAACTTCGCTAAGCTATGCTGATTAAGTCCTTCTCCGACTGAGGGGATAAAGATACAAGATAAAAATGTCAGTTAAAGTATAGTTGGAGATCATACAATGCAGCCAGGCACTGAGTATCTAAAGGCTCTGCTCTAAATGCCAACGGCAGGGAAAGGCTTCTAGGGTAAACTACATGAAGCTTTGAAGTAGCAGGATTTATACAGAACCTTCAGATATGATGCAAGGCATCCAATCAACAGTCCATAGTGGATCTAGCAACGGCAACACCGATGGAGGGATGTGAAACTTTTTTTTAAAACTATGTCTATAAGAACACAACCCAGACAGAAGAAGGTTAAGAAGAAAAGTATCATTACTATATTTAAGATGTAAGGGGCTAGAAAGATGGCCCAGTGGTTACTGTTCTTGTAGAGGACTGGAGTTTATTTCCCAGCACATACGAAAGCTCACAATCACCTGTAACTTCCACCTCTCCGTGATGTGATTGATGAACTCTTCTGGTCTCCATGGGCACACACCCACAAATACAATTTAAAAAAAAAATCTGAAAGGATTTACAAGACAGTAATAACAGAGGTGGCTGAGCATAGGGGTAGGGAAGGTGTATGTATGTCTTAAGAGATGATGCAGAGTAGAGTCTTCCTAAAGGAGCATCAAATGTTTCAGAGACGTGCACCTTGAGGGACTGCAGTAAGGAGGGACACACATCACCTCCACTATCTCAAAGCAACAAGAGAATGAGGTAAGACACAGGAGGGGCTCTGCAGGACATGCTCAAGAGCTGCTTTTCTGCCAGAAGTCCTTCACTAGGGTTCCAGTTTAGAATGGATGTGGATGGACAGAAGTGGTGATGTTCATGATCAAATCAGTATATTTTAGGACGAGCTACTGGATTTGGACTGATGGAAGGAAAAACCAATTTCCTGAGGAGGTCCACAGATGGCCCGTGTGGTTACTCGGTTTTGTAACTGGGTCTTTGACAATGCTTGGTGAGAATAATGTAACAGGCTCACTATCTGTAAGTGTTGCCTTACCTTTAAACTGCGTCATTAGCAGACAAGTTGAAAGGACTGAGTTTGAAACTAACAAAAATGTAAGATGGAAGAGTAAGTTAAGACCAACCAAAAGTCACTTATAAGGAGAAAACAGAAGACAGAAGTTAAGCTACAAACAGACTGAGTAGTCATGAGATTATAAATTTGCTGAATTCTCAGCTATGTCATTAAATGTGGTTTTATATGTGCAAAGCCCTAGGTATGATCCCAGCATCAGAAAGAACATTTTCTTGCAAAGCTAACTGAAATAGAATTATCAGAGTTAAAAACTTTGACATGAGACATTTCTGGTTATAGGGATGTGAAGCTTCAGATTATTCACTAAAAGCAAAGAGAACTAAAATAGTTTAAAACAACTATTTCAGGAATGGTGGCAGGACAGGAGGATAGTTCCACGCACATGCGCACACACATGCACGCATAAAATGACCATTTCAGTGCACATGAAATCAATCAAAAGAACAGACTGAGATTTGAGGTCTTTATGTCCCCAAAGCTTGCCCTTCCTGCCACTCAACTTGGCTGGTGAAAATGGAATTTAATCAGAAAATCAGCCGGTATATTGCCACTGGACTCACTGTAGAATCAGAGTGGTAAAAATGAAAAACAGCTTTGCCAGCTATAAACAAACTCTGAATACATGAGACCATCTACCACTCTGCTCACACAAAGTCACAAGCAGAGCTAAGACAAGCAGACCAGTCAGAAACCAATTACAAGAACCTGGAATGAAAAGGCCATATGAGATAAGGTCATTCTTCATCTTCACTGAGAGGACTTATACACAGCTTGGGAAAACTATCAGAAGATCAGCTGCAACTTTGTACGTATTTATCACAACCAGACTAATCAATCGTGTGCAAATGCTAGAAAATGAACTCCACCCAAATCTTTGGCTGACATATTTATGTAGACAGCAGTGATCTTTAAAAAGCTAAATTAAATTACAAAGATTAGAAATAAAAATAACAGTAAATGCATCAGTGTAAAAACACCGGAGAGCTGCCAGCTTTAGTTCAGGTTTAATAATGAAACAAAATCCAAATTTACAGCACTCACTACAATGACCCGCTTCCACCAAATGTAAGGGATGCGCAGAAACAGGAAAGGATGGCCCATGCTTGGGAGAGAGTCAGCAGAGACTAAATCTGAATGGGCCTAGGTGTTGGATTTAGAAAACAAAGACTCAGTCAACTATTATAAATTAATGAAGATACATGTTTTAAAAAGAGAAATGTTACCATAGGGAGCATTGATAATGAAGTAAAATATGTACATTTCTGTACTAATGTGAAGAAAAGTACAATAAAGAAATGAAAAATATATGACCTAGGCTTAAGAGAAAAACTGAGATGACACAAGCATTAAATGAACAAGAAAACAAATCCATTAAAAGCATCCTAACCAAAGAACACAGAGAAAAATTCCAAAAGGGAATCGGGGGCAGGGGGTACATTTTGAAATCACAACTTTCCAAATTTTGTGGTGAACCATCTGAAGTGCCATGGGCCCCAATAAACCACCAGCTATAATAAATAAAAGAAAACCAAATTAAACAAAAAGGAAATTCTGAAGAGGAAAACAAAAACAAAAAAACCCCACCAACCTTAAGACAGACACTATCCTTAAAACATGATGAAGGCAGGCTGCTGGGTGCGGGGTAAAGACCTGTAATTGTAGCAATGGGGAGGCAGCGGCAGAAGAATAAAGAGTTCAAGGCCGGCCTCAGACATGTAGCATATTTAACAGCAGACTGGGCTACCTGAGACCCTGTCACAACAGAACAAAAACCATCAATTGTATGTGTGTATATTCTACATACGTATGTGTGTGTATACACACAATTATCTGAGCTTCTCCACACACACACACACACACACGCACGCACGCACGCACGCACGCACGCGCACACATGGTGATAATGAGCCACACTCACTGCTAAAATGTCTTAGTAATAACCTGCAGCAGTTTGTACTGAGTTGAAGATGCATGGTATGCTTTCTATACTACACACAATAAAGACTTTTTAAATTGGAACAATTAAAATTAAAAATATATTTTGGAGATAGAAAGATAGTTTATTACAAATACAAATCAAACCACAGAAAAGACTGTTAAGTATGAATTCACCAAACACTAATCAAAAGGCAGAGTTGGTCAGGACAGATTGAGACAATTTTACAAAGTCTTTTCGAGGTGAAACCAGGGTCAAGTCTTTTCTGAATGGTTAAAAAAAAAAAAAAAAAAAAAAAAAAAAATCAACATAATTGGGGAAGGAAATTAACCCAAAGGTTAGATAAACCTTAGCCAGGCTAATCAACTAAAGAGAGAGGATAAAAAATAGTAAAAGCAGAAATAACAGATTATAAAGAAATTATAAGACTTGTAAATAACTTGTGTCAATAAATCAGACAAAAACAATCCAAGAAAACTACCAGACGAGATTTCTCATTAACTTAGATATAAAACTTCTAACAAAATGTATATAATATAAACAGAAATATGCACAAGGTTGTACATTGTTAGCAAATATTTATCTCTGAACATCTGAAACATCTGAAACTAAACTAACCCAGTGACCTCCTGTCTGGAATTCTGAACCTTGGGGAACATTTGACAATGTCTAGAGGCACTTTGGTGGGCACAAAAAGACCTACAGAGTAGGTAAATAGCCTATCATAACAAGACATAACACAGGAAAGATTACCCCAGCCAAGATATTAATAGTGCAGAGGTTAAGAAAACATAAGTATGACAAAAGTTGAAAACAAAGCCCTATCCTTATGCTTTCTTTGGATCAGGACAAGGCCAGGGTGTCCTTTCCCACTACTCCTGTCCCACACAGTACCAGAGCTCCTAGTCAATCCAACAAGACAAGGAGGAGAGAAGAGAGAGTCAGACTGTTATGGGAGAAATAAAGCTGACCTTTTAAAAGATGACATGACTGCCTACAGAGACAATTTCATGGAATCAAAGCAGCCACTGGAACCACTAAGTGAATGAAACACACAGCAGGGTATGAGTAATTAGCACCTAATGTTTAAAAAACAATACTCCCGTCAACACATTACATATAATTACTTCATAAAAATTTCTAAAGTATATAAACAAAAAACCAGCAAACTTTGATGAAAGAAAGCAAAAGATTCTACTATAGAAATATTCCATGTTTATGTTAGGATACTCAATATAACCAAATGATTTTGGTTTAAAAAAAAAAAAATCAATTCAAAGTCTATATGTAAAGGCAAAAAGACTCAGAAGCACCCACATGATATCAATAAAGAGAAAATCATAGGTACGATATTATCTGGACTCTGAGACTTAATTACAGTAGCCAAAACAGTAAAAAGGATCACCAACACAGATATATAATACAAAGGCTAGAGGTCTAGAGAGATGGCTCAGCAGTTAAGAGCACGCACACACTGCTCTTTCAGAGACCCTTGCTTCAATTCCCAGGACTCCTGGACCCTCACAACTAATTGTAACTCCCGAGGATCTGATGCCTTCTTCCAGCCTCCTTACAAATCTGCCACAAAGACAAGGCTGTCTGTCTCTCTCTTTCTCTCTCTCTCACAGACACACTTTAAAAAAAATTAATTAAGCTACACAATTTTTAGAATACAAGGTAAAATTTTAGCTACAGCCTACACACACAGAAAAGACACATCCCATGCAATCCTGGGCTGGCCTCTTCCATAATGTTCAGAGTCAGTGAACCCAAGTGAGTTCAGTGAGAACCTAAGTGGGTTTAGACAAGTTGGGTCTAATCAGAGCTTTTCTCAAAGAATCTTAAAAATAACTTTCAGAAATTACAAGGTCCTTTGTTACCAGAGCAAGTCAACATTCATAATTCTCTTAATATAAATAAAAACTGGAGGAGTGGTATCTTTGTACGTATACACACCCTAGCTCTAAGTTAGTGTGTGTGTGCGCGCGCATACACACAAGCCTATTATGAAGCCTTTGGTTCCAACCTCAGCACCACATAAAACCAGTTTAGTAGCACATGCCTGTAACATCAGCACTACAAAGGTGGAGGCAGGAAGAGCAATGTTCAAGGTCATCCATGACTACAAAGTGAATAAGAAACATCAGAGAAGAATATTTTAAAGGTAAATCCAATGTGACTGATTAAATAACATTCAAGTACTTAGTATCTACAAGTTCATATACTATGACCAGTAAATATCTTATTAAGCAGGAGATAAAACACTATTATCACAGACAGGTTATTAGAAACCATTGCTTTATATCTATAAACATGGGCTACCTTGCTTAAGTTCACAGTACTAATAGATCTACTCAATTCTTGTGAAATGAGACTTTTGTATCACCTCAAAGAGGAGAGAAAACTCCCTCAGCACTCTACAAAGTACCAAGCTTTCTTAAGTAACCAGACAGCTAAAGTAAGGAAGCGATGAATATACAAGTATTAGGATAGCTAAAGAGCCCAGACACACAAGCAGCTTCACACCAGGTTGCCATGGCAAAGATTTGGAGGGGATCAGCATTCTTAGCGACAATGTAGTGACATGGAAAATCAGAAAATAATGGACTTCAAGCAGGGGTGAAGCTCAGTGACAGAGCACATGCTTGGCATATACAGGACTCAACCCTTAGCATAACAGAAAGAAGGAACTTTTAAACTAAAAATTAATGACGGGATGGGATACAATCAGTGATAGGATGCTTATGAGCAAGTGTAAGGACCTGATCTCCAGTACGAAAAGGCAAATTGACAAAATAGAGGACAGGAAATTGACGAAATCCTTGTGCATTTGTTCAAATAGCAGAAAAGAATTGGGCATAATTATTTACAGTACCAGCATTTCTAGTAGTCAAAATTTAAAATAACTAAAGACTGAATAAATATAATCTGCTATGATACAATTAAATATATGCAACTTAAAAATACATGAAGTATGGATCAACAATGAAAAATCTGTTAAGGGAAAAAAAACTAAATATTAAATAAAGGTCAATATATATTCTTTACACGGAGTTCATGCAAACACAAAGGAAAAGGCAGACTGCTGTTTTGTGGGGAGGAACGAGAGACTAATGGCTGAAAACAGATACAAACCCATCTAAAGTGGACCAAAGACTGTAATCTAAGACCTACCCGAAACTTCCAACATGCTAGAGGGAAAAAAAGGGAAGGAATCGCCAGATTGATATATTTTCTGAACAAGGACCCAACACAGCTCAGGAAATAACAGCAACAACTGACAAATGGGATGGCATCAAGTTATGACTGGTTCAAGATTGTGGCTTTCTCATCATTGAAACCTGCCACGGTAGAATGAATCGATCTCTCCTCTCTCTTTCTCTCTCTCTGTCTCAACTTATTTATTCAAGTTCAAAATGGGTCATAAACATCAACAAAGAATTTGGCTCAGGAACTGCCACCAAATATACATACAATGACGGTGCAAGACAATTTGTAAAGGAGACTAGAGTAAGAGCATAGTGGCTGCCATCAGACGTTGACAACAGCCAAATGAGAGTACTCATCGAAACCAGTCAGTCCTCTTACAACGATGACTACCCGAGAAGCTGCTGAGAACCCCACACCAACCATTCAACAAATTTGGAGCAAAAACAAAACAGCCTGTGAACTCACTGAAAATCCAAACACTCATCACTTTGACCGACCATCTTCCTATATGACAAACCTGCTCCTTGTCAGATTGCCACATGTGATCTCAACTTAGCCACTCGACAAAAGACTTCAGAGCACTCCTCAAAAAACAAACTTGCTTCACAAACAAGTTGCAATCATGCCTGCTGGTCTCCTTATGGTCTGCTCCAGCACAGCTTTCTGAACCTTGGCAAAACCATTTTATCTGCGAAGTGTACTCAGAAAATTAATGAGGAACACGAAAACCCTATGCCCATGGCTGGCAATGGTTAAAGGCACATTGCACAATTAATGCTTCAAAAGTTGAACAAATAACAAACATTTGCTGCACCTACCATGGTCACCTGACCTCTTCCCAACTGACAACCATTTTCCCAGCCACTCCACAAATTTTTTTTTTTTTTTTTTTGCAGGGAGACACTTCCAAAACCAGCAATATGTCAAAAACACTTCCCAAGAATTTGTCAAATCTCAAAACATGGAGTTTTACACCACAGGAATTTAAAATATATGAACTTACTTTTTACTGGCAAAATGTGCTGCTTTTAATTTTCCTTTTAATAAAGAGGTGTTTGAGCCTAGTTATGATGATTTAAAATTTAAGGTCCAAAGTCACAATGTTTTTTTGGCAGCAATCTAACAGAAAGCTGTGATCAGCATAAGAAATAATCACCAAACAACAGAATGGGGGAAAAAAAAAAATCTCCACCAGCAACTCATCTAGCAGGGGACTGATAATCAGGATATACAGAGTTCAAAATAGCAAATGCCAAAAGGAAAAAGAATCCAGTTAACAAATGAGCAAACAGTTCTCAAAACAAATGGCCAATAAAAACATGAAAAAATGTTCAGTGTCTTTAGCCAAAGTACAAATTAAAACTGCAATACAATTCCATCTCACCCAGTCAGAATGGCTGCCATCAGAAAAACAGACCAGGCTAGGAAGGCCATAGGCTAGGGTCATCCTTACTGGCCACTGGTGGAAATGCACTGTAGCTTTGCAGTGAGGGGCCAGGAAAAATCTAGTGTCTCCTGGACACCCTTAATTTCACTACGGAGCTGCTGTAACCAAATGCGCAGTGCTGGGACAAAGAGACATGGGCAGAAGTACAATGAGATGGGCGAGTTCCGAAGAAAAGCCATACACCACATACACCACAAAGGATTTACTTTTGACAAGAATGCTAAGACCATTCAATTCGAAGTTAAAAGAGGATTTGCCAAGGAACCCTAAATATGAAGGGAAAAAAAAAAAAAAAAAAAAAAACAATTGTGAATAAGAACCAAGCTGGAGAACTCCCACTTCCCAAGTTCATAATGTACTGTTAAGTTCTGCTACGTCAAACAGTAGGGTGCTGGCAGAAAGACAGACACACAGCTCTACGTAACCCTGGCACGTGTGACAAATGACAAGGTACCAAGATCATCCAATGAGGAAAAATGGAAATCAACATGTAAATTAATAAACTTGAACCTTGTGATGATATAATTTATTTATATTTTGTTAAAGCTTGCCTGAGGATTCAGAAAGCAAAGACAGCCTCAAGCTATAGAGATCGGGCAGTGGTGACACACCTTTAATCCTAGGACTCAGGATTAAGTAGAGAGATCTGAGTTCAAGGTCATCCAGATCTACACAAGATTGATCCAGTCCTAAAGTGAAAAAATTCCAGCACTAGAAAGGTATAAAAGATAGGAAGACATTGAAGTCTCAGGATTCTCCAGCCACACTGAGGAGAGGCAACAGTCTGAGGTTTGGTGGAGCCAGGATCGCCTTTCAGTCTGAGGTAGAGTGGGAGCTAGTGCCTGGCTGCTTTGCTTTTCTGATCTTCAGCTTGAAGTCTCCGGGTCATTTATTTTTTTCCATATTACAGAACCCCTGTTTAAACATCACTTAAAGCATAATAAATGGAGCAACCTCAATATAAAGCTTAGAACAACTATGGGATTCTTAAAAGGTGACAGAGGGCAAGAGTTCACAGCTAAGTATTTTGCAATGATTTTCTGGAAGTCGGAACAAAAGAAAATGCTGACAAATTGAGGTCCGTGAACATTATTATTATGTATCAAAAGACATTGATAGGGCAGTCCACAGAATGGGATAAAATATGTGGAAATAGTTAATCCACAAGGGATTAGTATCAAGCATACACAGACAACTCCTAAAACTCAACAACAAAAAAGCAAAATATCACATTCAAAAATGAGCTAAGGACTTCAACAGGCATACTACAAAAAATACCTAATTGGCTACCAGAAACACAAAGAAGTACTTCCCACTTCCCACTGGGAAAATGCAAACCAGAACTAGCTACATTACCTTACACCCATTAGCATTACTATCAACTAACCAGAAAAATCAAGCCAGGCATTGTGGTATATGTATGGAACCCCAGCTATTTTTGAGGCTGCAGGAGTACTGGGGATTTGAAGCTAGGCTCAGCATATGGTGAGAAATAGCCACAAAATAATGAGTGCCGGTACACATATGGAATCATCGGAACATCCCTGCACTGTTGGTAGAAATCTGAAATGTCAGTTATGGAAAATGGTATAGTGGCCCCATAAAAACACTAAAAATATAACTGTTATATAAAAGCTGTATACTATAGGAGTCTGTCTATTCAATTAGCCAAAGTCAATGAGACAAGTTGATGGGAGATGTCATTCTGTATTTTACAAGATGTGAGTGGATGATATGGATGGTTACAAAAATATTACAAGGATATATAACTTTACTAAACTATGGCACTTAGTAAATGTTATGGTGTAATTTACTATAATAAAAAAGCTGGAGAAAAAAATAGATATATGTACTAAACACAAAAGGTAAGACAGTAAACATCCTATGTAGTAAGATTGCAATTATGTGAAATGTCCAGACTAGGTAAATCCATAAAAGAGAAAACCAGTGAGCAGTGAGATGAGACAAGTATAAAAATGCTTGCCTTGCAAGCCAGATAACATAAGTTTAATCTTTAGAGCCCATCCATATAAGGTGGTAGGTGAGAACCAACTTCACAAAATTGTCCTGACCTCCACATGTGCGCCATAGCATACATGAGCATTGATGACTACATCATACTCCAGCAGCAATAAAAAACTTAAAATGCTCATGCATGGTTACCACAGAACACAGAGGAGGAAGAAGTGACAGGTACAGGATTGAGGTACTAGAACAATTTTTAGACTGAAGAAATTTTCTATAAATGGTGGTGACAGTTGTACAACAATAAGTTAAAAAGGATCAAAGTAACACTTTTTTATTACAATTTGGAAACATTTTTAAATG
The DNA here is from genome assembly GCF_943737965.1 of Phodopus roborovskii. Taxonomy (NCBI): domain Eukaryota; kingdom Metazoa; phylum Chordata; class Mammalia; order Rodentia; family Cricetidae; genus Phodopus; species Phodopus roborovskii. The sequence continues at coordinate 3,653,902 of NW_026125295.1, forward strand.
CTAAAGGTAGTTGAGATTTCAGTTAGGACACTACTTTAATAGTTCAGATGTGCTAAAAGAAAATGAAGGATAAAAACTATACATCAGCCAGGGATAGCACACAAGTACAATCCTAGCACTTGGGAGGCACAGGCACAATCAGGAATTTGAGGTCAGTCTCAGACACATACCAAGGCTCTGTTACAAAGTAATACAGCGGCAAAGGTGGCTAGAAAACTACAATCAATGTTCCTTTTTTTAAATGCCCAATGTTCCTTTTTTTTAATGCCCAACTGTAAGTTAATTATTTTTAAGTGAGTTATTCCTAAGTGAGCTTTGTTCCTTCATATTTATCTGTTGTACAAATTTCTCATAATAGGGCACTTTTTCTCCTACAGCAAACATGAGATAAAATAACGTAGATGACTAAAACAGTTACCAACCTATCTACCAGACTTTCAAATTCAAATCAATGCCATTATTTACTTCAGATAATTTTATTTAAAAAAAAAAAAAAAAAAAAAGAATTTAACCAACATAGGTTGAATGTCCTTTAATGTTGTTTCCTCAATGTCAACCATATATCCTCAGAAAAAAACCTGTTATGAAGTTGATGCATGAATTCCTCATTGCTGTACTTTTGCATAAAGGGCATCTAATGTGCATTCTTTCAATTTTACATTCAAATTTACATCATTATCATGACTACAACTCATTTTCCCACTGGCATTATATTAAGGAGAGCTAGTCACACTCATGTGCATTATTTTTTTAGTATGAAAACTTAAAAGGTTTTAAATAGAAATTGCAAAATTTTAACTTGGGGGGGTAGTGTTTTTGTCGTCCCCCTCAGCTACATGCAGTAAATAAAAGGTTTTAAAGACATTTTTGATGGTGATTGTTATCGTCATACTCACTGACATAGATGCTTTTCTCTTTGAAACTCAAGTTCAAGAGATTGACTCTATAGATCACATTGCAGCATTCTTCCTAGAATTCCAGGTCAAAGCAAAAACACCCACGAGCCAGGGAGCTTTTATTTTATTTTACTTTTCTTCCTCAACACAGGGTTTCTTTGGCCTTGAACTCAGAGATCTGCCTGCCTCTTCTTCCCAAGTGCTGGGATTAAAGGTCTATGCCATCATTTCCTGGCCTGCCAGGTAGCTTTTAAGGGAATTTAAAGTAACTATTAAAGAGAAAGTGATGCTGTCATTCATCTAGTGATCTAAAAATACAGTATAAAAAGTATTCACACATAAAACAAGTGTATAGCTGACAGGCTGCTCCTGCTATCCTTTTTTCCTTACAAAGTAGATATAATAAGGTTATTATAAAAATTAAAATTTATAGACATTAATCCAGTTATATACAGAAAAATGCCTGGTGTGCCTTAAATTGTTAAATGTATTATAAATAGTGACAGATCTGTGTGCAACTCTAATGGTAAAAGACACATATCCAACCTAAAGACTTTGGGCAGAAGGACACCAGCATTAATGATAGCCAAGCATTAAGTGGTACTTACCCATAAGTAGTAAGTGAACTGAAGCGCAAAAATTGCAATGCCTTCATTATCAAAGGATCCTGCTACAGACCGAGATATGTAGCCGGGTACAATAGCAATAAAACAAGCAGCTAAAAGTCCCGCTCCTTGATTCCAAAGTTCTCTGGTTAGCAGAAATGTAGATATAGATGTAAGGCCGCTAAAAGTTGGTGCAAGGAACACACACACATCTCTTATGTGAACTGTTATGTTCAATGTATTTAAGATCCAATGAATAAGGCCAGCTGTTATCATCAACCCTGGGTAAACCTAGAGGAGGAGAAGAAAGGAATTTAGTTACATATAAAACAAGGGGCCTAAAGAGAACAGTCCTCAAATATTTGTAGGTAAGATGGGGAGGAAGAACGTCCCCTTTCGTGTGATACAAAAGAAAATACTTTTGGAATAGGTACAAAGAACAAATTCATACACAGAATATACACTGAAATAAAAAGCAGAGGATATAAAACAAGTGTGACTAAAACAAAACAAAAGTAATGGTGCTTATTCCATTAATTATCTTCCTCATTCCTGAGCACTGTCTTAAGTCATGTATTTTTCAGGCCTGGCATTTTAACACTCTCGTCATGTTCTTACTGTGTATACATAAAAAGGAGAAATAATTATAAGTCTCCCGTACTTTTAAATCCAAGGTCCAGAAAGTAAGCACCTCTGGCAAGGACTGGTTACTGGCGAAACCAAAAGAGTATTTAAAGGCTTAAAGTTCTATGTCCAAAGTATTGATGAGGACACCCACCTTTATACCAAGAGAAGGACAGTGAACACAAGAAGATTTGGTATTGGGGGATATTCATTTCAATTATTCCTCAGGGTTTTTATCTGCACTCACAACCAAATCCCCAAGCCCAAACCACAATGGTTGCACATTCATTCCCTGGTTGTCCTATTCAAATCTGCAGGTCTCAGCAGCCTCCCACCCCTAGTCTTTAACTCACCCCTGCCCTGGCTCTCTCCTCGCACGCATTATCCTTGAACACACTATCTACAAATCTTATTTTCAACTGCTCCACTTCACAAGAATACAAGCTCCAGATGAGTAAGAGTTTCTTTTTCAGTGTCAAGAACAGTACAGGCACAGAGTGTATATTCAATGCCCAAAGAATGCACAGAGTAACAGGATTGAGGAGGGAAAAAAAAAAAAAAAACCCTCTCGCTCCATTTCATATCCAATACTAGGGTCCTACTGTATGATTTTGTCAGCAGTACACAAACAAAATAGACATGGATTTGGTAATTCTCAATGTACATCAACATGTCCACATGTCTTACCTATCGTAAGAAAACAAAATACAAAGTAGTATTGAATGAAAGGTTCAAAATCAAAGACTCCTAACAAAAAGATATATTCAAACTTGGAGCTAGAGAGATGGCTCAGGGGTTAAGAGCACTTGCTGCTCTTGCAGGGAGGATCCAGGTTCAGTTCCTAGCACCTAACCTACATGGTAGTTCACAACTGTCCATACCTTCACCTCCTGGGGTTCCAACCCATCTTCTGGCCTCTACAGGCCCCAGGCATACATGTGGTGGGTGCACATACATAAGTGCATGTTCACATAAATTTAAGATTGTCTATATACATAAACTATAATAATATTAGCTAGTTAGCCACAGAGGATGTATTTGGGAACAACACGCACTACTTATTTATTTGTTTATTTATTTATTTTTCGAGGCAGGGTTTCTCTGTGTAGCTTTGGAGCCTGTCCTGGAACTAGCTCTGTAGACCAGGCTGGCCTCGAACTCAGAGATCCACCTGCCTCTGCCTCCCAAGTGCTGGGATCAAAGGTGTGCGCCACCAACGCCCAGCCTATATGCACTTTTAAAGACTACCATCCCATCAGCACTTAATGTTTGTTCAAGAGTTTACAGTTAACATAAATAGCTAACATACTTACAGTGCCACCTACTATTCTTCCTAGAGGATACCATGCTCTTTCATCAAACCAATTTAAAAATTCATAGAACCCATGAGAAGCAAGGTGATGTGTTGATCGATAGTTAAACCTAGGGAAAGAAAAGGAAATGTTATAAAACTAGTTAATACAATACCTTTCTTTATAGTTGATATATGGCTACATATAACTCATATGTGTATCATGGATGGCAACATTTCTCAAGCTTTAATAACAAAAAAAAATCTGAAAATATTTTGAGATTATATCTCTAACATAACTAATTACACCACCAGCATGGTCTTAAATCCAGAGGAACTAGTAATGCTCAAATTAACATGTGACCATTGGTGGGGTTCAACCAGAACAAAAGGGATGCACAGAATTCATTATCATGAAAATACTCTATAACTCAAAAAGACTAAGAACCATTAACAAGATAACATCAAACTGAAGAGGAAGCATGTGTCATGTATCATCCAAACACTTATATAGAACAATAAAATAATGGCTTAAAAACTAAGAGAGCAGATCATGCCAGCACAGTGAAAACATGGGTCTAGCGGTGTAGCTCAGTTTAGAGCCCTAGGTTCAGCCCCCAGCACCACATAACCAAGAAACAGAATATGGTTTTAAAGAGAAATTATATTTGAAAAAGACAAATGAGAAGAAATAAAACTAAGGAAACCAAAGTCCAAAATATAAGCAGAAGAAAAATGCAAAGTGTAGAGGGCAGTTTCAGGGCTCCTCCACATTATCATAAAGCAAGTATGGAGTGCAGGAAAGACCAGCAACAAGTGGTCAGGGTGACACTCAGGGTGATGGCAGTACATCCATCAGTCAAGATTCTTTCCCCTACCACTGCCAAGAGGCAAGGATGCAGTGGAGACATCTGTCTATGTTAGGGTGACTTGAGGACAAAGGACGTGAACAGAAGTGCAGCGGAAAGCCAGCTGATGCAACCTTAAATCCAACATTTGAAAGCGCAGACCCTTGAAAGTCAGCAACAAATGCAAACAAGAGCTCTACAGGAGGCCATGGCTCTCATCACCAGAGGAGCCTGATGGTTACAGGTTTCAGCCCCATGCCTGGCTCACACTGACATGCTTTATGGCTTTGACCAGCAAGCTACCTAAGCACTGTGTTGTAGCTTCTTCACAGCTCCTACATCGTGAGGTAGCTATGAAGAGCAAACTATATAACACCTATGAAGCTACAACTACTATGATTAACACATATGGTAAAAGACCCATTCCCAAGTTTTAAGGAAAACTATGATTATCCAGTTTAATCACAGATGGGCTATTTTAACTGATAAAAGTAAAGGGCAAAGTACAAGGTAAAAAAGTATGAAAAACAGAAATCAAGAGACACCCAGAAGTTCTCACACTCATTGTAAAAATCACTAAGTTCTACAAGGGCTGGAGGGCAGAATAGGCTCCAAACATAAAACTCAAAATGCTACTTTGCTACTGAGAAGAAAATATGCGTAACTAGTCAATGCTGTAAAGCAATGGAGTAATATTAAAAACTTTTCTGAAAAGGGAATTTTTAAGATCAAAAGTTACACTCTCCTTGGTGCAACACAGAAATCCCCACACCACACAATTATCTTCAATAAACAAGCCCAGACGCCTCAATCACCGGCGTACATGGAAACCACTTGCTTTTAAGTGCTCCAGATGCACTTAGAAACAACAATTAGTCAAGAGCACCACACTAGAAAAAGTAGAGTGACATCCTCAAATCTTGTGATGATATTGAATGGAAGAGACCGTACCACAGCAAGAATCAAGACTTAAAATTTTCAACATATTTTTCCATGATAAAGTACTCCAAGTAATGATTAATAAACAACGTGTTTTACAAACCAGAAGCGTGTTCAGTACCAAGGCTGTCCTCAGGTACTGCAGCTGCTCCTCTCTCTACAGGTAACATCATCTGCTACGTAACGATGGTTTGTGATAACTCACTCTAAAATTCCCCCAAGAGACCTGAGTTTTACCCAGGTTCTGAGCCTATGATGCAATGTTATCTCCTCCCTGCCTGGACCTTCCTTCTCATTTCTAAACCAGAGTTGTCTGTCTTAGGTGATATCCTCCCTACCCTGCAAATGCCACAAAGGTAGCAATGCCAAGCTCAACATCCAAACAAGCCCATGACAGGACACCTGAGACACCCCCCCCCCCACAAGCCAAACACACATGCTGCATCTGCTCTCAGAGTCTAGGTGTCACCCTTTTCCCTCATGTCTTAGACACCAAAATGACTACCTGATCAGCTTCCATGACTCTTGTCAGTCTTTTTCCCAGGACAGGGTTTCTCTGTACTGTCCTGGAACTTGCTCTGTAAGATCAGGCTGGCCCAGGACTCACACAGCTCTGCCTGCCTCTGCCTCAAAAGTGCTGGGATCAAAGGCGTGCACCACCACTGCCCAGCTCTTGTTAGCCTTCTAATTGTGTACCACCACAAATGCAACCTAACCACACTACACCTCTCTTCACCAAACTCCCCACAGGCCTCTTTCCACATCTACTTCTCACCAAAGTAGTGGAAGCTCTCACATGACTGCTAAGTCTTACCCCACGCTAACTCCCGACTTTGCCTGCTGATCTTCAGTCCTGCAGACTCATCTCACTCACCCCCCCTGATGCCACATCTTTAGACTGTTAAGCCCCACGACCACCGGGGCACTGCTGTTACCCTGTTAGCCTGGTTGACTCCCTCTCTGAACCTTGGCACGTTTCTAAAGGACAAAGTGTACTTTCTTCAGTGTTTGCACTGACCACTCGCTGGAAGAGTATCTCCTTGACACTGCAGTTCTACATAGATAAGACAGTAAAGGCATCTGTCAGTCAGACAGCCATGTCACCACAACACTGAAGTCGCTCCAAAGTGACTTTCGTTGGAATTCCTGAGATCCAAGCAGGGCATTAAGAATTTACTGAACACTTAGTCAAGGGTTAAAAACCTGAATAGAAATGGAAGCACATGGGCTGGAGAGATGGCTCAGCGGTTAAGAGCACTGACTGCTCTTCCAGCCAGAGGTCCTGAGTTCAATTTCCGGCAACCACATGGTGGCTGACAACCACCTTGAATGAGATCTGGTGCCTTCTTTTGGCATGCAAGCAGAAGATGTATACATAACAAATAAATAAATCTTAAATCGGGTTAGTGGTGCATGCCTTTAGTCCCAGCACTTGGGAGATGGATCTCTGAGTTTGAGGCCAAAGCCACAGAGAAACCCTGTCTCGAAAAACCAAAAGAAAAGGAAAAAGGAAAAGGGAAAGAAATGGAAGTAGGAAGTACAAGTGCTGCTCTTAGTTTATGCTGCAGAAGGCAGCCCTGAGAAAGTATCTCATGTGTTCAAGTTCATACATCTGCCTGTATTTGAGTAAATCTTGAGCACCTTTCTTTATCAGTCTTATAAATCAGCTCTCATTCTGTAGAGTCTCCTTCTACCCCACCAGTGGTATTTTAAATTGCAGTATTTCCCAGAAGTAGACATAGGCTTGCCAAGGTCAGAGGACACTTGAAGGCATCCTTTCTCTCCTTCTACCACGCGGGGCTCAGGGATTGAAACCAGGTCATCTCAGCATGCAAGTGCCCTCACCCTCTGAGCAATCTTAACAAGCCAATGATATTTTTAAAATACTTAGTCCCTTTTTATTTATGTGCATCTGAGTTTATGTGTGCCGTGTACATGCACATGCCTGTGGAAGTCAGAGGGCGTCAGACTCTCAGGAGCTGGAGTTGTGTGCCACTTGATGTGGTGGCTGAGAAGTGGCTGGGCTGCTTATCCCCCCACCCACCGTCTCCTCTCCAGTCTCCTCCCTGTGGTACTCTTAAAACACACATTTCTCTGCAATAGGGTGGTCACAACGACACTGCTTATTTTCTTCTCCCGTTAGCAGTTTGAGTTTACCCACTAGATCCCTAGCAAATCTGGAACTGATCACCACAGTTTTGAATTAATCTTGAAATATGAGGGAATGTCTTTACTAGTAGCTTTTGCCTTGTCTCTTTGAATTTCTACATTATTTTTTCTTTTTGGTTTGATACGGGGTCTTACTATGTACCTCTAGTATGTAGCAAATTCCTCTTGCCTCAGATTTTTCATATTAATTTTAAAGCAAGTTTGTCAGCTCCACCCAACGTACTTGGCAAACTCCACTTAATCTCAAATCAAAGAATTAGCAGCTTTATAACCAGGATATAGTCAATTCAAGAACATGGCTGATACTCATTTACTGAATTCTCCTTCAATGTTGCTCCACAAATTTTACAATTTCACCTTACAAAACTTGAATACCTTTGCTTAGATTTAATCTCATTTCTAATGTCATCTTTTTATCTAAAAAAGACTCTAACTAAAAATACTGCATATACTTATTAGCACTTATAACATCACTACATTCTACTACATTTTAAATGTGAAAAAAATGAATATCCTGGTATTAAAAATGAAGAGTTATCGCAAAAATTGACAGTTTTAAGAACACTGTCTAAAAGAGGTCATAAACTCCCGTCTCATTCTATCCCTTCAGTATCCCTGCAAATGCCAATCTTTTCACTCATAAAAGAAAATTAAATACTTACAGGTAAATACCAGTTTTATTCAAAGTTAAGTATTTAACAATAACATGTACTACTAAGTTTCAAAATGAAATAAACTACTGGCTTTCCAATTTAAGGAATAGAATTTTTTCAATAAAACCTTCATGAACTCAAAAGGGACTTAATTTCAAACTTAAATGGGTGTTTGGACTTACACAGATTACAGCAAACAGTAATATGTCTATTTGTGTACAAGTTTTTCTTGCTGTTAAACAGTATTCAATTAAGAAACCAAAGTTTCTTTGAGGTCTATGAAAATCCTGGCTCCTGGTCAAAGTACATACTAAATAAATGTCTGCTTCCCTCATGGTTACCTTAAACAGGAAACACCACAATCTAAATTTATAACTTACTACAAATCTGTTGCAGATTGGGTTGTTTCTGCTAAGTATAGCCTGGTTATTTTCTTTCATGTAAATTCTTAGTTGCAACACTACAAATTCAATCCAAAACAAGCATAAGAGGCTTTAGGTTAACTGTAAGGCTATTTTTTTTCCCTAGACAATAAATTGAAATGGAATGCATTTATCACCTTCTTCTGAGCATTTGTAGCATAGCCTCTCTCTGAGTTCACCTGCCACACACACTGTATCAACCTTCAAACACTCACTCAGCTGAAACTCATAATTGATCTCAAAGGTCTGACCATTCTGCCTCCAGACACCCTGGCCCACCTTAATTGGTGCTTTCAAAACATCACTGCAAAGTTCACCTCCTCATGCACACTGGGGGCAGGGGGGTGATTTTGTACCCTGGAAGGACTTCACAGCTCTTGGCCGGCACCACAAGTCATGTCTGCAACAGGTCACTCCTCTAGGCACCCTAGCTCTCATCAACACCCACTTAAGATTTTGTCCTTATGCTGAAATTAATCTGCTCGGGAAGGAATGTAGAGTCTCAAGCATACCAGGCAAATGCTCTATCACTGAGCTCTGACCCCACCCACTGTTTTAATATCATATGGTATATATGTAAAGAATGAGCCAGAAAACCTGGAAAATAATTCTCTCCTAGTTTAGGGATAACACAGTAAGTCAGAGCAGGTTTTAGTACCCAAGTGTGCTTCAAACAGTACTGAAAGAAAAACAATTTTCCCACGGGCCAGCTCTGTCCTTTGTTCTAAAACACATTCCCCCCCACCCAAGAGCATCCAAATGTATATTATCAACCAACTATTGTGTGCTTCTTGAGGAGGGATGTGAGTGGCACTATTTTTTCATAACTTATTAAAATGATTGTCAATGCAAACAGGCATGGTGCTGGAAGGAGATGGAGATGAAGAATTCTACATCTAGATCCACAGGCAGTAGAAGGAGACACTGGATATTGGGTGTAGCTTGGGCTATGAGACCTCAAAGCCCATCTCCACAGTGACACACTTCCTCCAACAACAAGGCCACAGCCAAAAGTTCCACTCTCTATGGGCCAAGCATTCAAACACATGAATCTATGATAGTCATTCCTATTTAAACTACAACCTTCCTAATACATAATGTACACACTCAAAAACTTAGTAGAAATTATAACACCAAGTCAAAAGGGGTGGAAAAAAGGCAAGGGGTTTGGTAGGGAATAAGAAAGGCAGCCAGCAGCCAGAACAGGACAAACGGAAGGCAGACAGGCAAGCTGAAAGGTTAAGGCTGTTATTTGTCCTGTGAGTTACAGTAACATCTTCCACAACGTATCCTGATATGAACAAATTATTAAAGTTTAACAACTCATTCTCAATCTTCTTTTTATTGCCTTGTCCTTTACTAAATTTAAAAACCACATTTGATTTATGTCAAGATTCTCTGTCAATCTTTACAGCTTATTACTGATAAGAGAGAAACCCATACACCCACATTTTGGAAGTGGGAGAAATAACATTTATATGAAAATTTGTTTTTGTCTTTCTCAAAATATCATTTTCTTGGGCTGGAGAGATGGCTCAGAGGTTAAGAGCACTGACTGCTCTTCCAGAGGTCCTGAGTTCAATTTCTAGCAACCACTTGGTGGCTCACAACCATGTATAATGAGATCTGGTGCCCTCTTTTGGCTTACATGGAGGAAGAACACTATCCATAATAAATAAATAAGTAAACCAACCTCTTTTTTTTTTTTTAATCAAAATTTTCTAGGGAAAAAATTGAACTGTAATTTGTAGTTCTTTTGGCTTTAACTCTTAGATTACACAAATATGTCGTCATGAACTATGAAGTATGACCCCACTCTAAGGGGCAACTCATCTTTTTCATTACATAATTCACTTTTCAGCTCTTCCCTGGCTGATAATACTCTAGTACCCTAGAAGAGAAAACCAACTTCCACACAGCAGCAAAGGCTGTAGAACGAAAACTCAAGAAACCCTATCATTAAACAAAACATATTGTCTTTAGAGCCCTATATTCCTTCCTAAAGAACCCTGCTTAAACATGAGTCCCTATTAGAAAACCCATGATCAATCACCGAAATGTTATCTAACACACCTACAATATGCATGTGCACACACACACACACACACACACACACACACACACACAGAGTGGACAAAGTGGGAGAGCCAAGAGAGAAGGTAAAAGGACATGCCAAGGCTAACAGGTTCAGATTCCGGCATTCCCAAACTCCTTAAAAGTTTCCACCTCACCCACAACAAGCATGTTCTGACTCTAATAAAAATCAGGTTTGCTAACACAGACCGGTTCCTCTTTATCCTTCTTACACTTTGACAGAGATGGTTTGGAATAGAGAAGCAGAGGGGCCAGTCAGTGGAGCCCAGGAATTACGATACAGTTCTCCAACCAAAAAGTCAGAAATAGAGTAAAAACAGAAACGAGGCTAAGACACAACAAATACATCAAACGCACCGACAATGTTCAGTACAGGCAAGTGCTCAATATGGAATAATTTCCTGCCAACCTTATGGCTAGCTATGCTACTCACAAGTTGGCAAAACTGGCAGCTGGCAACATAAGCATCACAGCAAACAGAGGCAAGGGCAGGGTTACTACTCTCTCTGGATGACAGCCACAGACAATGATAGAAATATGGATTCCCTCACTAGAAGGTGGACAATTTCAAACTGGTTTTGAATACCCTCAATGTAAGTCACAAAAGATGGCATCAAGAAAAAAAAAAAAAAAAAAAAATGAAATCAGACTCAGCAAGCTGCACCAGCCCACTTCCACAGTTTCAGAAACTGGGTCCCCACAACAGGGCAATTTGGGGTGATCCAAATGAACTTATTTTTTCAAGTTTCTGGTCTAGATGTTGTCATTTAATAATTAGTTATTTTCATCGGGAAGACAAAGACAGTATCAGTTAGGAAGGTGTTATTTAACCACACAGTTGCTTTCCTATCACTCTTGTTTACTAGCTCCTGCATCCAAAAAAAAAGACAAAACCAAACAGAAACCAACCCACACAGCAATTTATCCTCTCTTCTTTATCTTCTCACAAAACACTGAGGCAGCAACATGAAATTCAGAACCAAATGGTTCATCTGCTAAAAAAAAATAAACTCCCATGCATTTAGGGAAATCTGATGTTTGTAGGTGCTTACAAATACAGCATTCGTCGGGGATTGGTGGTGAACACCTTTAATCCCAGTACTCGAGAGGCAGGGGCAGGTGGATCTCTGAGTTCAAGGCTAGCCTGGTCTACAGAACCAGTTCCAGGACAGGCTCCAAAGCCACACAGAGAAACTGTCTCAAAACAAACAAACAAACAAAAAAATGCAGCATCCACACTATCTCAAACCATATCCATATCCAGAGCATGCTAACTCTAACACAGGCACATCTTGTGAATTCTAGCACAGAAAAATACTAGATGCTACATAAAGAAACACTAAACACAAAATTGCAAATCTTTTTCTTCAAAGAAAACTATAGTTCTCAAGTAAGTGTTCACTGCAAAACTGAAGCTGGACACTGTGCACGAATGCACAATGGTAGCTGACAACAGAGGCACACCTGCTCTCTGGTCTGCAGGCTGTATCTGACCATTAACAGTACAGTCCGCAACCAAAGAACACCGCCTAATGTTGAAGACACCTGAATCTTATGAATGTTGTTTTTTCTTTTTGAAAATCTGAAGTCAGGGATGGAGAAGCAGCTCAGGCAGTGCCTCTAACAAGAAATGAGATGGTGAGGAGAGGGACAGGAGAGCCCAGACCTGTGGCTTCAGTTCAGTGAGACCTTGTCTCAAAATGAAGAAAATATATAAAGGGACAGAGTAGTCAAGGAAAAAGGCCTGCATGAGCATGCATATCTGGCTTTACTAACAAGTACATACAACATATTACATAGATATAAAAAAAACTGGAGTAGAATTTCATGCAGATCTTCATGTTTTACTCAACAAGCTGATAGCATATGCATATCACCATCCTTAGCTGTCATCACCAAACCAGCCTAGAAAGTTCCCACCACATACCTTTCCAAACAGTTTGACTTCTTTCACCACATACATTCATCTGTTCATTATGATTTCTTTTTATATATATTGGTTAGTTCTACACTTTACATGAGAGGAACATAACATGTTTGTGAGAGTCACTCATGCCAAAGTCATGTGTTCCTTTTTTCTGCTAGATGGTATTCTGCTGTGGGGATGTTCCCAGTTGAGAACAGTCATAGTCCTGACGGATTAAGCATTCTCGTATAGGCTGGGGTCGTTAAGATCATGTATTTCATGTCTCTGGGTAGACGCTTTGTAATCCCACTTCTAGGCTATAAACTTGCATTTAGAAAACATTAAGGGTTTCCCATGGGAGTTATCATCATTACTCCTCCCACCAGCAATGTGCAAGAGTCCTAGTGTCTTCCTGCCAGGTTCTGTCTGTTCTTATCTTACATACCACTCTGGCACTGGCACCTCTGCCTCCTCACAAAGTCTGCTACCTACAGGACTCACAGAGGCCTCTAAAATTGGCATTTATCTTAGGTCTGGACTAAGCAAGAAAACAGAAATGTTCTAGAAGCAGAAAAGAACACGGATAAGGGCTCAAAAATGTACATACCATTTTCATAATGCTAAGACAAAGTAAGGCTAGAGAAACTGAGATTATATGTTAGGGAGTAGCAGACGGGAAGCAAGCATTTGTATTAGTTCTCTACCTTTGTGCAACAAGTTGCACAGGCTTAGTAGTTTCCAACAGTATTCACTTGTTACTTCATACTTCCATGGATCACAATCCCAGGTGAGTTCAGCATAGATAGATCTTCTGCTTAGAGTGCATGCAGCTCCGATCAACATGCAGACAGGCCTGGTTTTCCTTTGGAAGCACCACTGGAAAATAACCCCTTTCCAAGCTCACTTAGGCTACTAGCAGAATTGAGACTCACTTCAGGTGACAGGTCTGAGGGTTCTAGTGACTTAATTCTTGACTGGAACATCCCTAAAGTCATTTGTACTTGTCAATATGGCTGTCTATATAACATCAGCAAGGAGTCTGTGGTGAAAGCCTGTCACACGACCCAGAAGTCTTCCTTTTGAGACAAAGTCTCATATCCTAAATTAGCTTCAAACTCACTATGTTGATGAGGATGACCTTGAATTTCTAATCTTCCTGCCTCCATCTCCCAAGTGCTAGAAGATTATAGGCATATACCACATCAGCTTCACCTGATTTATGTGGTACTAGGGATTAAACCCAGGGTTCATGCACGTCATTCTATCAACTGAGCTACAAGAGCAAATGTTCTGTAAAGCATCATGTAATCATATGCTACCCTTCAGCTTCTCATCATTCTGTTCAAGTCTTATCAACAAACAAGATCTTTAAAAAAATCAATTTGGCAAAAAGATTAACATGGACAGTTTGAAGTTCTCCATTTTATATATACAGTTCTAGGATTTTATAAGTGACCATTAAAACCGTGGATGTTAACATGTATTCAACCTAGTCAGTAGGAAAGTAAACAGTGGCACCAGAAGAGTAACCAGTTATAGACACTAAAGTAAGCCTAACAGAATCAAGACAGAGAGGCCAAATTCAATAAAGGCGCAAACAGAAGCAAGGCAGGTCAGAACACTGTCAGCTGAGAGACTCTCAGCAGGTGAAGGCAATTGTCACAATAAGCCTGGTGACCATTCCCAGAAGGTTCTATCCATTTAAATGTAAATGTGAAAGAACAGACTCTACAAAGTTGTCTCAAGACCTTGACACATGCACCATGGCATGTGAACCCTCATCGACACATCATGCAAACATACCACCAACACCAACACCACAATACTCTCTAAAATGACCAATGATTACCTCAAGGTCAAAAACTTTTCCATTCCTTCTCCTTTGCTTTGTTACCAACTCTACTCAAGATCCAAAAGTTTTATAGCTGTCTTACAGAGTTAGGTAAGTCCTCCAGTTGAAGAGACTCCAAAACTCACCCCAAATTCAGTACTAGCAAAGCTAGAGAACAGCACCAACTAAGCATACACTAATACTGGCATTTGTCTGCCTTTTATTATCCTTGCCACCTAGTGGCAGGATCCAAAACCCAAGGAGGCTAGATTTCAGACAGATTCATTATGGGCAAGCCAGTATAGGAAGCCTGCTTTATTTCGCTATGGCTGCAAAAGCAATTTTAAACCCACTTGCACCACCTGACACCTTAAGAGCACTGTCTAAGTGACTACAATAGTCAAGTTTGTAACTTAGGATATGGAAACTCAAAGGAATGCCACGACTAGAATGCTATAGATATCCACAGCACAGGACTACAAATGACACATGAAAAAGAACCAAGTCAAAGGCCAAAACAGCCACTGCCATACACCATAAATGTGCACAGGCGCTTGACCCTGAAATGATGCTCCCTGAGTCCACTCACTGACAGTTGGGCCACTTTGATACAAGACCTTTAACAGACAGGGCATGTACTGAGACAAAACCCCTGCTTCTCTACTGGTGATGGCAACAGGAGAAAGTGAAGGGCTGTCTGTGCTGTCTGAAACTGTCTTGACACTCTCCTTTAAGTCACTCCCACCCTTCTCCCTCAAAGTGACATGTACAAAACCAAAAAGACCAGGCAACACACAGCAGAACTTCACAATACACATTAACCACAAACAAGGGCCCTGGTTCAGTCCCATCTGATAATATCTGCTTTATCTGTCTGCTGTCAATTCCCATCGGCAGCCCCTGGAAGTGTACAATCTCTCTGGACTATCAAGGACATGCAGTTTGCTGTGTTTGGGGAGAGGCTCTTCCTCTGAGGCCAGCTTGCCCTCAAACTTGGAATACTCCCCCCTCAGCATCCGAAGTGCTGCGATTACATGTGCACCCTACCATACCTGGCTCAGTGGATGAAAACCACACGGTAGAATGAGAATTGACTCTGGCAAGCTGTCCTCCAACCTGTGTGCCATGGCATGTAAGCACTCCCAATCCCACACAAAATAAATGGAAAAAAAATTGGTGAAACAAAAAGTAAACAAGAGCTAAAAATTATCCAAATAAGAGGTTGATATATTATATAATCCAAAAAATTAGTACATTAAAATATTTGATTCTATCTAATGAGCTCTGCTCCACTAAGTCCAATATAGACTAAATCTAAAACTTAAGATAAAGAAAAGCATGTGTATCTTATTATATAAATAACTATTAAATATATATACAATGTTATAAACGTATATTATAAACGTATTATTATAGATACATAATTATGTGTTGTACTACATAAACAGGATTTCTAATTAGCTATATGAATAGTATGTATTTGCATACATATAAATATATATAAACCAGGAAAAAAATTCATCAGCTTTAGAAATAACATATACAGTAAACATGATCTAAAGTAATAATGTCCAAGACCTACAAATTGCTATGGTGAAATTAGTTTGGTAAACTAAAACTCAAAAGCAAAATGAACATAATTTTACAAGAAATGTTCTCATGGGGGTGGGGAAGTAACAAGGGATAAACTAAAAGTGGCCACTCAGAGAAGGGAGTGTAATCAAGCCTTCTTGGACATTTTAGTTCAAGACTAAGAGGAAGCATATTCACAAGCTGGCATCCTTAAGTACTCTGTCTTAATACTCAACTTGGACACCAAGATAAAGGCAAAGGCCACTTACTGAGTTTTGTTTTACAAATGGCCCATACTACACTCAACATGGTGGAATTTGACATTTTTTGCCAAATTACTTGACACCAGTAATTTATCAAGCTAACAGGGTCACAGACTCACTGCATTCGGTTTTCTGGGAAGAGTAATTAATACTTTATGACCCTAAAGTCAAAGAACAAAAATGAACAAAGCCTCTACATGCAATGGTGGGAGTCACTGGTGGATAGCACTCCCAGATCAGAGTCTTTTGTTTGTGACTTGGTCTCATTAAGTTGCTCAGACCTTGAGACTCTAGAGAACCAGCACTACACAAATTTGTCACACCAAGCACATGAATCAAAGTTCCAAGAAGCTGTGTATTTACTACAAGTGCAAATCTTGAGTGTGAGGCAAGCCTGGTCTATAGGGCTAGTTCCAGGTCAGCCAGGGCTACACAGAGAAACCCTGTTTTCACCTCCACCACTATATCTATCACCGCCAAAAATGAAAAAAAGAAATCTTTCCAATGAGAAATGCTGTTTAACTTCTACCTCTTTCTGCCTTTGGATATTTATTATTTATTTACCAAGACAAGGTCTCACTACTTAGCCTTTACTGGCCTGGAACTTAACTATGCAAATCAGGCTGGCCTTGAACTCACAGATCTGTCTACCTATCGATAGGATTAAAGTTTAAATAGGTGTGCTGCGCTGTGTTTGGGTATTAAATCCAAGAAATGTGTATGAGGTGGCCCACTGGGCCTCCTGGGGTGTCATGAATGCACAGAACTGAAATAACTGGAAACTACACAAACAAATCTTCCTAATTTGAGAGCAGAGAGGAAGTGTCTACAAATGTATTCACATATTTTTCTATTTGCTCAGGCATGAAAGAATGTAGTTTCACTTCCCTCAAGCTTTGCATTCTGGACTTCAGTCTTGCTTGGTACCTGCCCACTATGTTCTAAGAATACAGAACAGACATTTGAATATTCACCGAATTCTAAAGTTTGTGTAATTTTGAAAATATTTTGGTCACAAAACTTAAGAACCTTAATTTCCATGATAAAACATGGAAGTAGGGGTAAGCAAAAGAATCTCAAGTATCAGCCAAACCCTTCACCCTCTGAGAATTCAGCACACTCTCAGAAAGAGCACTGATACCTGGCTATGGGAAACAAGTATGCAAGTTCATGCGGATAGTGACTGATCCAAATGAGTAACTCAAAGGGAAATCTAAGAGATGAGGAAGGTGAGCAACACTGGTTCAATAGTCATTAGTTCTCCAGCACTACCTGTCCTCGGCATTCTCCTAACAAAGTATCACAAAGTGATTAATAAGAAGTTTTTTTAAGCCATGGCCTCTTTTGATAAAGAATATAATAGGCTGGTGGACAACTAACCATATGCCTTTGCAACACCATTCTTTAAAACAGAATGTCACTTTTGGAAACTATCTGACTTCAAGGCTACATTCTTTTAACATACACTAACTGTACAGCAATCTGTAAAGTATTGGGGGGGGATACTGATGCCATAATTCTATGTGGTAAATCACAAGCTGAAATGAAATATCCACAAGCTTAATCTCAATTTAATGGAGAGAGAGAGAGTGTGTGTGTGTGTGTATGAAGACCCTTAGTAAATTATTAAGAAAAAGACAATGTTAAAAACTGGTTAGGGCCAAGCATGGTGATATATGCCTGTTACTCCAATACTTGAGAAACTAGGGCTGGAGAAAGCGCTTGGATTACATAGCAAGACCCTGTCAATTACAAGCAAGTAAAAGACAAAACATCCAAAGTGGCCAAAGATATTCACAGGAGATTAAAATGATAAACACATTGTGGTGGAATTTCTAAAGATAGTCCTAAATAATTCTACCCCTATCTATATACAAAGATCCTCTTTTGACACTGAAGTAGATCTATGTCATCTGAACAGTAAAATATTCTGGAATTGGTTAAGAGTCTGCACCAACTCTAACCTTCAGTCAGCTGGCTTTTCCCATTTTAGGATTCTCTCTTGGAGTACAGGAGCCACACAGTGAGGCAACCAAAGTAACAACATGGGAGAGCCAAGTTCTGACTAATGAAGTCAAAGTTTCAGATGTCACCAATGCCCAGGCATCTAAGACATTCTAGCCTCAGCTAGCTACAGCCTGTGGAGACAACTAACAATCTTTACAACATGCAGGTTGATACAATTGAGTAATTTCAACCCACAGAATGGTGGAAAAAGTGTTGTCTGCTGTGTCACTGAATTGTAAGATGGCATCTTTATAAAACAGCTGAACTAGTTGGATGATGGTGGTGCACTTTTAATCCCAGTACTCAGGAGGCAGAGGCAGTGCCAGGACAGGCTGCAAAGCTACACAGAGTAACCCTGTCTCAAAAAAACCTATGGCCCCTCCCCCCCAAAAAAAAGGAAGAAAAAAGAAACCCCTCCCCAAAAAACCTGAAATGTCAGTCCAGGTACACAGCCACCAAACATACACATGTATATATTGGAAAAGTTTTATATTACCAACATTATTCATAAAAAATTAGAACCCCAAAATTTATTACCCAGTATATGCAAAAATCCAAGTCAAAATTAAACGTGTACAAGTAAGATTATTACTGTCTGAAGTGGCAGTATACACTTGTAACCCCAGCACTTGCAAAGGCAGTGGGTTAAAAGGGAAGCCTAATCTACATAGCCAGTTCCAGGACAGCCCTCACTCTGTCCTGACACACAACTTTAAAAGAGAAGGCTGTCTTCCAAAACTCCAAAACTTACCAGCTTACTGTTAAGTAGGCTTTTTATTGTTTTGTTTTCAAAGGCAGCGATGGAAATGGGGGCTGGAGAGATGGTTCAGCAGTTAAAAACACATATTGCTCTTGCAAAAACCAAGGTTCAGTTTCTAGCACCCACTGTGGTGATATATTGTTTAGGATTTATTAAAGCTTGCCTGGGGATTCAGAAAGCAAAGTTAGCCACAGGCCATAGAAGCCAGGCACACACCCTTAATCCCAGCAGCCAGAAGCTAGGAGGTGGTAGTGCAAACCTTTAATCCTAGGACTCAGGATTAAGAAACAGACAGATCTCTGAGTCCAAGGCCACCCAGGGATACACAGGAGTGGGTCAGTCTAAGAGAATTATAGCTCACACCTTTAATCCCAACATTAGGGAAGTATGTAAGACAGAAGCAAGGTCTCAGAGAGGCATTCATTCTCCAGCCATGCTGAGTGGAGGTACAGTCTGAGGCTTGGTGAGAGCTCATGGAGACAGGATCAGCCCAGTCAGCCTGAGGGAGAGGGAAGAAGCTAGTGGCAGGCTGTCTTGCTTTCCTGATCTTCAGGTTGAAACCCAGTATCAGTCTCTGGGTCTTTTATTTATTGTGTTACATACAACCCACACCAAGTGGTTCACAGAGGCTGTAACTTCAGCTCCTCATTCTCTTCTAGACTTTGTAGACACCTACACTCAGGTTCACATAGCCCTGCCAAACACATACACATATAGTAAAAAAAAAATCAAATCTCTTATTTAAAAAGTCAGGATGGTTTCCTAGATGCAACAGAAAAAATAAAAGGACAGGCTAGAGAATTAATAGGTAAATATGACAATGGCCATGTCCTTGTTCTGCAGCTGCTGGGTAAGATTCCCAATGTCATCAGTAAGCTTCACAATTATACAGAGTAGACAAATTCCATTTACATGCATGTTACATTTCAAATACACCTCCATTTATTCGTAATGTTGTAATTCAAGCCCAATAGGTCTAACTAATATCACTCAATGACATACATGCTTTGTAATATTTAAAGTGATTTTATTTAAAAAGGAAAACCTTTTGTATAAAATCTGCTTTTATATTTAGTTCAGTAAGTTACTTTACCAACCAAAATAATCTTAAATGGGGACAAAAATGTCTCCCTTTTAATGAAGTGACTGACTCAACCATAAATAAATAGCTGTTTTTTTTTTTTAATTATCTGCTCAAGCTCATTTTTCTACTTTGAATATAGGACCTTTAAACCATGTTAAGATTAGATTTCATTTATCTCACATGGTTCATTATCATGTTTCTCCTTCAAATACCAGAAAGCTGTGTACCATGTTAAAATAAAAGCCTCCCTTAGTTAAAGTCTAGAGTAAAATTGATGTGGGAATCAAGTTATACTTCCATGAGATAGATGTATTAAGTTTAAAAAAAAAAAAAAGTCACTGAATATTACAATGTTGGTTAAAATGTTGAACAAATTCCAATCACCAATCACTTATAATAGGATTCTTTTTATTGTCGTCATCATCCTTTTGCTGTGCTAGAGGTTAAACTTGGGGCTTTGCACATGTATTATAGACTTTCCTTTCAAAGTACACCGATAGATAAAGAATTTTTTTTCTAGGCAAATAGTATTGTTAAACAACAACAACAACAAAAAAAAAAGTGAGTTCACTACAGGTTTGCAATTCAAGAACTCACAGGAATACCAGCATTATGACATGGAATTTAGCAGTGTAATTAAATTACAGACCAATCATTTCTACTAGAGCTTGATTAATAATTTTAAAATGGACAAGAGTCTCATATTTTGGTTTATTTAACACATACACTAAAATCTACTATTCAATGACCCACTTAATAATTAGAAATAAGCAAAGCTACTTCCACTGCAAAGACACTTTCATGAAGATGGCAATTTATTTCATCCTAATGAGTATTTGTTATTTAGTATCCTTTAATCTCTAAGGTAAAGTTTAGAATGAGGTTAGAATGCTGATGCCTCCTAAAGTGTTGCTGGATTTATGTATCATTTACCTTCATCACTGAGTTAAGTAATCCAACCCTACCAAACTAAATTTGTTGGCATAAATTTAGTACATATTAACTAATATCCTGGCATACAATAATTTTAGCTCTTACTATTCCTCAAACTCAAATTAGCTTGTAAACTAATTTTTATCAATGGCATCTTTTTCACCCATCATCTCAATAACAATGCAACTTTTATACTTCAGGTGGCTTATAGATTTAAACTAGTTTTTCTTGTCTAATTCAGTGTTCAACTAATGAGTTAAAACATGAAAAGGAACTGTTTGAGAGTTATTTATACTTGTAAGAAATATTCATACAACTAAAATTACACTTTCCCTCAAAGTTTTTTTTTCATTTTATTTATTTATGTATTTTATGTATGAGTGTTCTGTCTGCATGTATGTCTACAGGCCAGAAGAAGGTATCAGTTTTCATTACAGTTGGTTGTGAGCCACCATGTGGTTGCTGGGCACTGAACTCAGGAACTCTGGAAGAACAGCCAGCTTTTAACTGCCATCTCTCCAACCCCCGAATGTTCTTAATGCATACACTCAGCTATTCACCTTACTGCTAGTGGTTAGCAGTGATGGTCACAATTGTCTCTTCTTCAAGTAGCCCCCTAAGACTAAAGGACCAGTGAAAGTAGGTTACCATGTTCAATGCATATGACTTTACTGCTACTATAGTCAAACTCAAGATTTATCAAAGTCATACCCAAGAGACTTATTATGGGACCATTATCCCCAAAACAACAGGTACAGTTTAAGATGAAGTTCTTTTTTGAGGCAAGGTTTTTCTGTGTACCCCTGGCTGTCTTGAAACCTGCTCTGTAGACCAGGCTGGACTAGACTGACTGCCTCTGCCTCCCGAGTACTAGGATTAAAGGCGTGAGCCGCCGCTACCACCACCCAGTTGAAGTTAATTTTTAAAAGGGTATAGTTAATGACAGAAAGTTTTTAATATTCACTGAGTATTCACCACACCCTAATACTATGTAAAATATTACAAGGAGAATACAAATAATGTTCTTGACCAAAAGGGTATTTCTTTTCTGTATTCTATGATAACATTAAATCATTATTCACTACAGGAGCAAATGAGCATCGAAATCTAAACAATGCCTTACTAATTTCTCTCTCTCTGTCTCACACACACACACACACACTCTCTCTCTTATCTCTCACACACACTCTCTGTCACACACACTCACTGTCACACACACATTCTCTTACACTCTCACACACACACTCTCTTTCACTCTCTCTCACACACACAAACACACCCCTAGTCTCGAGTATTTTTACTTTACAGCTGTAAAACTCTTCAAAAACTGGCTTCAGCCTGTTTAGGCAGCTGCACAGTCCTCAGTAAAGTTTAACAAAAAGATTGTTTTATAGAGCTATTAATAGAGCCTACACCGATTTTCCCGAAAGGAGTGTGTCTGGCATGTTTTGAAACAGTTAAGACACTTCAGGAAAGGATCTCCACTTGGGAATTGATATAAGAAAACTTTCAGGAGCATTAGGAGGGATTTCTATCATAACACGGGAGCATTACCCAAGTGGAGTCCCATTCAAGGCATTTGCATCATTCCAGGCCATGTTCTGAATGGAGTCTGAGATGACGAGGTATGTTAAACATCTTTCTTAGGATATTTGGCTTAAGTTCTAAAGTTTGAATTACAGAATTCAAATACTGGCTGGGCTCAATTGAGAGTTTTAAGAAAGGCAATTCCAGATTTAAATTTTTCTTCAGCAATGAATTAAGTTTGATGACAGCCCATTATTTGTTCACAAAAGAAATAAACGTTATCCACTCAAGTTGCATGGGTTTTATACTAATGCACAGCAGAAAACACCACCAAATCTGGTCAAAATCACTCAGACACAAAAGAGAAATTCATGTGAGTTGTTTGTTTCACATAAGAAAGCATTTTCTAATTATAAAAGGAAGCCTTAGCAACTAGAGTCACTTTTCCTGATACCATAAAGCATGTGCTAATAGACAACCAGTTCTCAAGCCCAACACAGTTCAGGGTTCCACATGAAGGTCAAAGACCTCGTATCATTCTTTGAATTAATCTTATCCTTAAAGATGGTTTTTGAGAAACTCTTCCTACTATGCTTCTTCTCAATCTCCCTGAAGATAAATCACAGCCAGTAAACAATCAAGGAATTAAACTGAAAAGGATAAAAATAAGTAATCACACTAGCTCAACATTCCTAAGAATGCTGTGACCCTTTAATATGATTCCTCATGTTGTGATAACCCAAAACCATAGTTATTTCCTTGCTATTTCTTAACTAGTTTTGCTACTGTTAAGAATCATAATGTAAATATCTGTGCCTTCCAACAGTCTTAGGTGACCCTGTGAAGGGTAGTTTGACCCACAGGTTGAGAACTGCTGGACTAGAAGAAAGCAACCTGGGAAACATAAGAGAACTCAGAAAAGCCATGTACGATTCCCTCTCTACACAAACAAAACACACACACCATCCAAAACTAGCAATTCTCCTCCCCCACATACACACACACAAAGAAACAAAACCATCAAAACTCAACATACAAAACAGCACATTCATAGGACTTTCCTAAATTCAGCTCAGATACTAACACCCTGTCTTTCCAGAATGACTGTCTAGGGCCAAGGAGCTGGCTTAATGGGTAGAGTGGGGACTGGTGTTCAGATCTCCAGCACCTGTGCAAATGCTGGGTGGGTGTGATGCCCCCTCCTTTGTAATCTTACTTTGCTGGGGAAGTGGAGGCAAGGAAGGATCCCTGAGCAGATTAGATTGGCTAACTAGCTCAATCAGCATCCAAGGAAGACACGACATCAACTTGGTCACACACAGGTGATCATGCAGGCACATGTATGTGCATGTGGTTGCGCCCACACATACACACACACACAGACCAAACTTACTGCTAGGCATGGTCCCAGAACTTGAGAGGGATTAGGGGAAAAAAGCAAGATGGAGAATTCCAGGCAGTCTGGGCTACCTCACAAGTTTTACAACATCCTGAACTGCATAGTGAAATCCTGTCTGCATTTACAAAATTATCATCAACCATCCATTCACTAAATATATGTACATTAACTTTAAAATGAGCAACAGCTGACAAAATTAAGTTCTGTTTGGGATCAAGTCCCATTATGTTGGCTAGGCTTGTCTCAACACCAGAAGCTCAAGAAAGTTCACAGCCCAAGTTTCACAAAGTAGCTAGGACTGCAGGCAATACATACAGTCCAACACCACTGTAGCTCCCTACCCAAGCTCAATTCTTGAACAGTTTTGTTTTTTTAAATTGATTTCACTATCATCTGTCTCTGGAAAGGCAATGAAGCAGTATTCCCATGCCCTGCTTCCCGTGTTGAGTCTTCTGAGAGGTTCAGTCTTTCAAGGGTATCCAGAGAAAAGGATGACTCCATCTAAAGAGTTAGCTTTAAGATCATTTTTTATTCAGGGCTGGAGAGATGGCTCAGTGGTTAAGAGAGCTGGCTACTCCACTAGAGGACCCGGGTTGAATTCCCAACACCTCTATGGTAGTTACAAAGGCTTTGTGGGCACCAGGCATGCACATGGCACACAGATGCAAATAAAAAACAGACATAAAATAATAAATTTTAAAACTTTTAAAAGCCCACTTGCTATTTGAAATGAAAAGGAACCTTTCCCCCTTTAGTTACTTTGTGCTATAAAAAGAAGAGGTGAAATCTCCGGCGCTACAGTGCTGGGCCTCACTCACTGCTCCCGTGTTCTGAATCTTCTAATCAAGAGACGAAATAAGCAAAACGAGAAAGACATAAAAGCTACAGTTCCGCCGCACTAAAATACATTAACTAAACTGTTACTTAGCAATACAGAAAGCCCACCACCTGTGACAAAAGCCAAGGACGTAATTACTTAGTTAACTTGCGGTGTGGGAGACAGATTGGGGGAGCAAACAGTTCAGTGACAATGATGACCACCTGAGTAACGGTCAAACCGGTCCTCATTTCACCTGTGTTAGATTTCTTAAGACTGAAGCCCCTTCCCACCTATAAAGCCTTTGCCAGTGCATTCTCTCTTATGTAAGCACTTAAGATTTACTTTTAAAGAACATCTCAAAGACCACAAGAGCGCTGCTTTCTTTTTTGGTAATTCTGCACTCACAGTTGTTTTGTTTTGCTGCACATGGTGCAATAATTTACTTTCATAAATAAGTTTCTGGGCACAATCCTTTTCTTCAATGCCACTTACTTTGGCCTCATGCTTTTCTTCAGACAAATGTGACCAGCAACAAAAATAATGTAAAACATGCATAATGTACTTACTCTTTAGGTATGAGTTACTACTCATTTTAATTTCTGCAATGTTGCTGACAATAGTTAATTTTCAACATTACTCTACACAGGCATGTACGTATGTACACATGCACGTGCACACACACCATAAATTGCAACATTAAATACTGAGAGCAGAAAGCAAGAACTGCCAATATTTTAAGTTAAAAAAAATTATTTTAAGTTGAAAGGACTGTTAGCGATCACTTTTTAAAAAACCATACTGGGGAGAAAAAAATGTGTACTTAAGAATTAATAAGCTTATAAAGCTTAGAAAAGAATTTCAACTTGCTTTATCAACTAACACTTTAGAATTTTACTCATATAAATAATTTATTTGACTGCTCTATCCAAAAACATCTCTCTCTTGATAAGAAACACAAAAGACGTGAAGAATAGTTTCATAACTTAATTTATGGCAGTGACAGGAAATTCATGCCTACAGCTTCTATACACCAACTCCTGTTTCCAAACCTATGCTCAAACTATTATTATTTTCAATACCCTCAATTCAAAATGAGTGGTGATATACAAAGAACATCTCATATTCTGAACTTAAAGAAAAAACCCTCAACACAAAGGCCTTAACTACCTTTAGGTAGTTTATGCTTGCGTCTCAGGGCCTTTGTCTTGGAAACAAGATAGGCGACATCTATTTACCTATAGAATTGAGTCTACCCTAAAAGCACAATTGTCTACTCAAAATTCTCATGATGGAATGACTTAATGCTTCCAAGCTCAACACTATGAATTTTTTTTTAAAACAAAACAAACCTCAGTGGAAATATGCAACTTAATTCGATCATCTTTTTTTCATCAGCTACTTTTTTAAAGGCCCATTTCTGAAAATTCATTAATCATCTTTCACAAAACAAAAGCAATTAGCTTTTCTTCTTTCCCTACATTAAAATAATCAAAATAACTAGCTATCATCCAACTAGCAAGCTTACTCTGCTAGAGAAGGCTGTGACCAAGCATTTTGATTGGCCAAAGCGTTAAGACTTAAACATATGAAGCAGGGTGGTGGTGGCAAACCCCTTTAATCCCAGCACTCAGGAGGCAGACCCAGGAGTTCAAGGCCAACCTGGTCTACAAAGGGAGTTCCAGAGAAAGCCAGAGTTATTCAGAGAAGCCCTGTCTCAGAAAACAAACAAACAAACAAACAAAAGACATTTACTTTTAAACCTGCCTTAGAGGTGGGGTACAGTAAAAAAGACTTTGCAATCACCCTGATCTGGAAAGCACTACTAAAATACAGTTTGTCTAAAGATTTAAAGATTTTTACCCCCCATTTCCTCAATTCAAAGAGAACTATCAGACTGGGAGACACTCTTCAACTTAGGTTTGCATCACCACTTGAAGCATGTTAATGTTTCCTGTAACATCAAGTTCCACAAAGGAAAGGTTACAGAGGATAGGTTAACTAACTTACTCAGATTTATCTTCAAGTGGGGCGCAAATCTGAATAAATGCGTATTTATTAATTTATGTTAAAGGTCTAGTCCAAAATGTTTAGATGTCTCGGACTAAGAAAGCATTTTTCCAAACACACAAACTATAAAAAGTGGTTAGATCTTTTGGCCAGCCTACAAATGCCATCTCTCTCAACATTTACTTCCACTAGACACCGAGCTCTTTCCTTTTTTCCCGTGTACTGCCACTTCCATCCATTTCTGAGTAGTAGGCAATTATTCATGGCCTGAAGTGTGTGAAGGGAGAAGCAGGGTGTGGCAGGACACACACATATTCCTGCCTGCCAGCCTGGGACAGCTTCATAGTCCTTGCCAGAAGGAGAGGAAGGGAGAAAAATAGGTTAAGGTGAGGAGAGAACCCTTTTCAGAAGATCAAAAGGTTTAAAAACAAGAAGTCTCATCAAGCAGAAGCAGCCGAGTGATCCAAATCTGGCCCCTTAGTATCGGTGTATGTTTTCAGGCTCTGTGCGTATTATTTGGATGAAACATGGCAGTGACAACAGGCTAAACACTAAGACAATTCAAGAGGTTAGAAGTTCTATACAAGTAAGTCTAATAAAAGCAACAATCTTTAAGCAAAGACAAGTCATTTAACAGGCATGGCTAACACACTGGCCTAGGACCCACTCAGGTAAACTCACTGACCAACCCTGAAAGGGATGGACTCAGACCCCAAACTGCAATCCAAGTGAAGATACAGAAGAGAGTCATTTGTACATGCTAGGTTCAGGGTTTACAGAAAGCAAATTCGGTCTAGAAAGAAAGTTCTTCATCACAGAGCAGAGGAACCCAGAGTAGCATCCTGTATCACAGGAACAATGCACCAGCAAGCAGTCTCTCAAGTCTGGAAGGATGCAAGCACAGCCACAGACACTGAAAAGTGAAATAAAATCTATCAGTTAGAGAACATAAGCAGTAGTAATGTGAATGCTCACTCTAAAATTCAACTTTCCTGTATGTTGAAGAATTACCGCACAGTCACTTAGCAGAAGGCAGACCTACTGAAATTCAGAGGCTTTTAACGCTAAGCAGCTGCAGTATTGTGGGGCCATATGGTTGTTTTAGAGATAAAGTAAAAATGAGACCTGGTCACTCAAGTAACATCAGCCTTACAGAAAGTGACTTCTGAAGACACAGGTATACTGGTAAACATTAAGATAATACAACGAAGAATATTTTAATATTTTTTTTCTATATACTCAGCACTTTAAGAGCATGAAGACTAGACCTCAGGCAGAGACAGGTTGCCAAGCTACTTCCACATCCGTAGATTTAGAACCAGAGGAGGATTTTAGTTTGTAAAGCTTGGTGGACAACCATCTTCATGCAAACCACTCGTGACATTGAGAGGCATGCAGCCCTACCCAGTCTGGTCCTAAAAGAAAAGAAAATCCTCAAGGAAAAGATTCCACGGCTGATAGATCCTATTGGCTTCGGGATCTATCACATGCTTCATGAAA
The DNA here is from genome assembly GCF_943737965.1 of Phodopus roborovskii. NCBI lineage: Eukaryota > Metazoa > Chordata > Mammalia > Rodentia > Cricetidae > Phodopus > Phodopus roborovskii. Next base: position 3,682,052 of record NW_026125295.1, read on the forward strand.
CTCACAACTACTACCAGAGGGTCATTACAGTGCCTGCAAGCAGGGGCAGGTCAAACACCACCATCAAAAACATCAAGCACTTCCCATTACACAAGCTTCTAAGTCAGATAATTCCCAGAAGCCCCTGTTAGAAAATGTAGATCATAATGAAATCGGTGGTGCTGTTAGCCTGTTTGAAGTGCAGCTAGACTGCTGCTGCTAATGACCCCAGCCAAGGGCTCTAAGACCTGGGAAGCTTTGTGTTCTTTCTAAAACTGCATGATCTTCTGAAATGAGGTCAACAATTAGGTGTTTTGTTGTTTTGTTTTTGTCACCTATAAAGTGAAGAAAAACATGGGAGATCTCAAAAGACAGGAAGCAGTCCCCAACTCAGAAACAGATTACTTTCCAAGGCTTGTCACTCCTTTGAAAATGTGCTTGTGCTAATTAAGCTATTTATACCAGTTTCTAAGGAAAAAAGCATTCCCTGCCCTCTAAAACTTTGTCCTAACTGAAAAAAGTGTGTGTGTAGACAAGGTCTACTATAAGGAGAACTGGATTACAGGTGTGCCCAGTTTCTGCTGCCTTTTTGATAATTGCGGCTAAAACCTAAAGCTCCAAATTCTAAATTCCTAAATTTTCTCCAGAGAAGTCCCTCAAAAAGATGTAAAGGAACTCTCCTCACAGAGTACTGCTAATGGAGAGAGCTACCAGAATCTGCCAGAATTAACAGGAAAGGGTCTGGCTAATATAACATGCAAGTTGTTCATAAATCACAGCAAAACCATGCAAGGTCTAATATTATTTCAGATAAAAAGATAAAACTTAGATGCTGTTAAACTAGTTGGTCAACCAAAGTTTGGCAACTACAGAACAGTCTCAACGGCTTCCTGGAATCTCATCAACTCAACCGAGGGAGGGAATCACTGACTTGAGAAGAGGGGAATGTAACCCCAAAAAATGTTGCCAAGTTCTCAACATAAAAGGTACTTAATTAAAAACCTCACACACTACCTCTTACCCAAGTTATAAAGCTCACCAACTGCTGTAACAAATTTAAAAAATGCAAGTTGGTGACAAATCACTTTTGGCAGCTACCTGAATCCTCACACAATTAAAGATCTACTGTAAAATATATAGAAGCAGCTCACAATCAAACAGCCTCTCACGAAAGGATGCAGAAATGGACTGGGAGGAGGCTGAAGGAGGCAAGCCAGGATAAACTGGTTCGTGCAACAGTCAGAAAGAACATTTAAATATCACCAAAGGTTTCCCTCATTGTGCATGGTAATCTGGGCCACTTCTGAGGTGGTATGTGACACTGGGGCATTACTAACGTTGCAGAAAAACTGTCTTTTAGTCAAAAGTAATGACAGGCAACAGGCAATCTACACAACCTCCCTTGTAAAAATTTTTCAAGAATGATTATGAGACAGAGGAATGAATGGCATGCCTAACGTTTACAGCCATGAACAGAAAAACTAAAGTGAGCACAGCAATCTTTTTGTTTGAACTCGATTTCTCTCTTTAGATTACATGCATTAAACATTCCATGAGACTCATACAGACAAGACTCCATGCAGGGAGGTGCAGGGACAACTACTTTATTACCCCATCTACTACTTGCTAATTAGAATGCTCTAACACAAGCATAAACATTTCACTAAGAATAAATAAACATTAACACTTCCATAGGTAGATGGAATAGCTAACTTTAGTAGCCCTTAGCTGTGGACACTTGCAGACCAGTATGAGAATGTAAATTCAAATGGGACAGATTCAGACAAATATATCTAAAATGTGTTTCCATACATAGCAGAATAGGAGCAAAACAGATTTTTATGAGAATGAAGTTATGCTCTCAAATTATCTCAAACAGAAGCGACTCAACTTTTTTTTTTTTTTAAATTCATCTAATAGCATAACTGCTTTGTAAAGCAATCTAAGCCTTCTCATTACAGGATGCAGTTTTACTGGAAGCTGACTTGATGCAGATTTATAATCCCCCTTCAAAACAGGGAAGAAAATAAAAAAAAAAAAAGACGTCACTCTAGTTGTGCATTTGACCACAATCATTAACTTCAGCTTGAGTAGCCCTTAAGTTAACAGCCTTCCACTTACAAGAATGTTACTTTTTTAAAATATTTGTAAAATTACTCTGGAAAAACTACTACCAATTAAACACACACACACACACACACACACACACACACACACACACACACACCATCTGGCCAATCAGCCACCCTGTGCTATCTTCATCTGAAAAGACACAACTTTCTCTTTTCATACTGTTCAGTAAGTTCTAGTAGCTTTCTTTTCTGGTCTCAACTTCATTTTTAATCTAATTCCTTGAGAGTTTCAAAAGAACACCTTACCCAGTTAGTAATATTCACAAATATTCTCAGGTTTATAAGTAATGTGCAGCAATATGTGATTTCAAATAACAATGATATTATAAAAGCAAAACTAATGTTAGAAAAAAAAATCGAAACCTCTAAAATGGGACGAAAACATCTCACAGAAGGCTGTCGCCGTAATTGTTTCTCTAAAAAGAATTCTCCTTGAGTAGGCCCCTCTGGTGTTCAGTAGATGTTGCAGCATAAATATTTTTCTTAAAGCACAACTTAAATCTGATACTTAACATTCACCCCCCCCACCCCACACACACACCAAAATTCATAACCTCGTAGCCCATTTGCTCTTAAGATTTTCTGTGCATTTCAAATGTTAAGAAAAATACCCTAACCTTTAATTGGGATAATTCAAGGCTGATAGGGCAACCAGTCGAATAAACTAAAGCGGCGCTCCCCCCCCCCCCATTAGTCCAACCTGAGTTAAGGTTCTTCCACCTGGGAGAGAGAGAAAGTTAAAGCAACGTTCGTTCCCTCCAGGTAACTCAGCGTTCGGAGAGGGGGGAATACCCTGAACCCTTCAGGTCAGTCAGTGCCATGCAGGGTGTGCAACTTGGGCAAGACAATCTAGAGCTCCCTGCCCCTTGGTACTGATTGTTCTCTTCTCCACAGACCTTCCAGCAGAGACACCAATAAAGGAACGCCGTCTGCCGGATACTGTGGCAACACCGAGCGTGAGAGTTGGGCTAACAGAATAACGATCTCGCTCTAAAAAGCAAGCCAATACAACTGTGGAAACAGTGGCGTGCTGAGTGCACTTAAGGGCCTGGGGGGGTCGGGGGGGGAGAGACTTGAAAATGCCTGGTGCGGGAAAAACTCGAGCCGCTAGCACTGCGTTCGCTTTCGGGGTAATACTCGCACCCCCCCCCCCCAGCCTCTAACACTCCACTCTCCGAGAGAGAAAATAAGAAGGGGAAAGCGTGAAACTGAGAGGCTGGGCGGACGCGGCCAGAAGGCGATCCCGGGGCAGCCCGGGTGGCAGGAAGGAGAGAAATGAAATAAAATGCAAGTAGGCGCAAAGCTGCGGCGGAGAGGGCGTGGGGAAGGGGGCCCCGGGGAGGCAGCCGCGGCGCGGCGGGGAGGAGGCGGCGGCGGCGGCGGCCGAGGACCGAGGCTCCGCTCCGGGCAAACTTCGCCGGCCGGGCGGGCGGGCCCGGAGCGGCCACGCCGGGAGCCGCGGGGGAAGGGCGGCCACACTCACCACGGGTCGAACTCGTGGATGATGCTCTCGAAGCGGATGACGGCGAAGAGGCGCGAGCTGAAGCCGGCCAGCCAGGCCAGGAAGAGGATGGTGAAGGAGAGCAGCGACTGCCAGCCGGCCGGCTGCGACAAGCCCCCGGACAGCCCGGCGGGGGGCCCCGGCTTGGGCGCCGCCGCCCTGGGCGCGCTCTGGGCTGCGGGCCCGTGGTGCCCGTGGCGGCTGTTCCCCAGAGCCATGAGGCCGCTCCACGGGGACGAGTTGAGGGACGACTTGTGCTTGCTCTCCGGGGCCGAGGGCTCCGCCATGTTGTGCCCCGGCGGCGGGTCTCGCTCGTCCTCCGCGGCCGCCGCCGCCTGGAGCGAGGGGTGCTGGGCGGAGACCCGGAGGAGGAGGAGGAGGGCGACGGCGACGACGACGACGAGGAGGAGGAGGCGGAGGAAGAGCTGGGCGCGCTCCCGCCCTCAGCACCGCGAGGCCGGGACACTACGGGAGGAGGAGGCGGCGGCGGCGGCGGCGATCCGGAGTCTCCGCCTCGGCAGCGGCCGCGACCGCCGCGGTCTCAACCCAGAAGGCCCCTGCGCCCCACTAGCCATCCGTGTCCCCCGTGCGGCTGAGGCGGCGGCGGCGGCGGCGGGAGCCGACGGGACGAGGGCGCCAGAGGAGCGGCGGCTCGGAGCGGCAATGACATTCCCCCTCACGCCCGCCCCGCCCCGCCCCGCCGGGAGGAGCGCCGAGGGGGAGGAGCCCCGGGGCGTGGGCGGAGCTCAAGCAACCCCCGGCCCCGCCCCTCGCCCAACAGGAACTGGCCCCTCCGCCTGTCACAGAGCGACAGGTCCGTTAGGGGGCGGGGCCGGGGTGGCGGCGCGCGCCAATAGGAGCGCGAGCGCGGGCCTGGGCGGGGCTTGGGCGGAGTGGCCCTCCCCGCCTCCCTCCGGCTCGCGGCCTCGCGCCCATTCGCCGCCGGCGCGGCTACGATTTCATTGTCAGTTGAAAGACGCGGTTTCGCGCGCCGGCCTCTTCGGGGGGGGGTGTGGGGGGCCCGAGGAAGGGTGCCGGGAGGGTCGGCCTGCTTCCCCGCGTGGATCCCGACCCGAGGGGCGGGGGGAGGGCCCGCGTCCCAGCCGGCCGGGGCGGCGCAGGGAAGCACCGCCCGGCCCGGTGCTCGGCGGCCGTGACTTTTAACCCGCTCAGCGCGGAGTGCCGCCACGTGACTGGGCGCGCAGGCGCGGTGCGCGGCCCCGGGCGCGTGGGTCCAGCCGCTGGCCCGGCCGCTGCATGCTCTTGTCCCCGTTGTGCCGCGCTGAAATCTCGGAGAGGGCAGATTCATCCGAGCCTCAGCAAGATGTAGCGAGGCGGACACATAGATGTTTACCCCCCCCCCCTTGTTTCTTGTGTTTTCCAAATGCCAAGAAATTCTTTGCAGCTAAATCTTTTGACTGCAACAATTCGTTATTTACACCTGCCTACGGTTCCATGTTAACTTACTTTCCAAATTAGCTTTTCCCGGACTATATTAGCTGTTGCCCAGTTCTCACTTTAACAAACTAACGGACCTGTCGGGGCGGTTTGCTTATATCTTCTTCCTGCACAACTAACTTCCTCCACCCCCAAATCTCAAAAGTCAGAGCCAGATCATGCTGGGAGAGAAGCCCCATAGCAGGCGCGGAGTTGTTGTAAAGAGCAAGGGCCAGTAAATATTTGATCGGTGTCTCATGTACATTCACAAGTGTCCATCTTGGTAGGTAACAATGGAATTTTTACACGAATTGAGTTTTGTTGCTCATTGTCAGCGGTTAGGTAAATGAACAAGTGTACCTAATTTGAGGTTCTTTGAAACTAATAGGCCCAGCCACTCCCAACCTGAGGGACTAACTTTGCCAGTTTCCTTACAAAAAATAAATATTCTTGCTAAAGAAAGAATGTAAAGCTTTCCAGAATAGACTTCCCCACCACCAATTTCACGTCCAACATTTATTAAACATCTAAATTTTAGGAAGATTTATGGTAGAATATAAGCCAACCCTTTTTAAACAAAGAGAGGTCCTTTCTTGGAGCCAGAAAAGCGCACATTAAAACGGCAGCATTTACTTTTGCCCGTGTTGCATGAACCAATGTCGTATCAACCTAAACAAAGGGAATTTGTCTTGTGACTTTTATTTTAGTCTGCCTGAGTGTCTCTGTCTTGTTGCAGATGTCCCCTGTAGGGTCTGAAGTTACCTTCTGCCTCCTCTTGGTGGTTTAGTGGCTGGAGGCCCTGTCTGAAAGTGAGTAAAGATAATCATAATAAATTATAAAACACAAGTCACCTGTGTGGGACTACCATTTGTAACTCTTAAAGTCAATTTTAATCTCTGTGTGTGAGAGTGGGCATGTGTGTACTATGGTGTGCATGTGGAAACCAAATAACATGTTTGGATTTTTCCCCTCCCCCCCCCACCCCAGTACACCAGGTTAGCTGGCCTTTGTGATTCCAGGAATTTTCTGGTCTCCATCTCACCATAGGAGCCTTGGGATTGTAGACACCTGCTCTCGGATCCAGCCTTTTATGGGTTCTGGGAATTCAAACTCAGGTTCTCATACTTGTGTGGCTAATTAATATAATACAAGCTTATTTGAGAACACTGGGGATCATTGTTCAGGAACATAAGGAAATGCAGGGTCATGATGTGGCAAGGATGAATGACGTCCTGTAAAAGCATGAGGACCCAGTGGGCTATAGCAGGAAGCCTGTCCTCACACCCCACATCAGTCAGCCTCAGGAAGTGGTACAGGCCAACCCACTGTGTCGCGCATGTAGGGTAAGGCATACAAACATTAGAGAACAGTACGGGGAGGGTTGATTGATACCAGGGAAGGAACTATAACCCGAGGATGCAGCACTGGGGAGAAGGATGAATGGATCAAAGGAAGAAAGGAAAGGGATCTATGCAAAGACGCAATGGCCCTGTGGTGCTGGGAGAAAACAAGGAACTCAGAAGAAAGTCAGTACAGCTGCCACACACAGATTGTACAGCAAATCGGGAGAGGCTGTGCTCAGAGGTAGGTTTTAACCTGAGAGCATTGGGAGATCACAAAGGGTTGGGGGTTGGATGTAGAGTGTGTTTAAGAAGAGTGAGTTGATCAAGCATATTTAAGACCACTGGGTCTGTAATGTGGGAGTGCTTTGAGAGGGGGGCAGAAAGAGAGCACATGAGTAGAACATCTCATGAGCATCCATGGGTTTCCAGTCGGATAGTACATGCTCTGGGTTTACAGCCTATCAATGTAGAAAAATGGCTCCCAGCCTGTTCAGGAAGCTTCTGTGCGTGAGGCACTGCATCCACAAACTTCCCGGTCCTTCGGTGCCTGGCAAGGCCCTCCCTGCTCAGCTGAAAAGTGAACCTTTATTTTGGCAGCTGAAGTTTCTCCGGTGTCTTTAGCAAGTTTGGTGGTTGGATTGGACTTCAGCACCCACACAAATGTGAGGAGAGAGGATAGACTATGCTTTCTCCAGAAGTCCGGCATCCAAAGTAGAGAGGACCAAGTCATACCAAGAAAAGAGCATCTGGCTGGAAAGATGGCTCAGCAGTTAAGAGTATTTACTGCTCTTGCAGAGGACCCAGGTTCAGTTCCTAGCACTTATATAAGAGTTCACAACTGCCTGCAACTCCAGTTCCAGGAGATCTGACCACACACACACACACAAAACCAAACCAAACCAAAAAAAAAAAAAAAAAAAAAAAAAACCAGGCATACACATATGCACATAAACATTAAAAGAAAAGAGCATATAACTAATCCACAGGCATGGCTGCAAACAAGATTAAAAAATGTGTCTCAGGAAAGACAAAGGCCTAAGATAGGGCTTCACCCTTCCTAGAGACATAAAACCAGGATGATACACACTTTTGCCCTGGAGAGAACACACCAGAGGTGGGGCGTGTAATTGACAATGACAAATCCTGGGTGACTCTTGGTTGTCCTGTGCGGCAGGATGGCTGTCTGGTGGCCTCCAATCCCCAGAGAGGAGAGTGAAGCAAAGTAGGGGAAACTGAGTCCCGAGTTTGTGTCAGCTTAACTCTCCTGCCAAGGCACAGTGGCACAAGATGGTTCTGAAGACAGCAGCAGGCACCACCCTCACTCAGTTCTCCTCACTTCACCTCATGCCTCGGCGGTCATAACTGTCCCTTCCTAGTGCGGTCCCTTTGAGAAGGAGAGAACCACACATGCAGAGAACTTGAGGCATCGCCAGCGGCAAACGGGAGCAGTCACGTTGTGATGCTCATTAGTAGTGTCAGTGGGACCACTGCCTTGCCCATCAGATGGTAAGGTGGCTCAGCCTCCTAAAGATCAGGGAAAGAACCCCCCAACCCAAGCCCATCTGAAGGCCCCTCTGTTTCTCCAGGCTGGAGAGTGCTTGTATCAAATACAAGTGCACTTCCCCCAACACCTGCACACACACGCACAAGAAACAGCACATGACAGGAAGCCTTGTCTCTCTGGCCTGCAACACACAGGACCTGAGGCCAGCCAACTGCTGTGAGCCTGAAAGCAGCTACTTGGTTCTCTGTCACCAGAGTGTAGCACAGACAGACGGACCTTCTACAGCTGCACACAATTCCTAAGCACAAGAGCTATAAAATAATAATCATTCCTAAGCTTCTAAGACTCAGGGCTACTTCTTACACAGCTGTGGCTAACAGATTAGTGAGACTAAAGAATGGCAAGCTTCCTCAAAATGAAGAAAGCAACAAGGAAAACTCATAACCAGCAAGGATGAAACCTCTTCCATCCCGACTGTGTCAGTTAAAGAATACCCTAAGGGGCAGTCCTTCCCCAGACTCATTGACAGTCCAAGGAGTGGGCCTCTCCAGCAACCAGACCTGCACTTTACTGTCCTCTTTATGTGCAACAACCTGGCTCTAAAAGTAGACCATAGACTTAAATGGATGATCCTTAATAAAACATGCAAGGGGTTGATAGGTGTATGAGAAACAAGTCCATCGTCCTAATGGTCAGAGAAATGCAAATCAGAGCCCTAGGATACCTCAACCCAGTAAGAATGGCTATGGGGGAAAATAATTAAACAAGAAGGGATGGCGAGGATGTGGACCAAAGGAGGGAATCCCAGGACAGACTTGATGGTATAAAATTAGTGTAGTCATGGGAGACATCCTAGCAGTTCCTCAGAAATCTGGAAACTAAGCCATCGTGTGATTGAGCACCTTGCCCCGAAGTCGGACAAGGTGTGTGCATGAATAGTGTAGCACTATTCATGACGGCCCCAAACAGAGACAACTCCAGTGTCAGCTTGAATCTGGAATCACCCAGGGGACAAGGCTCCATGAGCCCTATAAGGCAGTTCCTGGATTAGGGTTAGCTGTTGACAGTGGCTATGATCAGGTCAACTGGTGTGACAAGACCTATCTTAACTGTGGGCAGGAGCATTCCCCGCTTGGACATCTTAGACTGTATAAAAGGAAGGAAACGAGCCGGGTACTTCCCTCCATTGCTCTCTGCTTCTTGACTGAGGATGTGGTGTGCTTGGGAGCTTCACACTCCTGCTGTCTTGATGTCCCCGCCATGATGGACTGTACCCTCAGTGAGCTCAGAGAAACCCTCCCTTGAGTTGCTGTTTGTCAGCATGTTTTATCACAGCCACTGAAAAGAAACCAAGTCTCCCTTAACTCATGAGTATACACAAAGCGAATACACAACAGAGTATGATCTGCCACAAAAGAATGAAATCTATCATTTGCAAAGCGTAGAACTGATGGTGATTATGTTAAGTGAAACAAGCCAGGCACAGAAAGGTAAGCGCTATGTCATTGCTGTTGTGTGTGGGATTTAATTTAAAGATATTTTTAAAAGATTTAAGTGTGTGAGTACTTTGCCTGAATGTATGTATGCATATATGTGCATGCCTGGTAGCCAAGGTGGTCAGAAGAGGGTATCAGGTCCCCTGGAACTGGAGTTAGGCATGGTTGAGAGCCACCGTGTGGGTGCTGGGAACTACATCAGGTTCCTGAGCAAGAGCCTGTGCTCTTAAGCATGGAGCCATCCATCTCTTTAGCCCCACTGTGTGGAATTTCAAAGAGCTGGAACAGGTGGAGCAATGGCTCAGCAGTTAGGAGCTCACACTGCTCTTGTAGAGGACTAGAGGTACTTCTAGACCCCGAGGGGCCTCACCATCATCTCTAACCCCAGCTCCGGGAGATCCAATGTCTCTAGCCTCCGCAGGCTCCTGTATTTGTGTGTCCATACCCACACACAATTTTAAAATGATGGAAATAAAAATTTTTAAAAACACCAGTTTGGAATGTTAAAAATCAACCTTTTGATCCATGGGCTTGCCAGGGACCAGGGGGAGGAAAAGAGAGGCTGATTAGTGGATGCTAAGTTAGGTAAGTGTAAGACACTGTGGCGTGCTGTTGCACAGAGTGTGACCATAGACACTGGCTCCGCACTGCATATAGTTCAATAAGCCCGGCACCAGTGCTTCCACTGTAAGAAACGATAAATGGAGATATAGGTACGATTACCCTCATTTAAACATTGCCCAGTGTTTACGCAATATTTAATTTGTGTAAGCATATTAAAACATCACATGACACTCCATTATATGTATTAATGAAAATAAAGTAAATCGATGCTAAGCGAGTCCATATTGAATGCCTTGGTCAGGGATTTAACCCGGGATTGCCCAAATACAGACAGTGGACCTCAGTACCCTAGGATGCCTCTTCCTCATAGTGCTAGCTTACAGAATGTGAAACATTACTCACCAGAAGGGGAAATACTGTATGAAATGGAAGTTGGCCCTTTAGCCTCAGACCTCAGATATGGAAGGCCACACTGAAGAGCCAGGACCCAAGAGATGAACTTCAGGGAGAGCTTTACTAATAGGTCAAGTGACTTGAGGGAAGTCACCGAAGCTTCCTGTTTGCACACGTAAACTACACAGAGCTGTGTTAGAACGGCTCTGCAAGTCTGTGAGACTGTTCCGTGCAGCTTTGTAACAGGAGTCAAGAATTCGGAACAGGGACCTCACCTGTCCCTTTTTGTCTGGCCCCACACAGTATTAGGCCGTTTCCATCTCTGTGCCAAAATACCCAAGAAAATTGACTTAGAAGAGGAAGGGTATCTCTTGGATCACGTTTCAGAGGCGTTAGTCTGAGATCAACTGGCTCCATTGCTTTAGGCTATGGCAGAACATCAAAGTAGAAGGGTGTGGCAAGAGAAAGCATCTTCCTTCACCGCAGTCAGGAAGCAGAGTGTGCGGAAGACAGGAGGTGCCTGGGACAAGCCACAGCCGCCAAAGATGAAGCCAGTGACGTAGTTCCTCCATCTAGGTCCTAGTCCCTCCACTCATCCATTCAGTACAGACTCATTAACGAAGTTAGTTAGCCCTGCTAAGATGCAGTCACTTGCCCATAGTGCCACCAACCAGCGACCAAGCCCGCAATACATGATGGGGGGCGGGGGGGGGGCTACTTCATATCCAAAGGCACGAGCCCTGGTCTTGGTGTATAACGGTTGATAGTTATTAAACAAGCATGTTTTTACCTTGTGTGACACATACAAAAATGAGTGGAGAGTAGGTAAAGTCAGTCAGGCCTCTTCCTCAGGTTGACACATCGTGGTTCCCATGAGGGGACATTTCTAAAAGTGTAATGGGAAACTCTGGCTGGGAAAGAGTAGAGGGTGATGACTCATACCACAAAAGCAATATCTAAGCACTGTAGGGGATATGAAAATGAATAATACTCTTTAATTTATAATCTAATAGAACCGGGGTGGGCAGCTTTTCCTGCGAAGACCCGCAGCGTAAGTGCTGTTAGCCTTGTGGGTACTGTTACCTTGTGCTTCGAATCGGCTCTGCCATCCTCACAAGACATCCACAGAGAGCAAGCAAGGGAATGGGCCTGCCTCTTTCCCCGTCAACACAGCCACTCATGCAGGCCAGTTTGCTGAGCCTGTGGCAGAACAGAGTAGTTGCTGGGACCTAGCTTCTCTCGCAACACAGTATGAAGGTAAAGGTGTCTGGAGGAAGAGCGAGAGCTTGGGAGTGAGCGCTCACGAAAGACGTTTTCATGGAGCAATTGGTTTAGCCTTAGAGAGCGGAGGCGAGCGGTGTCTGCAGAGTCCGGGTGTGTGTGGGAGCTGCATGGGAAATGCTTGTGAATGAGGCTGTGGTGAGCTCAGCAACGGTGCTGTCCCAATCTCTCTCCTCTTGCAGTGGTAAGATATCCTGACAAGAAGCAACGGAAGGGAGAAACTGTTTATCGTAGCTTACAACGCCTGCAGTAGAGAAGCCACGGAGGCAGGAGCTTGGAGCAGCCGGTCACATCACATCCACAGTCAGGAACAGAGAGAGAGAAACGCATGCCTGCTCAGAGCTCGGCCAATACTGTCCAGGGCCCCAAGGAAAAGAGTGGCGCTACCTACAGCCAGGTTTGTTCTTCCCTCAGCCAAGACCCCAAAGGCCAACAATCCCTCATGGAGATTCTCTTCCCGGTGCTCCTACGTGGTGCCAAGTTGCCAAAGGAGCCACCACAAGCGTGTGTTATCATTCTTTGCCACCACTGGAGCAAAGGCACCATTCAGTTTCAGACTTGAGGACCTAAAGGCCAAGCAGTATTGTATTTTCTTCCGGAAGTTCACACCTCTGTGTCCATTATCTTGTGGCTTCCAAAGAAGGAAGGCTTATCAATTAGGCAAGCATTTGGCTAAATGTAACAGAGAGCCGGAAGATAGTGGCTCAAATCACGACCTCTTAAATGGTGGATTGTGACATGGAGTTTTGTAACTAAATATGGGGCCTCTGAAAAATTTGGCAAAAGCTTCCTGAGCATGCAGTAACACATAATTACTTCAAAGTAAACCCCATAATGGATGTGCGATGTTTCTGGCTGCAATTTGCCAAAGTCGAGTCATGTGACTTTGTTGCACCCTTGGCTCTGAACACACAAGCGTGTGCACCCTGCACTGGGAAGTATGTTATGCACACGAGAGCAATGATTACTGTCTACAGCACCTTGGCTCAGGGGCAGCGTGCTTACACGTAAGGACTTACCATGCTTTTCTGTACACACAATTGTTTTATTCCACTCTTATAAGAACATAGTCGTTTATTTTGGGAAACAAAGCCTTCCATACCACCGTCACTCTTCAGCATGTAGGGTCAAGTTAGTAGGTCTTTGGGTTGGGTCGTGTTAAAATGTTTGATTTTACAGATTGCAGTTTGGGTGCTGAATTGAGTTTCACTTAAAAAAATCATTAAATGAATTCTGTCTTGATATTAGGACAAAATTTCCAATAATTTAAGAAATGACCCTAAACATACTTCTGCCATATATTTGTGCAAAGTGGCATTGTCAGCATTGATGATTCTAAAATCAAAATATTAATCAACACTCAAAAATATTGAAGGTGGTTTACATCCTGCCATATCACATACTCAGCTGAGAATAAGTCCATATGTAATAATAAAATACTTATACATGTCATTAGTATGTAAACTTGCTTTAATCTTTATTTTTTTAAAGATTCACATTTTATTTAATATCCGTGAGTATGTTGATTGCCTGTTAAGTGTACCATGTGGATTCAGTGCCCATGGAAGCCAGAAGAGGGCATCAAATTCTCTGGAACTATAGTTCAGGTGAATGAGCCACTGAGTGGGTGCTGGGAATAGAACCTGGGCCCTCTCAAGAGCAACAAGCACTCTTAACAGTCGAACCACCCTCCGCTACGTTTTTGTTTTGGTTTTTTCCGAGACAGGATTTCTCTATGTGACAGCCCTGGACGTCCTGGAACTCACTTTGTAGACCAGGCCTACCTCTGCCTCCCAAGTGCTGGGATTAAAGGCATGTGCCATCATTGCCCAGTCACTCCTATTTTTTTTTAATATTTAAAAAAGTTTCTGTATGTATGTGTGTCTATTTGTAGGTATGTGCACATGGGGGGCGGTACACAAGGAGGCCAGAAGAGGGCACTGCACCCCCAGGAGTTAGTTACCAGCCGTTGTGAGATACCCAAAGCAGGTACTGGGATCAAAGTTTGGATCTCCTGCAAAGCAGTGTGTTATTTACTAATGAACTATATCTCCAGCCCCTGCTTTAATATTTAACTATACATACATACATACATATATTTGTTTTAGCATTCATTTTTTTTTATTTATTATCAGCACATGTTTGACTTGTGTACCTATTTTATAAACATATTGAATTAGTTATTTTTTCATTGCTGTGACAAAGAAGTACCAGACAAGCAACTTAAGAAAAGCAGGTAATATTTGAGTTCACAGTTTACGGTCCAATTCAGTATGGCAGGGAAACATGGTGGCCGGAGAATGAGGCAGCTGGTCACAAGGCATCCACAGTCAGGAAGCAGAGACCGATGGATGCTGCATTTCATCCACAGTTGGAGGACAGAGACTGATGAACCAATGGATGCTGCTGCTGCACAGTTCACTTTCTCCTCTTTATTTAGACTGAGTGTCAGCCCACAGAATGGTGCCACCATCCTTATTTAAGGTGTGTCCTCCTGCCACCCAAATCAACCCAGTCTATAAACTCCCTCACAGACATGCCCAGAGGTATGTCTCTTACCTGATCCTAGATCCTGACAAGCTGACCCTCAATAATAACTAACACACACACACACACACACACACACACACACACACACACTCAGAAATATTTTAGAAGAGGTGTGAGTAGAAAACCTAAAAGAAGTGTTGTTGGTTGTTTTACTCTTTGCCTCTGTCGGGGGCTGCCACCCAGCTCCCAAATAATCACACACAGAGACTTAATTCTTAATTATAAATGCCTGGCCTTAGCCTGGCTTGTTTCTTAACTTATCTACCTTTTTCCTCTGAGCTTTTATATTTCTCTATTTCTATGTATCTTTCTTTACTTCTTTCTCTGTGGCTTGCTGTGTAGCTGGGTGGCTGGCACCTAGAGTCTTCCTCTCCTCCTCTTTCTCTCCATTCCCCTATCCTCTCTTTTTCTCCTTCTGTTTATTCTCTGTCTGCCAGCCCGGGTTACCCTTTCTCCTGCTTTGCTATTGACGGTTCTGCTTTTAATTGGACCAATCAGGTGTTTCACACAGGCAAAGTAACACAGCTTCACAGAGTTAACCAAATGGAACATAATAGAATGCAACACATTTTTGCATCATGAAAACAAATGTTCCACAGCATAAACAAATGTAACCCATCTTAAAATAATATTCCACAACAAAGAAGTCTTTACTTAAATGAGGTGGTATATCCTCTCCCATACTGTGGGCCTGTGTGGCTGCTGGTTTCTGGTGCTGATGTGGTTGCTCAGTGATGCCCTGGAGGCTTTGGACCTACGCTGTATATGCTGGATTGCATGTCCTTAGCTCAACTCCTTAGCTCAACTTCAGCACCTCCCACCTTTTGAGGAGGTCTCAAAGGTATGGGGAAGAACACGACAATTAAGATGTACAGGGCCGCCCTTTTGTACCTCTTGGCTGTGGTACTGGCTATCCCTTCTCCCCTCTTACCCCCTCTCCCCACAAGGCCCAGCTCAGTCTAGTCATGTCCACTCTGGACTCTCCAGATGTCTCTGTCCCTGCCTCTACCTACAATCTCCCTTCCATCTACAATAAACTTTAAAAAAGAAAAGAAAAAAACACACAGGTTTTCGGGGTTGCTGGGAGAACCCACTTAGGAGTTTGTGGGAGCTTCTGGAGACGGTGGACAATTGAGCAATTTCCAGAGAACACTTGGGAACCACCCTCTTCAGCCCTCCCGGGCTGCAGTGAACTCAGGGCGGCAATTTCCCTGATCTTTGTTCCCTGTGGTCTTCTGATATTCATGTAAGTAATCATTCCTGCATTAAAGCTTTTATTTCTGAAACACCCAGAATAGCTCTGTTTTCCCAAGTGAACACAGGAATACATGCTTAACTCCCGAATGCATTGGCATTGTAAGAGCTCGGAAGGGCTGAAGACAGATGTGAAATTAGCATGTGAAGTAGAAGATTAGCAGTGGGGGGAGGGGTTGGGAGGCTGGGGGGGGGGTGGACTGTCACATAGCCCCCCCCCTTTTTTAAGGGAAACACATTTTCCAAAATGATTTTGGCAGACTTTCTCTTAGGTCTCACAGGCACCACCACTTACCACAAGCTGCTCGCTCCAGGCTAGAGCTCCATTTCTTCAGGCATGTCTGGCCTTGCTGACAGCAGCAGCTGTGTTTCTGTAGCGCTGATTGGCCCAACTCAGACCATGTACCAACCAACTCCTGACCTGGGACTTTGCCAAGATAACAAATACTCATTGGCCTGTGCCACTCTGGGTCATGATTTGAACAAGACTCTAGTTGTGAGAAAACTCAAGCTCCCTGTTGTATATAAAATTTGAGGAATGTCTATTTTAAGGTATGTGTGTACAACTTCCCTTATTCATTTATGACTTGATCCGACTCGGTTTGAGCCCAGAGCAGAGGCTGGCAAAGTACTTCTGTAAAAGTCCAGGTGGTGAATATTTAGACCTTGTCAGCTCTCTGGTTCAACCACTCAACTTTGGTACCCTGAAGCTAAAAGAGCCACAGACAATGCATAAGTGAATGGTTGGCCGTGTTCCATAAAACCTGATTTGCTGTTACTGGTCGGATCGAACTGTCCCCTGTAAGCCCATGGGTCAGAATGTTGGTCTGCAACTGTGACACTTGGTTTTGAAGATTTGGGGAATCTGAGTTGGAGAGGCCTAGCTGGACGTCTGTCACAGAGGGTGACTTTGGGGGCTGAATCTTGTTCAGGCCCCATTGATCTGTCTTTCCCTGTCTGCTGTCCTCTAGGAGCTGAAGAGGCTTGATCACCTGAGGAGAAGCAGTGTGAAGAGAGCCGGGTTCATTCAAGTGGATGTATTTCATCATGGAGGAGAGGGCATGGAGGAGATGTGTGAGGCTGACTTCAGGAAGCAGAAGGTGAACAGGAAGTGGAGCCTGGCTGGAAAACCTTAAAGCCACCTTTCAGGAACCTCCAGCCAGGCTCCACCTCCTAAAGATGCCACACCCTTCCCAAACAGCACAACTGACTGGTGATGGAGGTGTGCAAACGCGAGCCTGTGAGGGTCATTTCATAGTCAGACCACAAGCTTCTGCCACCTAGATATTCAGCTTGGTGGTCAGTCCAAATCGAGGGAGCCAGCCAATCATAGACTGACAGCTCTGCAGCTGTGAGCCAGAATAAGGAATTCCTCCTTTGAGTTTTTTCATTTGGTTGGAGATGCAGGGAGCCAGGCAATGTATTACTGAAGCAGGCAACAGGCCACGGCTGGCTTGAAGGTGGCTGCTCACCAACCCCTGAGCTACAGCATTTGTTATCCCGAAGTGATGTAAACATGGGAAATGAGCCTTTGTGCTGATATCTTGTTTATACTCTGACAAATAAAGCTTGCTGAAGATCAGAGGGCAGAGCTAGCCACTAGTTAGCCATAGAGGCCTGCAGGTCTGTACAGACGGACAGGGCGTGACGTGGCTGGGTGGAGAGAGGAATGTGAGACTGGAACTTGGCCTCTTTTAGGCCTGAGGATTTCGTAGAGGTAAGAACACTAGTGGCTGGCAGCTCTGCTTCTCTGATCTTTCAGCTTTCACCCACTAATATCTGACTCCGGGTTTTTATTATTAAGACCAATTAGAACTCATACTCCAAGCCTTTCAACACCCCCTTTGGTATTGCCTTTCTTGTCATTTATTGTTTTCACTTAATTCTATGCAAGAGGACATATGTTCGTGGCAAAGGCTCTGCCTCCCACATTGGAAGCTGACTCCCCAGCCCTCCTCAATCTCAGCCAGATAAGATGATTGCTTTCATTTTTTCCTTTTATATTTTCTCAATGTTCTTCTTGTACAAATGAACATATTCTTTTCCAATTCTTTCTCCATGCTCTAAACATTTCTGCCCATCTTGATTTTTCCCCCTAAACATTTATCCTCAAGAACATTGACTCTCTTTCATCTCTTTTTATGGCCCCATAGTATTTGTGCTGGTTAGCTTTACATCAACTCGACCACAGGTTGGAGTCATTTGAGAGACAGGAACCTCAGTTGATAAAAAATGCCTCCAAAGATCCAGCTGTTAGGCATTTTCTTAATTAGTGATTGACGGGGGAGGCCCAGCCCATTTGCAATGGTGCCATCCCTGAGCTGGTGGTCCTAGATTCTATTAGGAAAGCAGGCTGAGAAAGCCTTGAGGAGCAAGCCTGTAAGCAGCACCCACCCATGGTCTATGGATAAGCTCCTGTCTCCAGGCTCTGGCCCTGACTTCCTTCAATAATGGACTATGATATGAAAGTATATAATCCAAATAAACCCTTTCTTCCCTAATTTTCTTTTCAATGGTGTTTTATCACAACAATAGTAACCCCAACTAAGACAGTATTCTAGAAGATATACTGTAGTTAATCAAATAACTCGCTCATTGGTGAATGTTGGCTATTTCCAGTCTTATACAATGACAAGCAAGGGTATATTTAATAAGCACCAGCAGAAGTAATCTTTACCGTGAGTAAAATTTAGTACAAGTATGTCCATCTGTAATTTCTGTAGATAAATTCTCCATATGAGCTTGTAATTATTGAATTTCCAAAATGTGTGAGAAACCCACTTCCCAGGGTTCACTCAGAGTGTGCTAACAAACTGTTGACTCTCTGCCAACAGATGACATAGAAACTAGTAGTTTTAATTTGCATTTCCTCTCTGAGCGAGGCTGAGGGTACTTATTTAACATTTAAGGCAGTCTTTATACAGTCTCCATGAGGCAGAATTGCCATCACTGATTGTATATTCTTTAGCATAATTATTGGAGTAGTATGTGCGAATGTTATGGAAACTGTTAGCATGTATAGTTCTATTTACTCATTGCTCAGCAAATGAGGTCATCTATATTAAATTCATTCAAATATGTTCTTTTTTTTAAAAAAACATAATTTTTCTAATGTTCGATTTGGAATATCCTTTAGACTATCTATTGTAGATCATGTATTTCATGAAATTACCTTTGAAGTCATGAAGGGATTTTCTTTGTGGTGCATTAAGAAAGTTAGATATTTTCTGAGGATAAATTAACTGTCAGCAACACACCTTCTGGAAGAAGCATGACAGTTTGTTTATTCTAATAGGATGAACATTTGTGCCTTCCCGGTGTCCGGCTAAATGGCGTTCCTTTTGCTGAGAGTTTTATGAGAAAATCCGTTCCAGACGTCTGCTTCCTTTATTGACTCTCCCTCCTCCCCATACTCCTCCCTGTGCTCAGGTGCATATTGTAGTTCTTCTCCCCATATCCTTCTCTCCCAGTGCTCACGTGGGCATGTGCTTACTGTAGTTTGTGTTTGTGGGGGTCAGGGGACAATCTCAGATTTTTGTTCTCTCCTATCTCCATTTATGCAGATGTCTTCTTGTTTGCCATGGGGTATGCCGGTCGGACTAGCTGGCTCACAAGCTTCTAGGGACTCTGTCTCTGCTTCCCACCCCCCTGCAAGAGTGCTGCCATTACAGACGCACACTCTTGCATCCTGTGAGTCCTGAGAATCCAAACTTGGGTCCTCATATTTATGCGATGAACACTGTCCTAACAGAGCCATCTCCCTAGGGTACATTTCCCCTAAGCATTTCAACTAACAGTTAGAGCGCCCAGGATGCAGCATGGGCACAGGGCCTCTTCCTTTGTTTTTGCTTTTCAAACACATCCAAGCAATCCTAAAGTGAGTAACCGCATTCGGTTTAGAACAAAATTGATTAAGATATGTTCTCAGTGGTGGACCATGAAATAAGCCAGAGGGATGTTCTGAGCAGAAGCTTATAAAATGTGAAATTTACAGAGTATGAAGATGGCACCCCATCTTCTCAGGAAGGAGTCTCTCTGGCTTGATGAGAACACTTAACAGATTAAAAAAAAAAAAAAAACCCTTCCTGCCCTTCCTACTTCCTATTATAAGTTGTTATCACAAATGTTTAATTTTAAATTTAGGCACAATAAATATTATACTGAAGAAATGTGTTCCATTTAATAATTACACAGAACAAATTCATTTACTAAGGAATTAGAAGGGATTTTGTTGGTTATTAAATTAGCGACACGATGAAGAATGGGAGGCCACATTGACTAGAAGTTATAAAATAAAAAACCAAATTATAATTTTGATAATAAAGACAAAATTAAAAGGAGCTGAAGGGACTTATTAATTATAAAAAGTCTGAACTGTCTCAAGCACTATAAATGCACTTATGATTGGGGTGTTATGTGGGACTCTTGTCAAATACCAGGGTTCTGTTTGAGCTGCTGGGGAGTGGACTTATGGGAAAGATGCACAGAGGTGTTAGAGGCACACAAAGCTGTCTCAGCAGCTGCATAGCCAGACCACGCAGGAGACAGGAAGTTATCCCAGGACACAGCAGCACTCTGGGAGATGGCAGCAGGATCTGTCTGTCTGCCCTTCCCTGTGTACAGCATCTTGCAACATGGATCTGAGGTTGGCTGTATGCTCTGCTTGGGTTTCTGGTTCCTGCTGTGGCTACCTGCCTGCCTTCTCCTTACTTGCTCCTCCTAAGCTCTTCAAAAGTTATTATTGCTATTGCTACTATTTATTATTGTTAGGGGAGAGCACATGTGTACTGGGCACATGTGGAGGTTCTTTCTTTTCATGGGATCCAGGATAGAACACACATGTTGCCAGGCTCACGAGGCAAGCGCTTTCATCTGCTTGGCCACCTCTATGGCTTTCTCCTAATTTCTTTGCTGAAACATCCTCACGGGTCTCATCACATGTGGCTTCTGTTTACGGGAAGCCCCTCTCTAGCATCTGTTTGCTTCTCATGCAATTTTTGAGCATCTGTCTTATATCAGTTTCCTTAGACATAACCCTTGAATTTTAAGGGAATATTTTAGGTGAGTTATGAAGACAATGTTCTCAGAGGGGGGAAAATCAGAAAGACAATGCAAAGGTCTTACTTAAAATATCCAAGCCATGGTAGAGTTGCATCTCAGACATGCAGAGACTCTTTAGCTCAGTCTTCTCAGATGCACAGAGTAGACACATGAGCTGGGCCATTGCTGCTCACACAACTGTCAGTCACAGGTTTTCAGTCCTTCCAGCACACTGGTTGCTGGAAGGGAAAGATCTGGGGATCTTTTGGGTACAGGTGATGTCCTGGGTCAACACACCCTTTGCAGTCAAGGGTACTGTAGACTGCAGCTCTCAAGGTCAGGTCTCAGGAGGTCACTAAGTGCTTGTTGTGGGTTATCTGTACACCGTGAAGATGGTTGGTGTAATAAAAAGCTGAATGGACAATAGCTAGGCAGGAGAGATAGGCAGGGCTTCCAGGCAGAGGGAGAATGCTGGGAAGAAGAAGGCAGAGTTGCCAGCCAGATGCAGAGGAAGCAGGACATGTAGGAGGAGAGGTAAAAGCCACAAGCCATGTGACAGCACAAAGGTTGATAGAAATGGGCTAATTTAAGTTATAAGATCTAGTTATAAGCTAAAGCCAAGCTTTCATAATTATTTAAAAATCTCCTGTTATTACTTGGGAGCCGGCAGCCTATGAAAAGCTTAGTACATTTGGTGTCCAATGTGTGGCCTGAATATCCAAACATAGGGTCTGAGAAAAAAAAAAAAAAAGTCTGGCCAAGGAGCTGGATATGGATTCCTAGTCCTGTAGTCTGTCAGGTGAGCACAGAGATGCAGTTCCTGGATGCCTCCTGTAGGCTGGAGCCAGCCACCAGCACCATGTGCTAAGATGAGCCATGCAGCAGCTGACATAGTGGTTTAAAGTTTGCCTCACACAGTCAAAAGATGCTGTACATGCTTAGAGAAGTCAGGTTCACACACACACACACACACACACACACCCTCTAGAAAAGTACAGTATGGTTAAAGAATGTGCTTAGATGCTAAAAAGCAAAAAAGAAAGAAAGAAAAAAAGATGTGCATAGACAGTCGTAAAAGAGAAATAATTTAAAAATAATAAAGGCTTTAAAGAGAGGTAAAATGATACAAAAAAAGAAGGCACATAAAAATGGAAAATACATTGGGCATCTGGATCCTTTATGGTGCTTTGTTGACTGAATTTTTTAATGCTAATGAATAGAGAAGGACAGCTTCTGAGAGACATTGGGTTATGAAAGGGACTGCTGAGTTAAACCAGCCTATATACTTTAAAGATGTCTTGGCTTCAGAATGGAAGTCAAAAAGCATGTTGCATTGGGGGAAGAGGGTATGACTTTTGTTTCCTAGGAAACAAAAAGCTGTGGATTACTTCAAAGTTAATAGAGGTCAGATTTGACTGGGGGAGACCTGAAAAATCTTGGCTACACACATAAGAAAAAAGCCAAGAAAGATTACAAGACAGGTTGATGTATAAGCCGATCCCTCAACTCAGACTGGATGACACGTGGTAAATCTTGTTGGCTGTAGAGTCCTCATGACTTATTATTACATGCCCTCCTTTTATATGTCATGGATAGAGATTTACCAGAACATTTTCAAAGGGGCTAGCTGAGATGGTCCAGCCTAACAGAACACTCTTCACTAGAACTTCAGATAAGCACTGAACTTTCCCACTATGCAGAGACCAGACAACAAATGATAAAGCTAGCTCTCCTGGGTCTTGAACATTATCCCAGTTTTCTCAAGGTCCACTAAAGATGCTATCACCCACAGACAACATCCACACTCCCAAGAAGTGGGATGGGTGTTTTTTGGCCATTCAATGAGTTGTGGATCTTTATCATCGTTTAGGGGGGTTGGATACAAATTGTTATTGGTCATGGTCAGGAACAATTCTAAACAAAGGAGATTAGATTCAGGTATCTCTTTCTGAAGGGAAAAGGGGGGATGGTATAGAAATGATGGGATGAAAGGGTGTTGAGTCTACTTTTGAACAACCACTAGTCTCAAATATTTCCAATGGTATGGATTTTTGTATATTGATACAAATTTAAGGTTATTTTTTCTATACTGTGTATACATTTCTACTCTTATTTAAGGTATTGTACCTATGTGGCTCATGTTAAAATGTAATGTATAATAAAGAAATACAGGCTAGTAGTTAGTCATCTATAATAATCAAATCTGTAGTTACGTTTGGTATGTTTTCAGAGTCAAACAGAAATATATTTTAAATAGACAGATGGTCTTCAAACACTTCAAGGACCTATAGAATATGGCATCTACAACATTTTAATGACATAAGGCTTTTCATGACAGTGAGACACGTCTGCTCCTAGCAGCACCAACTTCAAAAAAGGATGATGGGAATGGAAAACCTCCATATGGAGTTTGCTTTCAATGTGGCAAAGTTAGTTACTGGGCAAGAAACTTCCCTTGCCTCGACTGCTGACAGTATGCTGTTGAAACTGGACTTACAGGACACAAAATAAGCAAATGCCAAACTTTGCCAAGACAAGGTAGGAAAGTCCTTCAGAGTTCCTCTCTCTCCCTCCCCCCCCCCTCTCTCTCTCTCTCTCACACACACACACACACACACACACACACACACACACACACACACACACGCAAAGCCTGTCAGATAGTCTAGGCCCCAGCATTGCAGAGGAAACCTGGGTGACTGTCCAGGAAGATAGATATCTGTTGTTGCTAGAGTTTTGGAAGTTGTTTACACTGCACATCCTGTTCAATCAGGTAATATTATATACTTGTTGTGTCTCTGATGAGGTTGAAGATTAGATAGCTATAGTTACAGTTTTCTGTAGTTTTAATAGAAAGTAAATCAAGTATAAAACTTTGGACTTACTGAGATGGGATATATAATGGTGTATTTTCTCTGAATTTCCCAAATGCCAATGGCCTGGACATTGTGAATGTACTTTTTACATAATATTGTTCTTACTGTATATGGTTTTACTATGTTGGAGTTAAAACCTTCCCTTTTAATTATTTATTTATTCGTTCGTTCATTCATTCATTCATTCATTTATTTTTTGAGACAGGGTTTCTCTGTGTAGCTCTGTAGACCAGGCTGGCCTCAAACTCATAACGACCCACCTGCCTCTGCCTCCCAAAGGCTGGGATTAAAGATGTGTGCCACCACCACCACCTGGCTAAACCTTCCCTTTTTATTCAGACAAGAGGGGAAATGTTGTGGGATATCTGTACACTGTGAAGATGTATTGGTGTGATTGGTGTAATAAAAGCTGAATGGACAAAAGCTAGGTAGGAGAGATAGGCGGGGCTTCTGGGCAGAGGGAGAATGCTGGGAAGAAGAAGGTGGAGTCGCCAGCTGGACCCAGAGGAAGCAGGGCATGTAAGAGGAGAGGCGAAAGCTCAAGCCACGTGACAGCACACAGATTAATAGAGATGCGTTAAGTTATAAGAGCTGCGTAGAAACAAGCTGAAGCTAAGGCTGAGCTTTCATGATTAATAAAAAGTCTCTGTGTCCTGATTTGGGAGATGGTGGCTGACAAGAAAGGGTTAGGGTTCTTCTGTGTGAGGAGCTTCCAATCGGCTGGCCAGGGCTCTTGTGTTCTACCCAGACAAAACAAGCACAACTTGGATATGCAAGTAGACAATAAAGTGCTGCATTTGGCAGATTCTGTGACACTTGGGCTTTGTGAGCTGCACGAGGAGCAAGAAGATGAGGAGGAAGAGGAGGAAGAGGAGAGGAGGAGGCAGAGGAAAAGGAGGAAAGCAAGAGGAGGAGCTGGAGGAGGAGGAGCAGGGGGAGGAGGCAGGTGCTGCGCTTCCATAATCCAGTTCCCGAGAAGGCCTCAGGAATTCAAACTCTCAGCCTGCAAGTAGGTGTTACACAGAAGTCAGGGTTCCTTAGCCCTTGGCAAGAGCTGGCATTTCAGATCCCGACAGGCTTGATATCAAGATTCCTGGTTCCAGAGTTACAGCTTGTGTGTCTGGGGTGTCTGAGACCCTTTCCCCAAAACGATGACAGCAATCTGGGATTCTTGGTCCCTTGCAGCCTTTGGGTCTTCCTCAGCCGTCCTGTCTTCTCTAGTCCCACCCTCGTCTCTACCCTGAGTTCTCTCAAGCTGCCTAGCTGACTTTTCTGCAACTTCCAGGCAGCCAACTGCCTAACCACTTCTGTAGCGTGGCCAGCTGACCCACTCAGCTCCGCCCATTCAGTTAGCAGCCTTCAGGCCCTTTCTGTCTTGCTGCATGGGTGCAGCTTGTCCCAGCTGGCTCTGCAACTCTAGCTGCCTGTGCGACTTCTTTCTCTGAGTTACCTGCTCAGCTCACAACACCGAAAGAGGTCGTGGAGAGCCCACTTAAGAGGAGACTTGGGCTGGGCCTAAAGCACCAGGAAGTATCTCCCAGGGAGCATGAGCAGACTGTGTCTACAGCCAGAGGAAGAGCATTTGGGCCAACCTCAGCACACCTCACATGCAAATGAAGATTTGTGTGTGGATCACTCCCAGCCTTGGCTCTTTAGTGTCTGGCCCTCTGGAAGGCCCCCGGGGAAGTGCCCCTGTTATGGCCTACAAGGAAATGGTTTCAGGAAACTCAGGTCCTCATGCATGTGCAACAAGCACCCTTAACCACTGAGCCATTTCCACAGAACCTCTGCTAGCTTCTTGGTCTTGAGTCAAAGTGCTTAAAAGACCTAGACTATGGGGTGGGGGGTGGGGTCTTATTCAAGCCACCAGAATTATAGAGGAAAGAAATGATGATTTAATAATAGCCCGTAGATTCCAGTGATCATCCATACATCAACTTTTTGGGGTGGGTGGGTTTGAGACAGGAGATGGGGTTTTTCTGTAGCTTTGGAGCCTCTTCTGGAATTTGCTCTGTAGACCAGGATGGTCTCAAAAGATCTTCCTGTCTCTGCCTTCCCAGGCTCGAACCACCACTGCCTGACTTATTTATGTACATACATCAACTCTTTATAGAGCAAGTGTGTGTGTGTGTTTGGCATATCTTTCTAATAACAATGCATCAGTCAGCTACTGACACAACAGTGCTGTGTAAGAAACAATTCCAAAACAGTAACTTATCAAAGCAAGTTTTTTTTTTTTTTCTACTATAGTTTGATGGGATTCGTAGTTTGTAATTCTGTTGAGCTCAGCTGATATCAGCTGGACTCAGCTTTAAGAATGGGAAAGGCTCAAGAATTTTTCAAATGTCTCATGTTACCTTGTTCCTGTTTGCTACTTGGATATGTTTTTCAGAACAGATGATAGTTCATGATACAAATCGAATTGTATAAGCAGATCCATTTATTTATTTATTTAATATTTTTTGTGTGTGGATGCTTGTGGGAGTTTATACATGCCATGTGCATACAGTGTCTGCAGAGGTCAGAAGAGGCTGTCAGTTCTGCTGGAGCTGGAGTTATAGATGGTTGGCCACGTATGGACTAGGAACTTAACCCAGATCCTCTGCAAGAATAACAGTGCTTTTAACGACTGAGCCGTTTCTTCAGCACCTGCAAACAGACCTAAACCCGATGTTCGTACAGTGTTTACCAATGTTTTGCTAATCTAAACAAGCCTATGGCTAGATGTAACATTAATAAGGTGGGCCTCTTTATATCATCAACTCTCTTGAGGATTGTTCTAAAGACTCATGGCAAAACGCCCGAGTATATAATCCTGTTTCAGGAGAACAGTAATTTAAAATAATTCAATCTGCGAGAAACATCACTCATGTTCCCTAGTTATCACAATACAGTTAGTAATGCATAGTTTCTAAAGTTCCATGCAACAAATTTATGAGCGAAAAGCAAGAATGAATTTCAATGTGTTTTACACATTCTTTTTCTTTAAGATAAGAAAACACTATTAATTACAAGTTATATATTTGTTGGACTAGTATGCTTCCTCTAAAGAATATCTACTTTAGTTATATACAAGGTTTTGCTTACATGAGAGAAAATACATTCTGGTTGTAAACTTGTATTGGAAAGATGTTAGTTATATCAGGGCTTCAGTGATTAGGCACTTATTTGCCAGCTTTATTTACTTTGCTGTGGGTTCTACTGTTAGGCAAAAGGGGGTTCTAAATCCAAGAACGTGTGCTTCAGAGACTGAAGAGTTCGGTGCAGGTTCCAGGCAGGACTGTGGGGAACCTCCTGGGAGCTCTAGGGAGAGGAAAGAGTCCCATCTAAGTTTAGGCGATACCTGTTTTAACTAAGTGTAGTTAAAATTAGTCATTTTGCTTCTGACCAAACGTAATTCTAACCAAAATCTCATTTAACAATGGATTGAACAAGAAGAGAATCTACTAGTCCACTGTTACAAAAATCTCACTGTTTGGGTTTTAGAAGCAGCTTGATCAGAGGATCAGAACACGCCGCCAGACAATTTCTCCATCAAAACCATCTATGGCAGCATTTAACTCCTGCTGGCTCTGTTCCCAGACAATGGTTTCCACCTCTGCAACTGTGTCAACGTCTCAGGTTCAGATGAGGAGGTTGTACTTATTTTTTATTAAGGGTTCCCGCCCTCCTCGTTGCATTTGATTGGCTCTGAGCAGGCAGTGTGTCCTTGAACCCATCCCTGAGGCAAAGGACACACGCCCTATTAACTGGCTTAGCCTCAACTCCTATGCTCTGTTTAGAACTCTACTGGCATTCCACTTGGAGCCTGTTGCCAGTGGGGAAGCTGATTTGAACTATGGTCAACATACAAGAGTATGAATTCTAGGGTCCATAACAAAAGGTACTTATAAAATGCGTGGACATTATATATAACCTTAAATGTTGTATTTGAGATACCTTTTAGCTATCTTAAAGTTATACATGATTTATGGAACTCTGGTAATAAATTATTCTAAGAAAATGCCCTAGGCTGAGGAAGTAACTCAGGGGATAAAGCGTTTGCCTACCATGTACTCAGCCCTTGGATCAGTCCCCAACATAACCAGGCACGGTGGGGATGTGTCTATAATGTCAGCAACGGGGAGGTGAAGGCAGGAGGGCCAGAAGTTCAAGGCCATCAATGCTTACACAGTGTCTTAGTTAGGGCTTCTATTGCTGTGAAGAGACACCATGACCAAGGCAACTCTTACAACGGAAAAACATTTAACTGGGCGGCTTACAGTTTCAGAGGTTAGTCTATTATCACCATGGTGCGGCACGTGGTGAGCGGGCAGACATGGTGCTGGCAGGAGCCGAGAGTTCTACCTCTTAACCCACAGGCAACAAGAAGGAACTGAGACACTGGATGTGGCTTGAGCATATGCAGACCTCAAAGCCTGCCCCCCGCCCCCACAAGGCCACACCCACTCCAACAAAGCCACACCTCCTAATAGTGCCACTCCCTATGAGCTTATGGGGGCCGATCACACTCAAGCTACCCACACATAGCAAGTTGAGACCAGCCTGGGACACATGAGACCCTGACTAGAAAAAGAAATGTCCCTCACATTCTGTGATACTGTGGTGTCACACTAATTGTAAGAGCCATGAGATGCCGGGCATCCTGTGTTTTCAGCCATCAACCATGCCAGGAAAATGTGTACACCCGTACCGTACCCATGAAGAACTGAACCCGGTGACATGACTCACAGGTAACTGCGGCTGGCTACCCTGATGGCCTAAGATGGAACGAACTCCAAAAGTCGACCTCTGATCTCACACGGCGCCATGGTGCCTTTGTATCCGTGTGTGTCCCACACACAAGAACACAAGTAAACATATGCAAGAAAAAGTTTAATAAACGCAATGACGTTCTCAGAGATCTAGTGACTTTTGGATGACTACATAGAGACCCGGGCAACACTCAAAGTTTATGTTAGTTAAACAATATCAAAAGCAAGTAAGACTTTAAATTAAGGCCTTAACACACAACCCTAATCCTAACCCTAAGCCTTACTGTTTGCTTGCTTGCTTGCTTTCCCACTCCTGACTCACATCCAAGAGGGTTTAGAAGGATCTGCGCCCCACAGGAACATACCACAGCTAAGGGAGGCTCTGCCTTCTTAAGGTTACTCCTTCAGGACCAAGGACCTCAGTCATTCTGGCCGATGAAGAGAGAGCAGCCAAGTCACAGGCTGCCTAGGTCCCGGCTACTCAGCTGCTCACGCCTTCCATTTCCAGCCCATGGTGAGGCCAGCCACATGGTCTCCATTGTCACTCCGGGACCTAGAAGACCGGACTCAACATTGGGATCTCCGGTGGCAACAGGACCCCTGTCACTGAGACCATCCCACAACTATCAGATGGGGATTCTATCCAACAGACCCAAATTTCTACTTTCCCCTCTTTTGGGGGTGGGGGCACAACTACATTTTATTTCTCTTTTTCAAGGTCTTCTTTTCAGTCCTTTTTTTTTTTTTTAAATTGCTTTTTAGCATGTGGTGTATGTGTTAGTGTGTAGTGTGAGCATGCTTATCCTCGACCTCACATGTATATGGTGGTCAGAGACAACTTGCAGGCATTGGTTTCCTCTCTCTCTCCACGTGGGTCCTGAGGACCATGCACCTTTGCCTGCTAAGCTGTTACACCATCTCCCAAAGCAAAACTTCTTAAACTGTGGGTCACAGTCCCAGGCTGGGCTACATAGCTAGATATGAAGTCACAAGAGAGTAGGTGATAGGAAAAGGTTTCTGAACATGCAGTGGCCACAAATTAATTCAAAATCAAATGCATAACGACTATGAGTATCTCTGGCAACCCTCGCCCAGGTTGTGTCGTGTAATTCTTACAGCCTTGACTATAAACACATGACATGCGCTCAACTCTGCACCTGGTGTCGCGATATTGATGCTGAGCAAATCCACACTGGACGTTCTGCAATGTCCTGCAGTAGGGATTTGGCTCGCCTCCGCTCAGATGTGAGCTGGCCCCACACTGTGAATTACAGTGTGTGCCACAAAGTCCTCTGCTTTGACAGAAGTGATTTAGTTGCCAGAAAAGAGACTTTCCATATTCCTCAGCATATATGCACTATGATATTAGTGCATCATTGGACTGTGTTATATGAGACTTTCATTTTAAAAACATTGCTTGAGTTTCATTAAAAAAAAAAGTGCTAAATGAATTATAGCTTAGTATTTTAGGACAGAAATTCCAACACTTTCTGGAAAGGCCCTACAGTTTCTCTCCTGTTTTATACGCAAGTGTATGCAAAGCGGTGTTCTCAGCATTGACAGTTACAGAATCAAACTATCGATCAAGTCTGAAAAACATTGATCCTGCCATGCAAGTGTCCAGCCAAGATTTAATTCTCATGTAAAAAATAAACAAGCACACCTATCTCTTTAGTATGCATGTTTGTCTTCTCTGCCACACGATAAGATTATCCGTATACAGGAGAACTGATTTAAAATGGATCTCTTTATTATTTGTTATCAATAAATGTTTGATTATCCATGTTATGGCTGGGTTGGCAGAAAAATCTGTCTAGCCAAGAGGGGGTACAAGTGGAAAAGATTAAAAAACCTTTTTTTCTCCCTTGTAGTTATTTATTTTTTTAACCACTCCTCACCCTTTGGCTAAGATCAAGTGAAGAATCCCCAGTTTGTTTATTTATTTTTATTTTATGCATGTGGGTGATTTGCCTGCATGTAAGCCTATGCACCAAGTGCGTGCCTGGTGCCTGAAGAAGCCAGAAGAGAGGCTCTGACCCCTCCTTTCAAACCTCAGGCACTGCTCTTACCTGCAACCATCATTCTAGCCCTGTTTTAAAGCACCAGTGGTTGGGGCTGGAGAGGTGGCTCAGGGGTTAAGAACACTTACTGCTGCGCCAAGTTCAGCTCTCAGCACCCAGATTGGGTGGCTCACTACCACCTGCAACCCCTGTTCCAGTGTACCCAATGCCTCTGGCCTCCGTGAGCACTATGTTCATGAGCACAGACACTTGCACATAATTAGAAATTATAAAAGTAAATACTTTAGGGCATCGATAGCTTAGGGTGTCTCATATCTCTAGAAGCTGGGCAGTGACTGGGAGCGTAGCTGTGAAACCAGATTGTCTGCATTTGTGTCTTCAGCCTTTTGTTGGTTGCAAGCCTCAGGGGAGCTATCAATTATTGTCATTGCCATTGTCATCATCATCACCATCATTATCATCATGGACTGAATGAGTTTGTTTGTTTGTTTTTAAATAGAGGTCAAGACCCTACTTAATAAATTGAGTCCACAAGCACTGGACACTTTTTTTTTAAGATTTCATTTTTAAGTATTTTTATTATGTGTATGTGTGTGTACCTGTGAGTTGGTATGTGTATATGATTGTAGGTGTCTGAGGAGGCCAGCAGAGGGTGTCAGATCACCCAGGGTTAGAATTGGAGACGGTTGTCAGCCACTTGGCACAGGGGCTGGGAACAAAACTTGGATCCTCTACAAGAACAATGTGTGTTCTTAATCATTGTGACATCTCTCTAGCCCCCTTAAAAAAACAAAAACAAAAAAACAAACAAACAAACAAAAAAAAACTTGTTGTGATTATGGAGTCATTTAGCTATTCCCCGAGAAAAGCTGTTTTCCAGCTACAAAAATGACATTTCACATGTAAAATTTGGACAGAAGAACCCTGGATTACAAAGGCAGGAGGAAATAGCAGTATAAATCCCAAAGCACTACTGGAATAGGACTTTTATGTGTCAAGTGTTTGAAAGAGGTTTAACTTGGGGAGGGTGTCTTTACTGACAAATGGAATGTGTGTGTGTGTGTCTGTTTTCTTCTTCCTTCTCCACCTTTCCTGTCCAGATAAAGAACCCTCAATGGTACAGGAAGGAGGAGTCTCCTGACACAGATCACAAGTTTCCCTTTTCTTCCCAAGTGTGCTGGCTAGTTCCACATCAGCTTGATATCACTGCAGGGGAGGGAGCCTCCGTTGAGAAAATGCCTCCATAAAATTAGGCTATAGGCAAGCCTGTAGGGAATTTTCTTAATTCGTGATTGATGTGGAAAGGCCCAGCCCACTGTGGGTGGGGCCACTCCTGGGCAAGTGGCTCTGGATTCTTTAAGGAAGCAGGTTGAACAAGCCATGGAGAGCAAGCTAGCGAGTATCACTTTTCTATGGCCTCTGCATCAGCTCCTGCCTCTGGCTTCCTGCCCTGTTTGAGTCCCTGTCCTGACTTCCTTCAGTGATGGACTATGATGTGGAAGTGTAAGCCACATAAACCCTTTCTTCCCCAACTTCCTTTTGTTCATGGTGTTTCATCACGATAATAGAAACCTTAACTAGGAGAGAAGTTGGTACCAGGATGGTGGGATGTTGCTGTGACAGACCTAGCCATGTTGTTTTTGGGAGGATCGTGGAAGGACTCTGGAACTTTGGGCTAGGGAAGCCATGGAGTGTTGAGAGCTCAGTGGACTGTTCTATAGGAGCTGGGGAGATAAGAACATTAAGAGCAGTGCAGACAACGGTGGCCTGACTTGTGATGTTTAGAGGGAAGCAAAGACTCTACCAGGCCATGGGTGTGATGGATATGTGGTGTCTGGTCAGCTGGAGCTGAAGAAACAGCTGTGATTAACAAGAGACCAGAGCCACTAAAATAAAATTACGCGGAACTAAGACACCAGGTTCTCTGTTCTTCCCACTGGGGCTGAGAAGAGAGCGGGATCTTCCCCACACCCTCCCAAAGGCTACGTTAGGCATCTCTGTGTCCTTTTCCTTTCATTCTACAGGACAGGGAACTGCTGGCACTTTGTAGAACTCCCTTTGGGGAGTAATAGGAAAAACTTAAAAGTCTGTTTTATGAGATCTTGACTAAAATCCACAAGCTGGCAGTCTCTGTCCTGCCCAGGATCTTTGATTGATCATTCTCAAATGCTTCTCATGCTTTTCAGTAGAGACACCTGTGTGGAGATAGCTTGGCCACCACCTCCTCCTCTTTCTCAATGATGACTCTTACAACGTTAACCGTGTCCATGGCAATTGGGGCCTAATGGATTTGTTCTGTTCATCTGAGAGTCCTGCTGTAATAGGTTCCATTTTAAAGTGTTCCAAATAATTGGTCAGCAGGATAGCATTTAAAAAATTTTAAAATAACTTTGCTAATAGAAGCCATTTGCTAGTCTGCTGCATTTTCCTTAGTCTCTCCTTTGAAACACGAGACACAAAGCATTACGCTTTCCTATCAGATTCAGATTCCTACGTTATCCTGCCTTTCTGTGCCTGTAAGTAGTAGTGGAGTGTCTGCAGACAGCAACTCCTGGGCTCCAAATGTTGACTCTGTAATCTCAGTTCTGTCATAGTAATACATGACCATTGCAATGAGGATACTCAAGATATTCCTCTGGTGTGAGCTCCTCTCACATATGGGGACTGGCCAACAAGGTCAAAGTCCAGGTCAGGGGCGCTGAAGTTTAGCATTACCTACTGCCTCCCAGTTCAGTTGCAAGAGCCATCATAGCCCAAATCAGCCACTGAGCAGCACTCACCGAAAGATGCTACAGAGGCCCGAAGGACAAAATTCAGGGGGTGGAGAAATCTATCTGTCTCATCTATGCTTTTTAGTCAAGTTTCTTTAGCCTGGTCACAGAATGCCATTCAAGTCCCCCAACGGCATTATGAGCTGTTGTTACCAGCTTAAGGCAATATTCCAAGGGGCACCACAGAGATTCTTAACGCTTCCTCAACACAAGGTCAGATCCAGCAAATGTCCAGGCATTAGGCAAGTCTTTGGATTTATGATGGGAGTGACATGTCTCTCTGAGGCTGTCACACAGTCAAGCTGCACATCACACAGTGCTCGCATTAACCCAGCAGAGGATTGCTTCAGGTGCGGATCCCCAGATACCATCTACCTTGTGCTTAGAAACAGACCCTCGAGCTCACTGGTCTGGAGCTGGATGAATAGGTAGGCTGGCTGGACTCTGCCCAGTTCTTCTTCCCCAGTGCTGGGATTGCAAGCCTAGGTCTCACGGTTCACAACACGGGACATAATGCGATGGAGGACTTGTATGTACTTCTGTTAGCATCCAGGCACACCTTGGCCTCACACCTTGGGGCACATGGCAAGCAGTACCCTGGCTGTGTGCAGAGCAAACGACGCCTTTAAGAGACAAGCTCCACCTACTCCCTCCTGCTGTTCCTCTGAAGAGGCAGGCAGGTCTTTACCCCCCTCCTTTTCCCTCCCTTCCCTCCATGCCCCCTCCCCTCTCTTCCCCTTCCTGCTTCCTCTCTCCTTCTTCCTCCCCCTCTTCCTTCTCTACCTTCCGTCTCCCCATTCCCTTCACTTCCCCCAATAACCCCCCCCATAAGCTCGGTGTCATAACACCTTCCCTCACAGGAAATTGGGTTATTTGGGAAAGAAGTATGAGTCCTGGGGGTGGGTTTGGCACTGATGCCTGTACCCAACTCGGAGAAGAACTAAGTGAGCTCCTTTAGTAGGATGTGATCTGTGATCTAGAGAAGTCACGTGCACATCTGAAGTCTTCTGTTCCCAGAGGTGGTGGGTGAACAGTCAGACTGGGAAAGTCAGAGTGAGGGTACCTTCCCCATGTGAAGACAGACACTAAAAACCGACGCTGTGGAAAGCAATCTTGTCAAATTGAATTCGGCTCAACCTGTTTGGTATGGATGGGGCCTGAGAAGCAGACTCCGAGGGGCTTGGTGACATTAATGTATATAATATTTTGGTTAGCATAGATTTCACTTTGAATCTTGGAGGCAATTTTCTTCTTATATAAGATGGATAATTTCTTTTCTTAGGTACGCATTGCCCTATAAGAAAAAAAAAATCGATGGCAAGGATGAAAAACCAGTGTATCACATTTATGATAAAAAGTGATCCAGACATGGGTGCTAATTTCTAGGCTATTTAAAATCAGGATGGGTTATTCAGGACTAAATTAGGCACTACATACTCTTTTAGTACAGGGAAGTATATGGTATCTTAAAACAGTGGTAAAAATGGTATTCCAAGGATGGCTTTAGGCCAGGGCTCCCTCTCATCCAAGTGGTGTAGCAGATGCTGTGAAGCCCCCATCCCCAGGTGGCCCCTGGCACCCCCCACAATATCTGCTATCTTGTTCCTCCACTGCTGAAGACTTCCTGGCTGTGCCTCTGTGCTGCCCCCACCCCACCCCGTGCCTGGGCCTGGGATTTAACACCCCGGACAGGAAGTAAAGAACAGGTGCCCCACTTTGTGACACCTCGAGAAGACATGCTCCCTCATGGGTACCCAACTGGAGGGGCTGAGCTTCTGTTGCCACGGCAGGGGTCTTTTCCGTTTTCTACCCTTCCCTGTCCTCTCTTACCCTCACCGCCTCCCTGGATTATTCTCATGAGGGGACAAGTTTGGGACAATGGGAGGTGAGCAGTGGAGCAGGGAAGAGACCATGGCAGCCTGAGCATCAGGAGAGGAGGGTCTGGGAGGAGCTTAGTTGTCTGTCTGCAGGTGATGAACTATGGAGGGCATTGGCTATCTCTAGACAGTTCTACGGATATGCTAATCTGTACGTGCCTTGAAAAGGGACTCAAAGAGTAGACGGTAACAATGTCAGTTCTAAGTCCACATGACTTATGGTATCCACTGCCACAACAAAGAGACATAATTCTTGCTAAGGAGCAAAGAACTACTTTCTGTTTTGTTAGTGTGTGTGTGTGTGTGTGTGTGTGTGTGTGTACGCAACATCTATGCAGTGGACATACCAGTATGTGTGCACACAGAGACCAGAGGTTGACATAGGGTGTCTTCCCCTATGGAACCTCCCTGTCATTGCTTTCCAGAACTGGGATTATGGGCCGCATTATGGGCTCATTGCCTCTCCTGTTGTTCTTTGTGGGTCCTGGGATTTGAACACAGGTCCTCATGCATGTGTAACAAGCATTTTGCCTCTCACACAGCCATCTCTGCAGCCTCCTTTCTATTGTATAAATGTTGTACTTGCTCCTTTTAAGTAATTCCTAGAGGGAAGGCAGAGAGGGAGGGAGGGAAGGCAGAGAGGGAGGGAGGGAAGGAGGGAGGGAGGGAAGGAAGGAAGGAGGGAGGGGGAAAGAGAGGGGAATGGAGGGAGGGGGAAAGGGCAGGAGGAGAGGGGAAGAAAGTAAGTGAGTGTCTTACTCAGGACACTCTTAAATGCAAACTGACTTTCTCAAGTATCTTGTGAATGAATTGCTCATGGCTCTTGCTCTTTTTCTTAACTCAGATGCCTAAGTGAGGGAGGGGGAAAGTGACTTGGAAGGTGGCTCAGTGGGTAAAGAGCTCGCTCGCTCTGCAGGCCTGAAGACCCAAGTTTGAATAACCTGCATAGAAAGCCAGAGGCAGCAGTGCACATCTGGAATTTCAGTGCTCTTATGGAGGGATGGGAGGAAGAGAATTCCCAGAAGTCAGTAGTAAGCCAGTTAGCTTGGCCGATGGCAAACAATACGAGACCCTGCCTCAAACAGCAGAAGGTGAAGGCAGACCCTTGAGGTTAGTCTCTCCATGTACATGGCACAGGTACGCCCTTACTTATGTTCACATCCCATAAGTGCTATATGCTCAGATACACACACACACACACACACACGCGCGCATACACACACATACACACACACACACACACGCACACTCATAGGCCCATTGCACAATAACACTGATTGCATGAGCACTGGGAATATATAATGAATTTGTATGCACCATTCAGTGTTAGCATTTACAAATGGCTAAAGACCTTAGCAGGCCTCCTTGGGAAGAGTCCAGTCTAAACACCAGCATCGTGCAGTTCAGTGGAGGAAATGATAACAAAACAGGGATTGCATGAATTACTCTACTTTAATATTTTGGCCTTTATTCGTTGATTCCTCATCCACCTAGGGTTTGACCAGACAAATTGTCTTTTCTCTATATATTGTTGCAGGATTTTCTGTTCTCTTTAGCTCACTTGCATCTGCCATGCTGTGGAATATAGTGAACAGTCACACCCAGGTTAACACTATCAGTTTCTTCATCTCGCTAATGTTAGGGAAATTGAATAGGCTTGCTCCAAAATTCATTGGGAGCCATCCCTCACTGTCCTAGAATACATTTAATCACATTAAGCTGTCCAAAGATTGCGTAATACATCTCCTAAGAAGAAAAGTTATGGTCTCAAAAGTTAAAATTTTCTAGGCTATACACAGTAGGCCAAAATGCACGATTACTCTCAGAGAACAAAGCAAGCTGGCTTTATTTATAAACATCTAGCTCTGTTCTGAAGACATGGGGTGCAGGAATAGCAGATCTCAACAAAACAAGGTAAGTCGGCTTTTCAAATTATCATACGTTTTGTCCTCGAGACATATTCTTTATTCATTTTTGAAACTGTCACCCCAACCACATTTACACACTGCTTGCAAATAAGCTAATGGTATAGGAGGTGTTGATGCTCAGGCAGCACAATTATCTCTTAATTACACACAGCAGGGTTCCAGTGTGTGTCTCCCTTCTGAGGACACTTAACAAGAAACAAAAGACAGACAGCCCGGTTAGACATCCCACACAGGCTTCTTTGGTGACAGGTTTACTGAGATGCCCTGTGGTAAAGATGGGGAAGAAGTCATCTTGCCTACCCATCAGCCATCCCAATGGGAGTGTCTCCTATTGAGTCTGACTATTCCATCTGCAGAGAAGGAGCTGAACAACCAAGGAAACAAAACTTCAAGGATGAACTGACCCACAAACCAAGTGTTCCTCATGAAAGCCCTGGCCCCCCAGTGCATGAAACAAGGAGATTCCTCACCTCACACTGGGCCACTCAGAACTCTCTTCTGTCTTCTTTGAGATAGAATCCATACATCCTTGGTATTGTAAGATCATATATTTTGTAGGAGAAATGGTCAAAGACCAGACATATGCCAGAGGACGTCATTTAATCTTCTGAGAGATTAATTGGGGCAAAAAAATCTATCAATTAATTAGCCCATCAAAGTTTATGGCTTGCTGATTAGTTGATGGCACCATCCACAGTGAGGTTAATAAAATTTCGCATGCATTACATGCTTTCTCACACATTCTGTGAAGTTGCTGGAGGAAGTCCCACCCAGACCCGGGTGGATGGTGTGAATGTGAAAATGGGTCCAGTGGCTGGGGGTGATAATAATTACCATGTGGGATAAATTGCTTGTCAGACAACAAAGGATGTTCACAAGCTTTCTCTTGTTTTGATTTTCACCAGAACCCTGTGAAATGGATAGAGAAGAATATTAACTCCATTCTACAAGCGAGAATGTCTCTTGATTTTTGCTTAAGAGATTTCCAAGGGCCTTGGCAAACTATATAGCCAGTGCATGCCCACCATTATACTTCTGCCAGGAGGAAGGTATGCAAATAGATAAAAGGAAGCTTCTAGAACCATCCCCGAGAATAGCCACTATATCCCTACATCTAGCTCTCCTTCAGACATCTCACTCACACCTACTAATCCTGTAGTTTTCACGAATGTATTAAAATATTTTTATTTTTTGATTACTTAGCACACGTGTGTGGTGTATGAATATGTGTGCGGTACATGTGGGCATGTACATGTAAGTAAGGATGTGTTCACACATGGAGGTCAGGGGTTGATTTTGAGAGTCATCTTCTAGTATTCTTTGAGTTGGGGTTTCCCATGGAACCTAGAGCTTGCTGTTTTGGCAAAGTCTCCTGGGACCTACTTGTCACCACCCCACAGTGCTGGAGTTACAGATGCATACGGTTGCACATGGCTTTTGTATGGGCATTGGGGATCCGAACGTGTGTTGCTCGTGCTGAGGTAGAGAGCACATTACCCACTGCCACCTCTCCAGCCACTTGCCTCTTCTTTAGTTCAGTTCATCTTCTTGTTCTTCATCTTTCTAGAACAGCGGGCTCAAATCAGCCACTCTCTGAGTTCGTTAGCAGTTCCGTTCTCCAGACTCCCCCGGGTCAGACTCCATCAGTGAAGTCTGTTATAGGTCTACTCTTGCCTTTTGGAGCTCCTGGACAAGACCGTGACCTCCTCCAGGCTGTTTGCTTTGTCCTTTTTCATTTTTGTGATCCCAGCCTGATAAAGTACAATAATCCAATCAATGACATCGTGTGGTGAACTTAAGAGTACATAATTGTCGATGCTTATCCTCAAAACTCTTCTGAATTTTGCGTCTTTCAGTGTGCAACAAGTTGGAAGGGCTGGGGAGGCGGCTTGGGTGGTGAAGCGCTTGCTGCATAAAAGCACAAGGGACCCAGGAACCACTTGAAAAAGACAGGCACTGAGGTGAACACCTATAAACCAGGAGGTGGAGGCAGGAGGAACCCTGGGGCTTTCTGGCTAGCCCCAACACCGTTCTGAAGTCCAAAGTCTCTTCTGGTAGTCAAGAAAAATGCCCGACTAAGAATCTCTGAGAAATAAAAGAACAAGTCATAGATTTCCAGCATACAACGGACCGTGTAAACGAGGCCATTCTAAAAAGGAGGAATGGGAAGGTGACAAGGAAAGATGGGGCCAGATCAAGACCAACACTCAGCAGAGCAAACATCAAACCCTGCAGCTCCAAGACAGGCACCCAGGGCATGTGGCGGCATGCTGTGAACTGCGCATGTGCTTGGGCGGTCCACCCACCCCAGTGCTCCTGTCACAACAACACACACTGTTCCTCTCTTGGGCTGACTCCTGGGGATCTGTAGCTTCTTGTGGCAGATGTCTCATGCTCCCGGCATCTTCAGCGTCCTGGGGTTTCCACTGTGGCTTGGGCTTCAGCATCACAGCTTCACGCACAGCCCTCTTACTTGCCTCTGCTACACATAGCTTGGCCTCAAAGGCTTTCCTCCAAACCCTTGGCGCAGACCTCATGATCCTGTAACATTTTCACTCAGCATGTCTGCAGAAACAGCCTTGCATGGATGATGCCAAGTTCTCCCGCAGTTTGAGCACCACGAAGGGGCTCTCTTTTCAAATACTTTTTAAAAACCAATACATTTATGTATTTACCTATGTGCGTGCTGGGGTGCACGCCTGGAGGCCAAAGGACAGTTTGCAGAGTTGGCTCTCTCCTTCCACCACAGAGGTCCCAGCGGGAGATGGGAAGTTGTTAGGCTTGGAGGCAAGCACCTTCACCTGATGAGCCTTCCCACTGCCCCAGACACTGTTTCCCAGGTATTTTCCTTTCAAAGGGAATCTTTCATATGAGTTTGCACTTTGGGCCCAGGTCTTGTCCTCATTACACAACTGCAAGCTTTCTCTTCAATGTCACTGATCTCCTTCACAATTACCTCCATCAGACGGGCCTGAGGGTAAGTCTATGGGACATTTTCTTGACTAATGATTGATTTGGGAGGGCCTAGCCTACCATTGGGTGGTGCCACACCCAGGCATGTGATCCTGGGTTGCATAAGTAAGCAGGCTGAATGGGCCATGGGGAGCAAGCCAATAAACAGCATTCTTCCATGATGGTTCAGTCTCTGCCTCCAGGATCTGGTGTTGAGCTCCTGTCCTGGCTTGCATTAATAATGGACTGTAAGCTGTAAGATGAAATTCACCCTTCCCTCCCCAAGTTGCTTTTGGTCATGTTTATCACAGCAGCAGAAGAAACTAGAGCACGAGCCTTTGCTTAGTAGCACCCTGCAGACCAGTTATTTCCCAAACTCCCCTGTTCCATACGTCTCTACACAGACACCGACTTCTTCTGCCTTCACATCCAGCTGGCGCTCCCCGTCGTCTGTGCAGACGGAGAGGGTACCATGTGGAACACCAATGGAAGCAACCAGAATCAACAAGATAGGCCAAGCAAGACAGGTGACTGCTAGGAGTTTGTGAGAAGCCTCAGCGGGCTGCCAAGGCCACAGCCCCTCTCTGCAAAGTTCTCTGGCCATGTGTGTCGTGCCTGAACCATGCTTCTTCTACCATCCTGGACACACCTGCCCGGAGACAGTGATGGCGTCCAGGTAAAGGACAGCGACATCTAGCAGAATCTGAGAGGGCCTGGCTCTACAATTTTTCTTGTATGGCTTCTCTCAGGATGCTGGAGTAGGAGACAGAAAAAGGCCACTCCTTAAGAGAAGCTTCTGTTTCCCTGCGTTTTTGTTTAATGGATGCATATATCTCACTCCAGAACTTCAAGTGAGCACAGCATACAACATTATTTTCCCATAATACAACTTAATTCTATTTTGAGCCCCCAGTCAGCCGAGGGGCAGGAACCTAACCTCACTTAATGCCCAATGATCTGTCTTCATCTCTTTTTAGGATTGTTCCTATATCCTGGGGATTTTGTGCCATCGGCACACATCTGGGTGCATCTTCTCGGTGTGCCCAGGCATCTGCTCGAATCATCCCCTTGCTCTCAAGCTGATCCGCGCAAATGGTCCCTACCCTCCTCAATGATCTGTCCCCATGTCTCCCTCTCAGTCAGGGACTCTCTCCTCTGCACTTCTGTTTATACCCAAGCTAGTTTCTTTCTCATTCCCCAACACAGCTTGGATTTGGACAAACCCAAGGTAGAAAATGCACTGTTTGAGTTTTGCCACCTTCCCCTGCTGAGTAGGGAGGAGAAGTTGAAAGAGAGCAATGAACAGTGGCAGTAAAAGAAACATCTGTGGAGTATGAATGCTGTCTGTATTACTTGACACACTGAGGTACGCTGACCACACTTTAGGACTTTCAGAATTTGGGGGTGGGGGGGGGAGGGAGAGGAAGAAAAAACCTAGCAACACACTTTTATAAAGCAGTATCTATTAGTTTTAAATGGATGTAGAAGCGTCTATTAAAATGTAGATTTGTTTGACACTGTGGAAA
The DNA here is from genome assembly GCF_943737965.1 of Phodopus roborovskii. Classification (NCBI taxonomy): domain Eukaryota; kingdom Metazoa; phylum Chordata; class Mammalia; order Rodentia; family Cricetidae; genus Phodopus; species Phodopus roborovskii. The sequence goes on from NW_026125295.1 coordinate 3,723,231, forward strand.
ATCACGGTACTTGACCCAAATGGCAAACGTTACAAAAATAAGGTTTAAGAGAACGGCCCCAAGTCCTCATTATTTTTCCTGAGGCGAGCTGCACACGGCGGCCACTTCCTTTCAGAGTAATAGGCCATGTTTCCTTAGAGTGAAGGTCTTATTTTTCACTCTAATTATCAGACTTGCTGCTTTCCGTTTTCTGTGGGATTTCCAAGAGTTTAAATATTTTTATACTCATTTTCTCCCTCTACCCTTCTTTCTTCTTTTCCTCCTCTGCTACCTCGAGACAGCTTTTAAGTAGCGTAGGCTAGTCTTGAATTTGTGGTCACTCTGCCTTGCCTTCCACGAGCAGGCACTCCCATGACCCACTAATGTTCTCCCTCTCTCCCTCTCTCTGTGTGTGTGTCTCTCCCTCTCTCCCTCCCTCTCTCTCTTTCTCTCTCTCTCCCCCTTCCCTCCGCTCTCTCTGTGTGTATGATGAACCTGTAAGTGGGGTGCATGTGTGCACATGTGTGTGAAAGCCAAAGACCAATCTTGAGCGTTATTATTATTCAGCTCCAGAGCGTTGGTCTTGTTTTCTGTCACCAGGAGCTGAGGCTGTCTGCCTAGGCTAGGCTGGCTGGTCACCACACTCCAAGGGTCCTCGTCGCTCTGCCTCCCAAGCACTGGGAATACAAGTGCATGTACCATGCCTGGCTTTTTATGTAGGCACTGGGGACTGAATTTAGGTCTTCATGGCAAACACTACTCACTGAACCATTTCCCTAGCTCCAGGGTGCTTTCGTTCTCTCTCTCTCTCTCTTTCTCTTTCTCTCTCTTACTCTCTCTCTCTCTCCCTTCTTCTCTCCTTCCCTCCCTTCCTCCCTCCCTCCAAGTGTGTGTGTGTGTGTGTGTGTGTGTGTGTGTGTCTGTTTGTCTGTCTGTCTCTGTGTATAGATCAGAGAGAGTCTCCTTCCACCATTTTGGACCTGTAGAGTAAAGTCAGATCTTCAGGCTTGGCAGCAAGTGCCATTGATCTGAGCACCTCCCTGGTCGTGTTTTTAAAGACAACATTCATTGGTAGGTTGCTTTGGGCATGTCTCATGAGCTACTGACTTTCATTTTCCCAGGAATGATTTCCAGCTCATAGCCTGGTCCCCTAGCCACTATGATTATTCTTCATGATGCCATCTCTGATTTTGGCCACTTGCACCAAAGCACATATCAGATGTGAACAAAACACATGGGATGGTGACTGGAAGGAAGTTTGTTCCAGGGTGAATGGCACTGTTGTGAGACACTGACAGACAGTTCCCGCAGGGACTGAGTGTGCAGAGGACAGCTCTGGTGAGGACTATCCCGACAGGAACTGAGTTATACTGGAGAGACCCTTGTGCTCTCCCTTTGCTTAGCAATTGAATGTGACAGACTCATGCTGTTGCACTGACCATGCCCATTGGGAGCATTGGCACAGGTGAGGACAGATGTGACCTGTGGGAGGCTGGGTCTGGGGTCCTGGACCCCAGCTCACTCTCTTGGTTCTGGCCAGGCGACAGAGAGCAGCCTGTGAATCCTTGGAGGCGGAACTTGTGGGTCATTGGTTTCTCATGTAAGTGACGTCTCCCAGAATAAAATATGTATCCCATATTTTATCCTCCTCCCATGTATCTTAATCTGTTCATCATCACTGAGGGAAGGAAAAGGCTGAAGGCAGAAGGGGAGTTTGTCTCCCTCAAAAGACTTCACACAGTTCTGAGGACATACATAGCAGAGCCCAGACAATGTCGGGCAGCTCAACTTTGACCATGATGCTTAGGTACACATCCCTCCTACCTTCTATTTAAACCTGAACTTCATGTCAGGGTTCCAAAATGGAATGGGGTGGGGTGTCACCAGAGAGCTCTTTGTCCCCTCTCAATGTGACCCCATTGAGTGACATTGAGTAAATCTCCCTTTTTTGCTTTTCTCCATTACCTGTCAGTTAACTGGTCTATTGAGGTTGGGGTCAGGGGTGGGGCACAAACCTGGCTGGTTAGGGCTGCCTTGGCTTGGGTGCTGACCCTAACAGCTCAGGTAACACTGGCAGGAAACACTGGTTTATCATTTGCAGACTGCTCTTGTCAAGCCTGGCATCTTTCTGCCTGCGGGGGCCCCAGGCCTTGGAGCCTGCACAGCATCAAAATCAAATCCCTGGTGAGTTTCAGTTTGTCTAATTGTATTTCTGCTGTTTGCAACCAGAGGACTTTAACAAACACACTTTCCTTTTGCTGAGTTCAGTGAAACCTCGGCTTTATTTAGAACAACAAAGGACTTAATTAAGCCAAGCAGGGGGAGGTGGGGAACAAGGTATTGAGAGGAGCTTGCTGGCTACAAAGTAACTCATCACCATGGCTTTAGAGGAACACAGACAGAAAGGTGAGGTGGAGATCCCAAAGTCCCAGTCTGTAATGGTGTGGAGAGCTGGCTGTTGGTGTTACTTAGGAATCACACACAGTGATGTCAAGAGTTAACGATCATTCGGAACGAGGGAAAAGGCAAAAAGAAAAAGCATCAAGGGGCGTGAGTGGAGCCACTGAGCCATTCAGGACGGAGGGAGAACACGGGAGAAAAGTTTTCACTTCAAACACAGACGGGGTTGTGGCGCTGATTATTTTAAGCTCCCAGCCTGCCTGCTGCTTCCATGTATTGATGTATTGGTTTAAAAAAAAAAAAAAAAAAGTCATTAGAAAAAAGTTTGATCACATGATTGTAGCCATCTGCTTCTGGTGACTAAGTTGAGGGTACAGAGTGCCAAGAGAGGATGTAAGGGTTTTATCTACCAAGGGGGACGGGGGGAGGATCACAAATCAAAACTCAGAACTCGGGGGAAGAAGCATCCGGATTTCCCAAATAAGTCAAAAATATATGCAAACTATAAATCCCTTTTAGGCTTTGGGGAAAACAAATCTAACTTTGGAAGTCATCATTTTAAACTTAAGGAAAAAAAAGAAAAAAAGCATCAGGGTCTCACTATGTAGCCCAGGCTGATCTGGAGCTTATTGTATAGCATAGGCTGGCCTCAAAGTCCTGGTGACCCTCCTGTCTCAGTCTGTTTAGTGCTAGGATTGCACACCCTGGCTTGGGGTATTTTCTGCCGGGTAGATGATAGATTTAGACGTAAGCATGTGTGGGCTATAGAAAGTGACTACAATGTGAGGCCTTGATCATACATCACTTGGAGGTACTTTCCGCCTCCCCCTGACTAAAATAAAACTTAGGAAACAATGAGATGACAGCAACAGAAGGTACAAACTGGCCAGGCAGTTTTGTCTTAGGGTTTTCTGTTGCTGTGGAAAGACACCATGGCCACAGCAACTCTTATTAATGAAAGCATTTAATCGAGGTGGCGCACTTAAAGTTTCAAGGTTAAGTCCATTACCGTCATGACCGGGAGCCTGGCAGTGTGCAGGCAGACATGGTGCTGGAGGGGAGGTATATCTTGACCGGAAGACAGCAGGACGTCAACTGACTGTTACAATGAGGAAGCTTCAGTGAAGAGATGTGGTGATATATTATTTATGATTTATTAAAGCTTGCCTGAGGATTCAGAGAGCAAAGTCAGCCTCACCCTATAGAGATTGGGCAGTGGTGATACACAACTTTAATCCCAGCAGCCAGAAGCCAGGAGGTGGTAGTGCACACCTTTAATGCTCTGACTCAGGATTAAGAGGTAGACAGATCCCCGTGAATCCAAGGCCACCCAGGTCTACACAAATTCGATCCAGTCCTAAAGAGAAACAGCTCATACAAAGATGATCTCAGCACCTGGGACCACACACCTTTAACCCCATCTCTAGAAGGTTACAAAAGATAGGAGCAGGGTCTTCAGTAGTCAGCATCAGGCATTCATTCCCCAGGCACATTGAGGGAAGGAAGACATTCAGACTCACGATTCTCCAGCCACACTGAGGAGAGGCTGCAGGATCAACTCATTCATCCTGAGGTAGCAGTAAGAGCTCTTAACCAGCTACTTTGCTTTTCTGATCTTCAGCTTGGAGTTTGAACCTCCCTATCAGTGTCTGGGTCATTTATTTATCTTGTTACAAAGAGACCTCAAAGCTCACCCCCACAGTGACACACTTCCTCCAATTAGGTCACAGCTCCTAATAGTGTCATTCCCTTTCTTTCAAGCCACCACAAGCTTTAGGTAGGGACCTTAACGCAAGCAGTGTTGACTCTTGTTCTTGGCTGGAAGATGGATCTGGTCTTTGTCCTGAGGGCACTCTTGTTCTGGCCCAAGGCCAAGAACTCCAGACAAGAGAGCTGTTTTGTAATCTCTCTCTCTCTCTTGCCTTAGTGGAGCACTTTTGCCTGGGAATTAGAAATTGTGTGAGAAGACCTGATCAAAGCTGAGGTGTTTCCAGGCAGACAGGCTGTGGTCAAGCCAGTTCCAGCCCGTTCCCCATGCTTGGCCCCAGATCCTGGTCTCCTATGTGCATGAACCATCCCTGCTACCAGGTGCTGGGCCTTCTATCTTTTAAGTGCACACTTATAAGACTGCACCCCACCCCCCCAAAGGCTCCATAACTTCCCAAGCGTTCAAATGAAAAGCCTGTGGGAGACATTTCACATTCACACAGGACATCCTAGCTGGCCTGGAATTTGGACCTCCCGTCCCTGCCCCGCCCCCTGCCCCGCCCCGCCCCCTGCCCCGCCCCTGCCCCTGCCTCTGCCTCCTGAGCCCTGGAGATAAAAGCAGACACCACTTACACAGTCAGCTCCTTCTAAGTCCTGTTGGCTTCTGGTTTTTATTTATTTATTTTTAATTTAAATATCTTTCCTTTAATTGAAAATAGGCTTATTTGTCCTCACAAAATATATCCTGATTACAATTTTCCCTCCTTCTACTCCTCCCAATCCCCCTCCACCCTCTACTCCCTTCCCTTTCTGCCTGTCATTAGAAAATAAACAGGCTTCTAGGGGATAATAATAAAATAAAACGAAAGATTCAAATTGAACAAAACAAACAAACAAACAGAAGGAAAAGAGCCCAAGAGAAGGCACAAGAATCAGAGACCCTCTAGTTTGCAGACTCAGGAATCCCATAGAAGCAACGAACTGGAAGCCTTGATAGGTTCACACAAAGGATCTGGTGCGGACCCGTACATGGCCTGTGCGTGCTGCCGCGGTCTCTGAGTTCATGTGTGTTTTGTTCTTGTTGATTTAGAGGGTCTCATGTTCTGGGCATCCCCCGCCATCATCTCTGGCTCTTAAACTCTGTTTGCCTCCTCTTCTGCAGGGTTCTCTGAGCTCTGAGGGGAGGGATTTGATGGAGATGTCTTGTTTAGAGCTGTGTGTTCTAAGGTCTCTCTCATTCATAGATAGCATAATGTCTGGCTGTGGGTGATATGGGATGTCCTTTTGTATGCTGTGAATATGTATTGCTTTTATTAGTTGATAAATAAAGCTGATTTGACCAGTGGCCGGACAGAATAGAGCCAGGCAGGACATCCAAATAATGATAGAGAGAGAAAGAAAACAGAGTCAGATAGATGCCATTTAGCCGCCAGAGAAGCAACATGTGAGTTAATAAACCACAAACCTTGTGGTAAAAATAAACTAATAGAAATGTGTTAATTTAATTGTGAGAGCTAGTCAGTAATATGCCTGAGCCATTGGCCAGACAATTATAGTTAATATTAAGTCCTAGAGTGGTTATTTGGGAACCTGGTAGGCAGGATGAGAATGTTCCATTTACATGTGGATCTCTATGTTTGTTCCTACCTGCTGCAGAAGGAAACTTCTCTGATGATGGCTGAGCAAGGCATTGATCTATACATATAGCAGAATGTCCGTAGGAATCACTTTATTTCTACTCTTTTTATTTATTTTTTAAACAGTAGTACCTGGTTTTACCCTAGATCCCTGGACTGTCTAGTGTCCAATCTCAGGTTCTTGGTCTCCCAAGCAGTGTTGGGTATGGCTTCTATCTCACGGAATGGGCCCTAAGTCCAATCCAATATTGGTTGGTTATTCCCACAAGCTTTGAGCCACCACCACACTGACGTGTTTTGCAGGATGCATTTTTCTTGGAGCAGTTCTTAGAGTAGGACATTTCTTCTTTGCTTTTCAACTTGGAAATGTATTTTATTTCTACTTCAGCCAGTGTGCCCCTGGCCCTTGACCTCACGTACAGCTATACCGATTTATCTCTCTGGGATTGCCATAGACAAGATGAGCTTTTGACAAAGTTGGAAGAAAATGTTGGCATCACATCCCCCATTAGCACATTCCTTTCCTCACTATTCTCCCCAAGCCACTCGTGTTGCCTGGGAGATGCCGCTTGCACAGCCCCGACCTTCTCTCTGGTACCTGGAATCTCCATTTCTGTACTTACTTATGAGCAAAAACATGTTTACTCATTTTTGTTAAGACTTACACTTATTGGACACGTATTGAGCCCCAGTCCTGTGGGCGAGGCATACACACACAAAGCCCAGTGCAATGGGGACATGTTTTCAAAGGGCGTGACGTCTGAGCAAAGAGAAGGATGCATACACGTGTCCCTATGTGCGAAACCTAAGCCCAGCGACTGTTCTCCTGACAACTACGGTCACCAACGGAGAGAAGTATAGTAGAAGGGAGAGCTGAAACTAGCAACAGCAGGAGGCAAGTTTTGGAGAAGTGTTCCGTTTGGCTAAGTCAAAGAAACTGGAGAACAAGTGTGATGGCAAATCCTCAGATAAGACAGTAAATATTTCCCTATTCCAAGTGGGATGAGTAAGAATACAGTTGTGGCAGGCACTGGCAGATGTCTCAGCCAGTGTTACTACTGTGTAAGGATGAGGACTTGGGTTTGGATCCCCAGCAAGCACGTAACAAGCTTGGATAGCTATATGAATCTGCAACCTGCTGGTAGGAGGTGAGGGAAGGAGGCAGGAGCAAATCTGGGATTTCCTAGCTTGCAAGTCTGATAGGATGGAGGCAGCCAGCTCCGTGTTTAACGAGAGACCGCGTGGTACAGGAGTAAGACAGAAAGCAATAGTAGAAACCCTGGACATTCTCGTCCAGCCTATTTGTACATGCGCAGTCTGCACATACACACTCATCTGTACCTACAACAGACATCGAGAGAGATAGACTGAGGGCCACACAGACAGACAGACAGACAGAGACAGAGAGGCATTTTGGGACACAGGACTGAATTATAGACCAGGACCTAGGAATGACACTTGGTAAACATTTGAAATTGGATTGGCCTTGGCAATGGGGACTGGGCTGTCCTTGTTCCCTTTCTTCTGAAGAGATCCGAAGGTCAGATCACAACCCAAAACGTAAACTGTTGACTGGTTCTTCTCATAAAAACCATGTCCAGTCAGATATGTATTGACGTAGAGGCTAGAACCACAGAACACTGGCTTTAAGACCAGCCACGCCACAGTGACTTACTCATCAGTCTGGGGTTACTGGTTCATCCTTTGTAATGTAAGTTTTTTTTTTTTTTTTTTTTTTTTTTTTTTTTTTTTAATAAAGAAGGCTAGTGATATGATAGGTTTCTTTACATGTCTGTTATGAAAACTGAAAATGGCATTTTCTTCCTGGGTAAATTTTCCCTGATTCCTGCCATATCTGTCGGGTCATTTCTTTGAAGGCTGTGCTTAAGGGAAGGGCTTGATAGGTGTCATTACTGGTGTTAGCTGGGAAGGGGAGATAGAGGAGGGTTCAGAGGCATTACAAAGGTCAAAGCGGTGGACACTGGTGCTTCATGAGCTAAAACACCATCCACAGAATGCACTAAGGTAAAAGGGACACGACACCTTCCAAATTGTACTACTTCATACTGCACTTACCCTAGTAATGTTGGGTATAGTATCCAATTACATTAGGGAGGTTATAGGCTTCAGCTACTGCCATAGGGACCCTCCAGTTTCCCAGTGACTTAAATGCTCCCAGGAGCACGTGTGTGCATCCCTCTCCTTGCCCAGACTTTGAATTTCCTTGAAAACAAGGACCTGTTGCATTTGGGTTTGTAGCCACATGCCTCACACACAAGGCTGGCATATAATATGTTTTCATCAATTTTCTGTGTGAAGTCAGTACATAAATATTGTTTTGTTTATGGGTAAGTGAAGAAATGAAGTTCCGAGGCATTAGAGAGAAAGTCACCTCTGTGTGAGGAGGTAGCGTGAACGGCATGATGGGAATGGATAACCGAGAGCCTTCAGCTACTTCACTAGGAACTGACAACTCCCTTCTTTCCTTCCTTCCCACAAGGTTTCTCTGTGTAACAGCCCTGGCTGCCAGGGAACTCGCTCTGTTGACCCGGCTGGCCTTGAACTCACTGAGATCCACCTGTCTCTGCCTCCCAAGTGCCGGAACTAAAGGTGTGTGCCACCACGCCTCTTGGGAGTGTTGTATTTGGGGAGGTGTCATATAGGGAGGCAGGCAAGGCCTCTCTACACTGCGGGGCTCCTGCTGTGTTCTTGCTGGCCTCGGGCAAGTGTGCCATGGAGCTGCTGGGCTCCTCCCCGCCTCCCTCATATAATCACAACTCTTTCTCCCTTACACAAGCACACAGCACACTCTCCCTCCCTTCCTGTGTTCCTTCTGGAACCATTTTGTCTTCCTTTCTGCTGCTTGTCCTGAAGAGGGTAAAGTGAGACTCTTGGGGGATGGGCTGCTGAGGAATTCTGGTGACACCCCCCCCCTCAGAGGGTGGCCTTTACATTTCAGCTCAGGAAGGGTCACTCAGACTTTCTTGTCATAAATACCCAGAGGCCAGATGGTTGGGGGCACAAGGCTGTAATCTCAGTCCTGGGGAGGCGAGGGTGGTGGAGGTTTGTGAGTTTGGGACCAGGCTGGGAGCTTAGGGCCAGGCTGAGCAGCATGGAAAGACCCTAACAGAAATAAACAAACAAAAACCAGACAACTGACCAAACAAACAAAAAGCCCAAAAGTAAACCAAACCAAAGCAAACACCCAAATAACACACACAAAACCCAAAACAAACACCCTAATACACACACAAATCATTTAGAAAATATATTTTTATTTGAGTCTAAAATAGCCAGCATTTGCTGCTGTGGCCAAACATCTACAAAGCACAGGGTTTCCCACTCTGCATTGCTAGGGAGCATGTGCGCTTCCCACACCCGCCATGGCACCTTTCATTTAAAAGTCTTTCCTTGCACCAACATCCAGCTGTTCTAGCTTGTCCGCCAGGGACACAGCTGGAGGGAAGGTGAGCTGCTGGGGGCCTGGGCCTGTTTGTTACACCTGAGGGCCTTAGGCTGACCCAGGCGCAGGTATTTGCTTGAGGTGATTTGCCTTGGGGTGGAAGCTAATAATCAGGAAGTGGACAGACCTGTGTTACTGCTTTTATGGCTTTAGGGACAGCCTCAGGGGCCAGATTTCCAGCCTTATAAGATAAGAGCAGCACCAGCCACTGCCGGGTGTGGCCTCTCAACCATTTGAGGAAAGTTGTTACAAACGCAAACGCCTGCCTCCCAGGACCCTTTCCCTGGTGGGAGAGAGTAGGCATCTACACTCCAGTGGCCTCTGATACACACTGTGGGGCCATTCTTCCCTGGGAGCCTGTGGGAAACACAGACGCTCAGGCCCCGCCTCCAATCTGCAGGGTCAGAGTCTGCCGGTTCACAAGCCGCAGGGCACATTCCCTTTGAGATGATCTGGCCCAATTGAGGATCATTGTTCTGGGGGGACTGCCTTTCTGAGGACCCCGGGGACAAGAAAGGTGGGGGGCTGGCAGAACACAGACAGACAGACAGACAGTGGGACATGGAAGAGTCTGGCCTAACCAGGTGATAGAGGCAGAATCAGCCTGAAGCTGCCATCGTGAACGCTTTGGGCTGGGTAGACATCCCAGTCCACCCTGACAGGACAGCCGTGCGAGATCCTGCTTGTTTCTCGGTGGGTGACATCATGGTGGCAGATGGAAGGAGGCTGGGACAGGTGCAGAATGGCAGGTGTGATGTGTTTAGGAGAATGTGGTCCTCTGCCCATCTCCAGAGGGAGCAGGAGGAGGCCCGGGGCTTGGAAGAACCCTGGCAGCCTGTGACTCTGTTGAGTGCATGCGTCCTCATAGATGGTAGATCTGAAAGACAGACACCCTCGTTAAAGTTCCGGGCTCTAAATAAATGCAGCTCAGGAAGGTGTGTTATGTGCCCTGTGGTTCTCCACCAGAGCTGGTTTTAACCTTTAAAGGTCTTTTGGGTATGTCTGGAGATGTGAATGTAGGCTAGGGTATGTAGTCACTCTGTGTCCATGGGTTGGGCATCTTTGGAAAAAAAAGAACAAAATAAAAACAAATCCTCATCTGTACTCAAGCCCAGACTAGACTTTTCCACTGTGATCCAAATGCTTGTACTTGTGCACCATTTACACTGTGTTAGATAAGGTTAACCAAGTACTTGTGTATCATTAATGTGGTGTCAGGGTTACCCAAGTACTTTGTGTACCATTTATACAGTGTTAGGGCTTTATGGCTTGAATGTAAAATATCCACCACAAGCTCAGGTGTTTAAATACTTGGTCCTTCGGCTTCATTTTTAGGAGGCGTACGTCTTTTAGGAAGTATGTCACTGCTGTCAGGGAGGTGTGGCTTATAATTTACAGGCTGGTTCTGGTTTTGGCCCAAGCTCTCTGCTTCCTGGTCCATTGAGGTATAAGAAGTCTCACTTGCAAGCATCAGCCACCAGGATGTCTCCCACACCTTCCCCTGCCACAATGCACTGTAGCCCTTTGAACTGTGAGCCAAAGAAACGGATTCCTCTTTGAAGTTGTCTCATTGGGGTATATTGTCAGAGTGACAAGAAAAATAACTAATAATCAGGTATCATAAATCATGGGCATTATTTCAGCCACACAAAAGCACACACAAAAGGCTACATGCAAACATGTGTGATTTTATAGAACTGAATGGGACATCTATAGATTTTGGTACAGAGGCCTTAAAATTGACCCCCGCAGACACCTAAAGGAAATCACATTGTTAAGCATCTTACACCACACAGGATATATCCTGCAAAAAAGGATTCCTGGGCCAAAGAGCTAGCAGAGCCCAGGACAAGTAGTGGAGTTGAATGCCAAAGACAAATTTAAACACCCTCCCAAGTTCTTTTAAGTGTTACAAAAAGAGAAAGTTATTTTTAAAGAAATGTATTTTTTAAAAATTTTTATTTGTGTGTGAGTGTGTGTGTGTGACGGGAGATATGTGCACACGAGTGTAGATGCCAGCAGGGGCCAGGGACACTGGATCCCCCTGGAGCTAGAGCTGCAGGCAGCTGGGAGCTGCCCAACATGACTGCTGGGAACTGAACTTGTATCTCTTGCAATAGCAGTATCTACTCGTAACTACTGAACTGTCTCGCCAGAAAGACCCCTCCCCTCACCAAAGAAAGTTATTTAAAAAGGACTCAACTTGAATTCTGTGTTATGATGAGTTATGTGAGAGAAGGGATAATAAGAGAAGAGACCGAGGAAAGCAAGGGAGAACAAGAGGAGGAGAAAGCATGTGCCTTAGGGTTTCACATTGCTGTGAAGAGACACCATGGCCACTGCAACTCTTATAAAGGAAAGCATTTAACTGGGTGGCTTACAGTTCAGAGGCTTAGTGCATTATCGTCATCGTGAGACACAACAGCATGCAAACAGACATGGTGTTAGAGAAGGAGCTGAGAGCTCTCCATCTTGATCTGAAGGCAACAGGAAGTGGTCTAAGATACTGGACATATATGAGTTCTCAAAGCCTGCCTCCACAGTGACACACTTCCTCCAACAAAGACCATACCCACTCCAACAAAGCCACACCTCCTAATAGAGCCACTCCCTTTGAGCTTATGGGAGCAGTTATATTCAAACATATATCCTTGGGTTCTGAAGGTCCAGCTGGGCATGGGGTGTGTACTTGTAATACCAACACTTGGGAAGTAGAAGCAGGGAGGTTACAAGTTTAAGGTCAGTTTGGGTTACATAGTACAATCCTGTTACAACCATGTTTTCCCAACAGCCTGGTCCCACAGCCACACCACCCCAAATAACACACAGAGACGCTGTATTAGATATAAAGCTGTTGGACTGCTACTAGTGTTTCTTATTGGCTAGCTCTGTCTTAACCCATATTAACCCATGTCTATCAATCTAAGTATTTCCATGTAGTCTTATCTTACCGGGAGAGGATCCGGAGTTCTTCTCTCTCAGTCCTACATTTTGAATCTCCTTCTACCTCTCCCTGAATCCTCCTTGTCTCCTAGTCCCACCTATCTTGCTTTCCTATCAGTGCTTTATTCATTAACCAATACGAAAAAACATAGTTACAGAATGCCATCTCCCATCACAATCTTGTTTCCTAACCAAAACAAAATCTTCCTTGAAGGGGCAAGGAGGATAAATACACTATATCACCACGGAACAGCAGAATACTGAAGTAAAAATGAGTAATGGAACATGACTTACCAAGAAATGACAAATTGATATAAATAAAGACTAAATATCAGAGTATCAAAGGAGCTTTTTCAAAATACATATACCCTTCCAATCGCCTGAGTTCCATGGTACAGTAAAATTTCTCATTCTTTGGGAGTTGGCAGTGGACGAGATGGGAGTGTCCATCATTTTATCACCTCCGGTCAATGTTTTACTACAGACTAATTAGTGCTTCCAACCCTACTAGCAAGTACTTGGAACACATTTTAACCTTGGTTTTTCTGAGGTTCTAATCTAAATGGAGCTATCGTTTTGACCTATCAGATTGATGCAGTATAAAAAAAACGACAGGGAAAACTAAGGGAGCATGAGCTGGGAAATTCAAACACAATATAAAAATTGAGGTTGCTATAGAGACAATGCCTGTCTTCCTGAAGACATCTCAGGTAAAGGATGTTAAAAACACCAAACCATGCTGAGTTTAAGTGTGTTAAAGCTCCTTTCTTATCCCTAAACCCAAAAAATACCCTTCAGCAAACCATCTCATGATTGCATTTACCAAAGGAAATTCTTTGAGATAAGAAACATAAGTAGGGCTGGAGAGATGTCTCCTTCCAGAGGACCCACGTTCTATCCCCAGCACCCACCAGGTGGGCTTACAACTGCTTCTAACTGCAGTCACAGGACATGATGGCCCCTTCGGTCTGAGCACTGGTAGAGGTGAGAACTCTCTAGTGGTTGGCTGCTTTGTTTCCCTGATCTTCAGCTTTAACCCCAATGTCTGTCTCTGGATTTTTATTATTTGTGCTACATGTAACTCCAGCTCTAAGAAGAGCGAGTACCTCTGGCCTCAGACATGCACTTACACATACACACAGACACACACACACTACACACACATAATTGAAAACAATATAATTTTTTTTTTCAAGATAAGGTTTCTCTGTGTAGCTCTGGCTCTTCTGGAACTCCCTCTGTAGACCAGGATGGCCTTGAACTCACAGAGATCTGCCTATCTCTGGCTCCTGAGTGCTGGGACTAAAGGTGGGTACCACCATGTCCTGTAAAAGATATAAATCTTAAACAAAGAAAAATAAAAAGATAAATCAGCACATATATTTGTACTTAACTTTACATTTTTTACTTTAAGTGTGGTGGACTTCTAAATCTTGTGAATTTAAGCATTGGAGAGGTGAACTCAGACAAGCAGAGGACACAGCCATGACATCTGAGTGTGGCTCTCTTGAAGGAACCCAAATCCATGTTTTGGGATTGGTACTGTCCTTTTCCACTGTCTCTCTACTGAACACTCTCTATTTGGCCCATTACGGAATTCTTTTCTGTGGCATAGCCCAGTGTATTAGCAGTCTTTCCATTGCTGTGATAAAATACCTGGACAGAAAGCAGCTTAGAGGAGAAAAGGGTTTATTAATCTTATGGTTCCAGAGAGGACACGTGGCCACAGAGCTGTGAGAACTTCATCACAACTCAAAGGCAACCAGAAAGCTGAGGGAGCAGGAAGTAGGGCCAGGCTATAAAACCTCAAAGCCCATCCCTGTGACGTACTTCCTGCAGCAAGGCTCCGCCTTCTAAAGAATCCATCCTCTCCCCACACAGCGCTACCACCTGAGTACCAAAGGTTCAAACACGCCGGCCGGGTGGAGGTGGGGGGGGCATGTCTCGTACAAACCACTTCATCAAGGATCTTGCATGACGTAGGTGGAGGTCCCCAAAGGTCCTGGAAAGGACCTCTTAGGCGGCAGGTGGCCGTGTGTCTCCCTGCCGCTGCTTCTAAGGTGAAAGATCTTTTTGTGGAGGAGTGCTGCCCCAGGCAGGGACAGAGAACCAAACAGAGTTCGGTACTCTCCACTGTCATGACCTAGAGCGCACCGAGGGAGACTATTCCTGCAATAGCTCATCGGATCACATAACGGTTCACAGGACCAGACCGATCATTTTCATGTGACGAGCGGAAACTATACAGAATCTATGTAGATGACGATATAGCCTTCCATTTATTAAGACGGTGTCCACAGATATGGTCTAGGAAGAGAGCGAACACTTCCGTCGATAGCTGGTAAACATGAATGGAAGGACCCTTTGGCGGTTTAAATGGCAATGGCTCCATAGGTTCATATCTTTAAATGTTCATTCCCAGTTGGCTGTTTAGGAAGGGTTAAGGAGTGTGGTCCTATTGGGAGGTATGTGTCACTGGGGGCAGGCCTCGAGGTTTTGCAAGTGTGCTCTAGGCCCAGTCTCTCTGTCTCTACCTCCCTGCTGTGGATCAGATGTGGCTCTCAGCTGAGCTCTAACACCTTGCCTGCTTGCTAATGAGAGGACCAGACCCTCACCCAGGCCCCTGCTTTACCAGCCATGCCAGGCTGCAGATCAGCAACATGCTTGCCTGACCTTGTCCCTCCTCCCAGTCACTAGGAGGCCAGCCATCCCCCACGTGGCAACGGACCAATCAGAAGTTAGCTGGTGGGCTTTGGGCTTGCTTTATGGTAAAAGTGGTTTAACAGTGACCTGCAGCACATAGCAACTGCGCTGGGAGGGTCTACAGGCCATAACAACCAGCTGACCAATCAACACAGGACAGGTCGCCCAAGCCCGGAAGCCCACCAATCCTGAGGCTGTTGTATACCCGTAGACACTTCCCTTGCACACCCAAATAAGTTCCTTGTCTCTCTGTTTCTGGTCCTTCTCACACCATCCGCAGTGATGAACAGACGAAGGGCCCGAGTTAATTCGTTAAACAATGAAAGACTCTATGCTTTTGCATCAGAATAGGTGATTTTGGGGTTCAGAATTTGTGCAAAGCACCTGTTGCCATGGTCCTACCATGATGGTCATGGATTAAGCATTAAAAAGTTTTCTTTTATGTGTTGCCTTGGTCATGGAATCTCTTCACAGCAGTTGAACAGTGGCTAAGACAGACCCTCATTAAGAGCAATAGTGTTAAGATTCAACACACTTTCTTTGTGAGAAGCCAAGGCAAGTGGTCCATACTGTGCCACATGCACAGAAGAGTTAAAACGAGGAAATGTAAACATCTTCAGTTTTCATTCCGAACCTCTGTTTGCTTTTTGTTCATACTCACCTTGTGTTTTTGTCATACTATCAACAAGCGAACATCAGTTGTCCCCAGACGAGGCAAGGTGAAGGAAAGGCCATTTAAAAACTCTTAGAAGTCTCCAAACTGGTTTCCACAATGGCTGTTTAATTTACACCCTTACCAACAGTGAATAAGGGCTCTTTTCTCTCCATGTCCTCTCCAACATCTGTCAGGCTTCTTGATAGCCATTCTGACAGGGGTGAGATGGTATCTCAAAGTAATTTTAATTTTCATTTCTCTGATGGCTAAGGATATCAAAAACTTTAAAAAATAGTTATGGGCCATTTGTGTTTCTTTCTTTTTTAAAAGTTGTCTAAATTGATGTGTGATGTTTATTTATTTGCAAGTGTTTTTAATGATAAAGTTCATTAAGAAATTTAATTGTCGCTGGATAGTAGTGGCACATGCCTTTAATTTCATCAATCGGGAGGCAGAGGCAGGCGGATCTCTGTGAGTTTGAGGCCAGCATGGTCTACAGAGTGACTTCTAGGACAGGCTGCAAAGCAATACAGAGAAACCTTGTCTCGGAGGGGGGGGGGGGAAGAAAGAAAGAAAGAAAAGAAATTTAATTGTAAAATAAAGGAAATTATTTCATCTCACCCCATTCAGAATGGTTGTCATCAGGTAAAAAACCAACAATAACAGCGGCTGATGGGGATGATGTGTAGGGGAACTTTCTTACATTTCTGGCAGGAGTACAAATTAGTGTAGCCACAACAGAAATCATCATGGAAGTTCTTTAAAAGTCTAGCTGTGGGGAGATGACCCAGTGGGTAAAGTGCTTACTGCATAAGCATGAAGCCCTCAGTTCAAATCCCCAGAACACACATGGAAGTTGGGCGTGGTGATGTAAACGTACAACCCAGACAGGAGGACCCTGAAGGCTTGCTGGCCAGCCAGCCTAGCCAAAATCCAAAAGGATGAGCGCGCGTGTGTGTGTGTGTGTGTGTGTGTGTGTGTGTGTATGGTGTGTGTGAGTTGTGTGTGTGTGGTGTGTGTGAGTGTGTGTGTATGATGTGTGTGTATGGTGTGTGTGGTGTGTGTGAGTGTGTGTGTGTATGGTGTGTGTGTGTATGATGTGTGTGTGTGGTGTGTGTGCGGTGTGTGTGAGTGTGTGTGTGTGCGAGTGTGTGTGTATGGTGTGTGTGAGTTGTGTGTGTGTGTGCGAGTGTATGTGTGTGCGAGTGTGTGTGTATGGTGTGTGTGGTG
This sequence comes from Phodopus roborovskii, assembly GCF_943737965.1. Classification (NCBI taxonomy): domain Eukaryota; kingdom Metazoa; phylum Chordata; class Mammalia; order Rodentia; family Cricetidae; genus Phodopus; species Phodopus roborovskii. The sequence continues at coordinate 3,739,948 of NW_026125295.1, forward strand.
TGTGAGTGTGTGTGTGAGTGTGTGTGTGTGGTGTGAGTGTGTGTGTGTGAGAGTGTGTGTGTATGGTGTGTGTGAGTTGTGTGTGTGTGGTGTGTGAGTGTGTATGATGTGTGTGTGTGTGGTGTGTGTGAGTGTGTGTGTATGATGTGTGTGAGTATGTGTGTATGGTGTGTGTGTGTATGGGGTGTGTGTGTGTGGTGTGTTTGAGTGTGTGTGTAAGTGTGACCACCATCAGGGGGACAACCTTCAGGACTTGGTCCTCACCTTCTACCATGTTGTGGCAGGGTCTCCCTTGTTTTGCTGCTGGGCTGGGCTGCAGCCAGCTTGGAACTCCAGTTACTCCCTCCTCCATTGTCGAAGATGAGAACTAATTATTTCATACGATCTGTAGTGCATGTACCATTGAATTTGATATGCTTTAATGCAAAGTGACTCTGTGGAATTAATACAAATAAAGATTTGTAGAACAAGGTGCTTGTTTATTCTGAAACAGCCAGGCATGTCCGGGGGCATCCGTGTGTGAACTGACATGAGCATAGATAGCATTTGGGAGATTAAGGCTGGTGCTCTGGGTGTGGGCCAGCAGCAGCAGCAGAGGGGCCAGATAAGAACAGGCAATGGGGACCATCCCTTATTTGGAAAGTTTGGCTTACCTGAGTATTCTGGTTAGTTTTTGTCAACAGGACACAGGCTTGGGTCATCTGGAAAGACGGCCTCGATTAAAAAATCGCCTCTCTCAGATTGGCCTCTAGGCAAGTCTGTGGGGTCATGTTCTTGATGAATGATTCACGTGGGAGGGTCCAGGACACTGGGGGTGCTGCCACCCATGGACTTGGTGGTCCAGAATGTGTAAGAAATCAGGTTGAGCAAGCGGTGGGGAGCAAGCCAGTAAGCCCTATCCGTCATTGCCTCCGCCTCAGCTCCTGCCTGCAGGTTCCTGCCTTGAGTTCCTGCCCTGGCTTTCCTGCACATGAACTGTGACAGCATCTACCTGAAATAGACCCTTTCCTCTCCAAGTTGCTTTTGGTCATGGTGTTTACCCCCAAACTAGGAACCCTACGAGGAATCACTGTTTTCTAGAGTTGGAAAGTGTGCTAGTTAGCTTTCCTATTGCTGTAAGTTTACAAGAAGCCATGTAAGGGAAGGGTTATGGAGTGCGCAGCCTAAGAAGGACCACACAGTCCATCGTGGTGGGGAAGGTGTGACAGGGATGTGAGGCAGCTGGTCACATTGCTTCTGCATCCAGGATAGTGAGACTATCCAAAGTCAAGCCCCCAACCCCCTACCCCCACCCAGTGACCCACACCTTTCCTTCCAGGCTGGCCTCGAACTCACAGACATTCAGAGATCTGACTGTCTCTGCCTCCTTGGTGCTGACTCTACCTCCTAAAGAAAGGCTCCCCAAACTTTTGAGCAGCATCACCACCAGGGAACCAAGTGTTCCAACACCTTGAGCCTCCAGGGTGAATCACACATCCAAACCACCACAGGAACAGGAAAGGCGCCTCGTGGTGCCGTAGGGAGAATGTTCCAAGAGAAAGTCAGTGTGATGATTGCTTTTCTGGGTGAAAGGGCATGGGGGGACAGTCCTGAGGGGCATATGGCCACTAAGATGGATTCTAATTGTTATAGTATGGCGCAAGGGGGACCTAGGTGAATTCCACGGCAGGCAAGGGACAAACATGCCAGGCAAAACTTACTTAGGTAGGAAGTTTCATTAGAAAGGGAAGGGAGTTGGGGAAGGAGAAGAGGGGATACACACACACACACACACACACACACACACACACACACACACACACACACAGGGACACAGGGAGAGACAGAGAAAGGAAGAGACAGAAAAAGTTCTGTCTGCCCCTCCTGAAGAACAGCCGGAAAGAGAGGAAGTGGGTGGAGTTTTCCTCTTAAAGGGCCTTTGTACCATCCTGCAGACTACATGATGTAGCAGCCATAGGACCTTGGGCTAGCCAGGGTACTGCCCGAGTGCATGCCAGGTGACAGGGGGCAGGCCTGCAGAGTGCCTGAATCCCTACACCAATGGCCTGGGGGATTGTGCTATCAGCCAGAGGAGCACTGGGCTACCCAGATAAGATCTGCTTGGTGGCACTGCAAGGCAGACAGGGAGGTGAGGGTGTGTAGGCGCTGGTAGCAGCGACAGGAGGAAGTCTGCCTTGCGCACTTTGGTAGAGGGCAAGGAAGACATCAAACACGTAGTCTCTATTTCAGCACTCTGAATACGGGCAAGCTCCCCTCCCCCCTAACTAATGCATTTCAGCCATGCTGCTGCATGTCTGTCTTTTATTCCCCCCCGGGTACGTTCTGCTTGTTACCACTGTTTATAATTCTCTTAAAAACATATGCAAACCGTTCATGGTGACAATGATGGAATTAAAAATCCAGGGAAAACTAGGCGTGGTGCTTCACACCTGTAACCTCGGTACTTCTGAGGCCAAGGCAGGAGTGTGCCAAGTCCAAAGTCTGTCTGTTGTTCCAGGCTAGCTTGAGCTATAAAGATCCATTCTCAAAAAGAAAGCAACATGGGGTAAGAGAGATGGCTCAGCAATTAAGATCGTGTACTGTGCTCACTGAGGAAACGTTCATTTCCCAGCACCCATGCCAGAGGGCTCACAACTCCAGGTGCAGGGGATCCGACTCCCTCTTCTGGCTTCCTAAGACACTACATTCACACACATACTCTCCACTCAGACACACACACACACACACACACACACACACACACACACACACACACACGAAAAGGCCAGATAACTAATAATAATAATAAAAAAAAAAAAACAGACCAAAAAGCACACACAGAAGAAAATGCCACCTCAATAGACAACCACGTTTGTCCTATGTCTTACAGGCCTTTCAGGAAAGCCTATAAAAGTGCTTCTATCTTAGTTTCTCTTCCTGTTGCTATGATAAAATGCCCGAACAAAAGCAACGTACGGGAGACAGAGTTGATTTTGATTCAGCTCAAGGGTGCACTCTGTTGTGGCAGAGATGTCTCAGAGGCAGGAGCTTGAGGCATATGGCATCCCTGGATCTGGAGTCAAGGGCAGATAGTGATGAATGCACCCTGACCGTTGTCCTAGCTGCTTTTCTGTGGCTGTGATAAAGCCACAGCAAAGGCAACTTAGGGAGGGAAGGGCTTATGTTGCGTATAGTTAATCATCCATCGTTGAAAGAGGCTGGGGCAGGAACTGAAGACAGGAACTGAAGCAGAGCCCACAGAGAGACGCGGCCCCCTGGCTTGCTCTCAGGGCACACACAGCTTGCTTGTTCCTCCACCCACTTTTTTTATTGTTTTATTTCTAAAACAATCTTAGTTTACATACCAATTCCAGCACTCAGCTGGCTTCCTCATACAACCCAGGGCTACCTGCCTAGGGGTAGCACTGCCCCTAGTGTGCTGTGCCCTCTGGCATCATAATTAATCAAGGAAAGGCCTCCGACATGCCCGTAGGCCACTCTGGTGGAGGCAGTTTCTCAGCTAGGATCCTCTCTTTCTAGATGACTCTTGTTTTGTCAAGTGGACGAACCAACCAGCACCTTCTTCCCTTTATACAGTCCAGGATGCCCTGCTCAGGGAGTGATCTGGACCACAATTAAGATGGGTCTTCCCAGGTCTATTACCGTAAGGGAGATGATCTGCTACTACTGGCCGGGAAGGCATCTTACACTGTCCTGTTATATGGCTTGCTTCAGATGGACTCACTGACAGAAGGAACTCTCCCATGAGGATAATTGACGGGGACCGTAGGATCTCACGCAATAATGGATTCCAGTGTTTCTCGGTGGTTGTTGCAGAGGCAGAGCTGACATATACTGTCACTCTTATTTGGGATGGACAGCTTGAAGAGTTTTGATACGGCAGTGCATCTGTGATGATAACTGACGGTATGGACTTTTCTATCCTTCCCCCCAATCTCCTCAGGCTGCTCTCTCTCTCTCTCTCCCTCTTTTCTTTTGCCATTTCCCTGTAGGAAGTCACTCGTCGGCCCCCGGCCACCGTAGGTCAGCTTCCCATCAGCCCCCGGCCACCGTAGGTCAGCTTCCCATCAGCCCCCGGCCACCGTAGGTCAGCTTCCCATCAGCCCCCGGCCACCGTAGGTCAGCTTCCCATCAGCCCCCGGCCACCGTGTCATTGCCATCTTTCGCTGCATCATCTGCCTTTTTTGGCAGCAGCACAAGTGTTTGAAGTTCACCTATGTTATTCCTGTGGTTATGTTTCACCTCTATTTATAATGTCTCTCATTGTAAATTCGTATTATGTAATTTTTCAATGATGGAAATGTTTAATAACTGGCCGAAAGTATTCCTGAGAATATAACAATCGTCTTTTTTGAGCTGGTGCGAACTGGTTTTGGCGGGGTACATCTGGTGGGCCCTGTGCCCATGTGTGTGAGTATTTGCATGTGTGTATGTGTATGTATATGGTGCGTGTGTGTGTGTGTGTGTGTGTGTGTCTAACTTTAGACAGGAAGCTGAGAGACTATGGGGCAGCTGAGGGATTGGGACTAATGAAAATGAATGAAAAGAGAATGATAAATTTTAAATTCTTTTCTCCTTTGTGGTTTTCAAGCTAAAAAACTGCAGTAGGCATGTTAATGTAAGAATTACTTGTTGGTGGCTGGGCTGTGGTTTAACTAATGTCTGGCTGGCCAACAATGCAGCTAAGCATTGGTCTGTTCACACAAGGGACTGGTGTTATTGCAAGTGCTTTGAGAAACCTCTTGATGCTGTACAACTGGGAAAACTAGAGAAAGGGAGTTAGGGTTTGGGACTGGACACAAGGATGCGATCTGACTGCTTGTATATCAAGAAGTCACGGTTACCTCTTAGCGTCTCCCAGAATTCCAAGTGCAGACAAGAGGGTAGCAGAGGCTTTGGGTGCATTCTGTCAGGAGAGACCTGATTTGGGAGTTACTGCTCACTGTCTGCTGGCCTTCATGTTTCTTCTCCTGGAGCTGGATATAAGGAGTTGTCCTTTGGTCTTCTGTGTTGGAACAAACCCAGCAAGGAGAACTGAGCAAGTACTCCCTACTCCATACCCACTGCAAGCAGGCTCCCAGCTCAGGATGTCCTGTACCTTTTTAACAGGTAAATCATCCTCAGGAGAGCAAATACCAGCCACTCTGCAGGAGAGGCCAGCTCCTGGCTGGGGGCCCGCACCCCTGGAGATAGAGGAGACTGAATCCAGTGCATCTGACTACCCTGAGTCCACCTGCTACCCATCTAGCTTCCTTTCTGCTGCAGTGCTAAAGTAAAACACTTCAACTAAAAGCAGCTCAGGGAGGAAGGGTTTGTTTAGCTTACACTTTCAGGTAACAGTTCGCCATTGAGGAAGTCAAGGCAGGAACTCAAGCAGGGGCTGAAATAGAGACCATGGAGGAGCACTGCTTACTGGCTTGCTCCCCGGGTCATGTTCACCTCCTCCCTCCCTCCCTCCCTCCCTCCCTCCCTCCCTCCCTCCCTCCCCTTTCTTCCTTCCTTCCTTCTCTCCCTCTCCCTCCCTCTCTCTCTTTCCTTCTTTCTTTTTCTGATACAGGGTTTCTGGGTGTAGCTCTGGTTGTTCTGGAACTTGGTCCCGGCCTCGATGGAGATGCACCTGCCTCTGACACCACCACTACCCCACCTGCGTCTCCTGCACAGCCTAGACAAGTGGTCCTCAACCTTCCTGATGCCGTGACTCTTTGATATGGTTCTTCATGTTGTGATGGCCCCAGCCGTAAACTTACGTCTTTGCTACTTCATAACTAGTTTTGTTACTGTTATGAATCATAATGTAAATGTCTGATATCTGGAGCCCCCCAAAGAGTCATGACCCACAGATTGAGAACTACTAGTCTAGACGCACTAGCCATGGTGGGCTGGGCTCTGCTACATCAATTATCAATCAAGGACAAAGAATATGTTCAACAGGCTAATTTGATTGAGACGGCATTCCAGTTGAGACTCGTTCTGGTCACTCTGAGCTGGGTGAAGTTGGCAGCTCAGGCTAACTGGGGCGGATGAACATGAGGGCTATGACGGTTCCTCTGAAATGAGCTTTCTGATGGAGATGAGCATGAAGCAGGTTGGGAGGACAGAAGGGAGGGAAGGGTTTTCAGGGCAGTTAACCTAGAGATGGTGAAATCATGGAGGTCAAGGGCGGAGTGAGCGTCGGGGCGTTCTGTGAGGAGCTGTGGATGAAGACAAGGGCGCTGTGGTTGGGAGGGCACTGGTGACTTCTCAGGGTTGCTGGCGGACTGAAGGGTGCTACATTCAGTTTGGGAGTCAGAGGGCAGGAAGCTAGGAGGCGGGCAAGACTTCGTGGTCGTGAAGAGGAGAGAGGAAGGTGGTCACCGGTTGGGCAGGATTGCTACTCTTAATTTTAGGGTGGGCGCTACTTTCATCTACTTATACATCCAAGGGCCGGACATTTGAGATGGAAAGGTTGAAGATGGGGGGGGGGGGCGTGGGCTGTGGATGGCAATGGGGAGTGGCAGGGTGGGGATAAATTGCAGTGCTGGCAGGATGATCAGATTTGAACCGGGAAAGAGGAAGAGTGATATTGACATTTATTTAGTGCCTTTGAAATGCCAAGGGCCGGTGTTTGGCTCTGCTTAATCCCTCGACAAATCACTGTTGTTATTATTGTGCGCATCAAGTTCAGAGACATAGGTTTATCAGGACTCAAGGCTGTGCACGGTGGCCATTCCAGTCAGATGGGAGAGGACTGGTCAGCTGCAAAGACACATAAAGCTACCGTGGTTTAAGCAAAAAACAGTTTATCTGCCAAGAGGCTGTGCAGAACGAGCAGGCAGCGTGGCTCGCTCCTGGCCGTGGATTGGTTCCTACCATCTTGTTTTGTAATTGTTGGAACCCCCATCCACACAGATGATGAAAGCTTATTTTTATATTGGTGATAGAGCCTGAGGCAAGAGAAGAAAAGACTATCCAATCCAGGTAGATCTTTGGGGACATTTTCTAGAATTTGTGTATGTCTTGTTTGGCCAAATTCCACCTGATTTCAAGTTTAATTGTCCCACTTAGCTGCAAGGGAGGTTGGGAAATGTAGTTGCTTTTCTCCCGCGAGGATTCTACATGTCCAGCAATCACTCAGAGTCTCTGCTACCACAAGGAAGGGGAAGTGGGTGCTGAATGGTGTCCCTAATTCTTTTTACAGAGTTGCTGTCAGTGAAGGCGTGTCAAAAACATGAAGGCTGCTGCCATACTAGATGCTCACGGGAACAATATTCTTTAGCAATTTTGGAACTGTTCTGTAGCAAGCCCTGCTTCCAAGATGGAGAGGATATATCCAGCCATCTTGGCCTTGTACCAGTCCTCTGTGGATCCCCTGGAATCTTTACATCTTTTGAACACGGTGGCATCAGTGTCAGAGTGATTGCACGGCCGGTGGCTCCTTGTGGAAGGGTCTTCATCATTTTAATAGTGTGCTCGTTAAAACGGGGAGAGTGGCAAGAGAGAGCCACGTTTGTATGAAATAAGTGAGCTTAGGGGGTCAGAGGTGACGGGGGAGACTGGGTCTCGGGTGGGTGTGGTGTGGATGGGGGTGGGAGATGAGCTCTGCTACTAGTTGTCCTGTTTCCAGAATTTTACAATTTTCAACAGAATCTAGAGCCCTCAACTTTTAGCATGCACTTAAAAAAAAAAAAAATTTTTTTTTTTTTTTTTTTTTTTTTACTTTGTTTTGAATCAGGGTGGCTTCAAACTCTTCTGCTCAAGAAATCCTTCTGTCTCCACCTCCTGGGTTCCCAGGGCAATGAGGGCATTATGTAAATAGAGCAAAAACAAAACATCCTCAAAGGTCAAATATAGCTTTGGTCTCTGAGTCAACCTCTCTCTCTCTCTTTTTTTTTTAATGTTCTTTTTTGTTTTTCAAGACAGGGTTTCTCTGTGTACCCCTGGCTGTCCTGGAACTCAATTTGAATTCAGAAATCAGCTTGTCTCTGCCTTCCAAGTTCTGGGAATAATGACGTTTGACATTTACTACCTTAAGGATATAATTCTTCTTCTTCTTTTTTTTTTTTTTAAAGACAGGGTTTCCTCTGTGGCTTTGGAGGCTGTCCTGGAACTAGTGCTTGTAGACCAGGCTGGTCTCAAACTCACAGAGATCTGCCTGCCTCTGCCTCCCAAGTGCTGGGATTAAAGGTGTGCGCCACCAATGCCCAGCTAGGACCTTATATTCTTAAAAAAAATTTTTATTTTATGTGTATGAGTGTTTTGCCTACATGCATGACGATGTACTATGTGTGTGCCTGGTATCCATGGAGGCCAGAAGATGATATCAGATCCCCAGGAAATGGAGTCATAGATGGTTGTTAGCTGCCATGTGGGTCTGAGAACCGATCTAAGGTCCTACAAGAGCAGTCAGCACTTTTGACCAGAGCCACCTCTCTAGCCCAGGACCCTCTGTTATTATGCAATGGGATTGTCACTCATCTCAGAAACATAGGGATGGTGGAAGGAAACGATGTATGTCTTGGCTAGATAATTATGGCACACCTTCCTTCTTCATGATACAGATGCCTTTGGTTTGAGCGATTCTCAGATTCTTACCTTCAGGACTGAGAGGGTCAGCTTGGATACTGAGAAGAAGACTCAGAGAATAGAGACCATGTGTCTATTGGACTCAGATGTTCTCTTTCAGCTGTTCAAAACCATTCTGGTTTATATTTCCCAACCTTTTTTTTTTTTTTTTTTTTTTTTTTTTGTATCATAGCTAAAAGTTTGGATTTAGTTCGTTTGGTCACTGAGCTTAGATTGGAGTCATCTGACATCCCCCCCCCCCTAAGTTAAGGAACATTCCTAAGACTTTCTGAGTCTTTGTGGTTTTTCTTCTGTTTTGGAGACAGTGTCTCATGTACCCCACTTTCCTGCCTCCTCTTCTCAAACACCACCACATCTAGCTTTTGTCTTACTTTTTAAAAAATGAGAGTAATTAGGGGGCTGGAGAGATGGCTCAATGGTTAAGAACATTTGCTGTTCTCACAGAGGCCCTGAGTTTGATTCCCAGAATCTATATCTGGTGAGTCACAAAGTGCCTTTAACTCCAGGTTCACCTTCAGATGCCCTCTTCTGGTCTCCTCTGCCACATACATAGACATACATGTAGGCGCATAAATAAAAAATAATATTAAAATAAATAACCAGTTTCATAAAATAAATTTCGAACTCAATTAGATTAAAACCTTCAATGTGTTTTCCCCAGTATATAGTAGTAAATATTCATTATCATAGGCTCTTGTATCTTACCCAAATGGAAGACATAGAAAATATGGCTTAAAGTTTTGTCTTGGATAACACTTTCTTTTTCGAGGCAAACTCCCTCATGAACTCACAAAGTAGCTTGAGCTGTTTTTCCAGTAAGAGATGTGTGTTATGGATAAAAGGGTAGGAAATATTACATAAATGTCCTTTGTGTGGCTTCCTACAGTAAGAGGGCAGTTTTAGGTGCAGGGTATCCCACAACAACGAAGTGACCTTTAGGAAAAGCAATTTATTCACAAAGCAAATCTCCCAAGAAAGGAGGAGAAAGACCTTTTTGTGTTGGGTCTTTGGCCGGGGCATTGTTTCACATTGCTTGTGGTAATTACCTGCAATGTACTAAGGGTTTCTAATTTCAGAGCTGAGGGATCCTGGAAAAGGCAATCTTGAAATTTACTAGTGATGGATACACAATGTGGTATGTACAAAGCCTGACAGCCAAAAATGTAGGTGTAAGATGCAAATTGTTGACTAGGTCCTTCCCCCTATGGTCACCTCACAATTAAATCTTTTCAACAATAGATAAAATCCCATTATTATTACCCATTGATTTCATTTCCTTTGTTGCTATAATAATGATGATGATGATGATGATGATGATTCCATATGTTTATTGGGCTCCTGACCACTTGATAACTGCCCTGTAGTCTTCATACTGACTTTCCTGAACAGCCTATGAGTTAAGTCTGTCACCTTTCCATCTGTAACATGTAGAAGCTGATGCTTGTCCTTCTTGCCCCACGGCTAGAGTCTGTTCTTTGTTGTCCTCTTCCCACTCACTGAATCACACAGATATGGCTTCTTCTAACTTGTCATCTTTCCCAGAAAGCCATGCTCAAGGATGTTAGTCCGCCATGTCAACCGTCCTATAAGGTTCATGGCTCTACATCTAACTTAGCAATGCTCCAGTGATTCTGTGAGACAATTGAAATTTCACTGAGTGAAGTTGAAAGAAAGAGACACTTAATGCATTTACTTTAAGATATCCTTCAGATTGCACATGAGTTGTGTGCCTCGCTGAGGGCCAAAGACAGAGGAAGTGGACTTCTGGGGGTTGAAGAGTGAAATATGGGGAGAAGAGAAGCCATATGAAGAGAAGGGAGGAGTCTAATGGTGGAAAGTTGAAGTTTTGTCAAGTGTTGGCGCTTCCTGTCCACCCTTGGCTCTCCCTCCTGCTTGTTCTGACTGAGAAGGTGCTGATTACCCATCATGGCTGCCGTCCTTCAGGAGACTCCTAGGAAGTCTCACTTTCAGTGTCCTGACAATTATCCTCAGGGGTACCTCTATACTTCAGACTGTGGGAAGCATGGCTTCGCACTTGCTGGGGAAGGGAGGTGTAGTAGAAGCTCCAGCTGGTGAGGTGAATATTCTTTCAAGTATCACCAGCCACAGTCAGAATAAGAACACGCCGGTGACAGCTCTGAGAGCCTCCCCTCCCCTGTGGAAAGACGATGCTGTTAGGACTCTGTTCTATTGGCTATTCATTCCTAGCGTCACCACACCACGTTGGTACCATGAATCTGTCTAAATTCCTCTTATGATAGGAGTTTAACATATGTCCTTTCCCCAACACCTAAACACAGCCAGGGGCTCAGATGAACTCACCTGTAATTATACATTGCTGTTCTTGATCACCTTAAGAGGATTTTTGGCAAAGAAATTATCCTGAGTATGACCCTGTTGACCTTGAAACAGGTAAGCTATGAGCTAGATCCACGCCCATAGATGTAAGAGACGAAACACTATTTATGGAGCATAGTTTGAAAAAAACCACCACAAAGATTCCACAGTAAAAGAAAAGTACCGTTTCACGGCACATCTTGGTAGGCACTGTTATGGAGAGTGTGTTTGGTAATATTTTGGGTCTTGTCTTTTATCTGTTTCTACCCTTTTTGCCTGAGAAATTTTTATGTGAGACCAGGTATGTGAGCACATAAATAGGTATACAAAGTGAACATTTGCTGATGGTTAACGATAAAGAAATTAATTTTCAAACAACTTGTTAGTATGCATGCAATTGTATTTACTTATTAAAGAGGAAAGGTAATTTGCATACTAATGAGATGGACATGTTTGTTTATTTTCACACAAAGTACTAAACCCTGCCCGGTTATCTGATACCACAGGACCTAGAGCAGCTTCAGTACTGCCCAGAGTTGACCTCCATCCTGACTATCTCTGTCAATGCCACGAATGCCACTGCATCTGAATGCGTGGTCCAAAATGGCTGAAGTTTGTTGAGTATCGTTTCAGAAATTGTTGGAAATTCTATCCCAATCCCCAGCCAAGTCTCATCTAATTTTCAGTTTTTATGAAACTCAAGTTAGCAACCCGAACAGCACTTTTTAAAACTAAACATCCTAACATGAACGCATCCAAAGGCACTAAGAGGATGCACGTGTTGGGAGGGCATCAGAGGGAAAATGTAAGCGTCAGGGTTTTCAAAACTACACTGTTATTTTTAGAGGAGCAGAAAACTTTATGAAAATACCGAGAAAGCCTGCAGTCTGAGGTGTGCCAGGCAGTGCTCCTTGGTGTCACGTGAGGTGTGATAGCATATGCAGTACGGAGTGCTCACATTGTGAGTTCAGACCCAAGACAGCAGTGAAGTCACATGATCTGATGTAGCGCACTCTCCTGGAAACACTCTGGGTCCATCACGTTTACTGTTAAAAATTTTGACCCTTGTAGATTTACAGATATTTTCCTGTTGCTGGTGTGTGTGTGTGTGTGTGTGTGTGTGTGTGTGTGAGAGAGAGAGAGAGAGAGAGAGAGAGATCCCCGTGTTTGTTTAAGATACTTGACATGGGGTTCTGACCTACAGATTAAGAAGCTGTGTGCCACTCAAAACCCTAGCACACTTGTGGGAGGGGCTCCCAAGGCCCCACCCCTAGGTGAGGAGCTTATGGCAGTTGATGGCTGCTGAAGCAAAGAGTCATTTTTCTGTGGGGGTGTGGCTAACGGTAGGCTGTCCATGCTGCAGTGGAGAGCCCCACACCCATGTGTACGTGACGGTATTAACTGGACTCAGTGGTTACTATTCTAAAAGGAAAGCAGGATGTGAAGTTGAGCAGGAGATGTACTGAGGTGTAGGAGATGCTGGAAGGAAACAGTGGGGGTGAATATGCTCAAAATACTTTATGTTCAAGTATGAAAATGTTCAAATAATACTTAACAAAATTATTTAAATAATAAAGAAGCTATGGTCTGTTGTGGGGTATTAAGATGTGTTACATTCGTTTATGCTGTGAAATATTTGTCTAATGATGCAAAGACGTGTTGCATTTTTTTTTTTAATGTTGCATTTGTTTAACTCTGTGAAGCTGTGTTGCTTTGCCTGTCTAAAATACCTGATTGGTCCTAACACAAGGCCGCTTACTCAACTATGCTCATAGTAGCATTATTCATAATAGTGAGAAACTGGAAACCACCTAGATGCCCCTCAATTGAAGACTGGATAAAGAGAATGTGGCATATTTACACAATGGGTATTACTCAGCTTTAAAAAAAAATGACATTATGAAATTTATGGGCAAATGGGTATAACTAGAATAAATCTTCCTGAACAAGTTAACCCAGACCCAGAAAGACAAATATGATATGTACTTACTCATAAGTGAATATTAACTGTTAAGTAAAGGATACTCATGCCATAACTACCAACCCAGAAAGACTTAAGAAGCAAGGAGGGGCATGTGTATGTGGAGGGGGGGAGGGGGGATGGAGGAGTGGGGGAGTAGGGGGTGGGAGGTGTGGGTGATGCCTGGATCTCCTTGGGAAGGGGAAATAGAATAGATTTTGTGAGGCGGTGCCGAATGGGTGGGAATGACGAGGGGTCGGGCTGGGGAGCGTCAGATGGAGGGAGAGAGCACAGGGAGAGGGGACAGGAATGGGCACATTTAAGGGTGACTTGGAAAACTAGTGCAGTGGAATCTTCCTGGAACCTATGAGGTTGACTCTGGCGAGGATGCTAGTGATGGAGGTTATGGAGGATGGACTGGCTGCCCGTCTTCTTTCTGTAAGTAGGCAGGACTTCCAGTGGGGGAGGGGAGCTGGGACACCACTTGAGGCACAAAACCTTTGATCTACAACCTGTCCTGCCTGCAAGATGGGGCAACGATGGCTCAGAGCTTGTGGGAGGAGCCAACCAATGACTGGTCTAACCTGAGGGAGGAGAAGGAAAGGGAGCCAGGAACACTGATGGACGCTGCCTGGCCTGGGTAGCCAGGAACTGGAAGCTGGATGGACCAGAGACTTAGGGTAGAATCAAACAAACCCGCCCCTCCCCTCCGCCCAAAGTCAATGAAAGGATTACTCATGATACTCTCTTACACTCGTAGATCAGTGCCCAGCTCAACTGTCCTCAGAGAGTCTTCCTCCTGCAGCTGATGGGAACAGACGCAGAAACCCACAGCCAAACATTAGATGGAGCTCAGAAACCCCTGCAGACGGAGAGGAAAGCTTATAGGAGCCAGAGGGGTCAAAGATACCCGGAGGGGGACGTGGCTCACAGAATCAACTAAGCAGGGCTCATAGTGGCGCACAGAGACGGAAACGGTATTCTGAGACTGCGCGGGTCTGCACCAGGAGCTCTGCGTACAAGCCGGGGTTGTTTAGCGTGGGGTTTTTGTGGGGCTCCTAACAGTGGGAGCGGGGAGTCTTTGGCTCTCTTGACACTTTTCCTCCTACTGGGTTATCGCGTCTTGACAGGAGGGCTTGCGCCTAGTCTTGTTGCGTCTTGTTTTGCTGTGTTTGATTGCTACCACTGGGATGTCTGCTCTCTTTTCTGATGGGAAATAGAGGAGCAATGGTTCTGGGGGAGACGCGAGGTGGGGGAGAGTATGAGTGTTACAGCTCTGCTGGGAGTGGGAATGTTCCCCAGTGCAACTGTTACAGCTCTGCAGGGAAAGGTATCCTGGCAGTTGGGAGCCAAGGAATAGCACAAAAGTCACACCACACAGTGAATCTCACTCGGGATTTATTGGGAGGGAAAACCCAGGAAGGTGACGACTGCCTTTGCTCGGCCAAGAAACTTCAGAGAATTGAGCAGAAGACAGGGTTTATGTAGCGTTTCTTGGGGGTGGAGCTTTCCAGGGTGGGGGTTGGTGGGATTTCAATCCCTGAGCTTGGGGTACACTCAGGGATTGGTAGAATTTCAAGCTCAGAGATTGGTGGGTTTTCAAGTTCAGAGCTCAGCTGCCTGTGTCTGGAGGGGCTGGGTCTAGCTGGTATGGCAGTTAGTGTTCTGTGGGTGGACCTGGCAGTTGAAGGTCCTCAGGGGAGCAGCACAGCCCTTTGAGGGGCCTATGGGGAGGAGGCTTGGAGGAATGGAGGGAGAGAAGGCTGCTTTTGGGTTGTATTAGATGATAAAAGAATAAAGAAAGAAAAAAGAAATAGAAGAAAAATAAAATAGAATTCTTTTTAGAGAGATTCCCTTTTATATATTTCTCTAGATCTCTGCCTAGGCGAGGGATTGGTGAGCTATATGTAAAGTACCAATGCATTCAATGATGTGTTACCAAGTTGTCTTTGTCTTCATGTCCTCAAAAACTGATGTTAGATTTCTTGGTTATTTTCCAATGGAATGAGGTCTTAAGTTCTCATAATGTGTGTTTCCCCAATAACTAACAAGGGCTGAACAACTAATTATACATGTGTTTGGTGACTATGCCCCAAGGTGTCTGTATTTTTCCTGCCCTGTGTCGCTGGTTGGCCTTGGCGTTGGCTGAGGACTCTGCATTTCCAGGGTACCGACTTCACTGGTTTCTTTGTTTGTGGGTGATGAGAACAGAACTCTGGTCCTCTGGAAGAGCAGTGTGCACTCTTAACCAGTTCTTACCCTAGAGTCTGCTTAAAGTCCTTTGCCAACCGAAAAGCAAGAGTTCCAGGAAATTCAGCAGTGTTTGCGGTAACAATGACCTTGGGCAGGGCCTTACTCCTTTACCATGCATTGCCTGGGAATCTCAGACTTTGTTGGCAGTGAACATACCCTAGCTTCCTGCATCCTCGGGGATCTTATCAGTTGAAATCCTGGCAGGTGCTCCTTAGAACCACCCGATGATCTCACCAGGTTTCTTAGCAACCCTTTGAAGATAGCAACTTCAAACTCACTAAAATGGTCCATGTGACTATTATCAAGATGATATGGGGGGGGGGCTCTCAGAAAAGCCCACACCCATCATTTTGAGGACATCTCACTTCTTCTGAGCACCTCTCTTTGCCTGTATCAAAATGTCTTTATTAAACTCCAACTCTGCAACAGAAACCAGCTTGTCCTGAAATTCTTTTTTAGGGTTGAATCATAAATCCCAGTTTGCCTTGAGTTGAGGTCTCAAGATAAACGTAGGGAACCATTTAGTCTGCTGAGGGCAACAGTGAGGGGCTCTCATTCTTGCCTCTGTGTCCCCCGAAACAGACCCTTTATGGTGTGGGGTTTCTAAAAGAATAATGATGGAATAATAATAGCGACCTTCAGGATGGAAGGTCAAAGGTTAGGAAAGGACAAGTGGTGAAGGGGCCTTTCTATGAGACAGGTTTCAGGGCATCGGTAGACCCTCTGGATAAAGGAAGCTGGAAGAAAAAGGCACCAACCATATGGCTATTTTAGTAGATGGTATACTATTAATATAAGATAAAATATAGTGAGAATAAAATAAAGGCATAAAGATAACCAGGATATGGGATGTGTGTGTGTATGTGTGTATGTGTGTGTGTGTGTACTTTTGAGAATAAGTTCTTTAGGCTACACATTTCTGTCTCTGAATAGATCTAACCGCTCAATGTGATTTTATATGAGCAATGCACAATTGGATTCTTATCTCTGTGCTTTAATTTTCTGGCCATGCTCCAGTAGGAATGGCCACTTTTCCTTGTTCCTTAAAGACATTTCTCTGCCTGCAGCACTCTCGGAGAACAAGCTCCGGCAAGATTTGGTGGAAAGCAAATCTGAATGGCTTCCTGCTTTAACTAAGTCAATCCTATTAGCAAAAGATGGCGGAGTCGGGTCCGAGGTCTATGGGATTAAAATAGTGAGAGACCGAAGTGCTTGCTAAGCGGCGAGGTCATCCTGGGGCTGAACTGCTTGCCTCAATGCCATGTGGGCAGTGAGTGTCGATGATAATTGTAAGAGTTGAGGAATGTGGAAGGGAGCAGCTGCCTGAGATGAGCTGGAGCCCAGCCATCGTGAAACAGTGTCTGATTAATTAAAAACTCTGGTCCTTGTTCAAGTCACCATTCCACTCAAAGGAAGCCAGCCAAGGAGACACACAGCAGCGACACAGATGACACGTGCAGCTCGGACGTCAGATGTGCTCTTGGCCCTTGGCTCCTATGTTCTGGCATGTTGACTCTGCCAGCTTGCTAAGCATTAACGAGCAAGGAAGAATTGGCGGGAGCGGTTTGTGGGAATGGAAGTTTCCATGTATCTTGCACGCCTCACAGAAAACTAGCCTAGCGGTTCTCAACAGTTCCCCTTTGCCCCAGTTCTTTGGCTCCACCCCCAGGGAAGAACTTCCCTCCTAGGCAGCTGTTAGCCCTGGTGAACACCTCTCTCTACGCTCTGCCTGTATCTCCCCCTCCCCACCATCAAAACTGCACCTTTCCCTAGGCATAGTACATTCACTACTAACTCTCTCCACCTGCTCAGGTCCCAGAGCATCTTGTCTTTACTCCGGAGGGCTTTTTAAAGTCATTTGACAATATTAATTAGGTGTGTGCCACACTGTGCTACGACCTGGCCCAAGTGAAGGAACATCCTATTCATCATACTCCTTGTTTTCTAGTGGGAGGAGACACACAAAATGAGCAGAATGAACGATCTAGGGCCAAAGAGGAGTTGTAGGGTGTGCTGGGCATGCTTTTGTTCCTCAACACTTTGGAGTCTGATGAGTTCAAGGTCAGCACATGGGCTTTTCAAGATCCAGCCTTGGGAGTCAAACCCCTTGTTTCCTGCTAGGTTCTATAATGCCACGTCATTCCTAATAAATGTGGCAGGACATTGCCAAAAGGCAGAGGTGGTGGAGGCTACTCATGGCTCCTGTGCACGTTAGCTACCACACCTATCTGTCTTGCACGCTACAGACTGGATGCATATGTCCCTCTAAACATCCCTTTGCTGGAGCCCTGGTACCCTCGACGCTGTGTTTGTACTAATGACATCTATAATTAAGACTAACAGGTCAGGAGGCTAGGGCCCTAATCCATTAGGATGAGTGTCCTCATAGCAAGAGAATGCAGAGAACTAGTTCACTTTCTCTCCTCATACCTCTTGCTCTCTCTCCACACACAGGGCAAAACCCAGGCCAAGGTGTGGCAAGAGCTCAGCCAAGCGGAAAACCCTGGGGAGAGCCGTCACTGGAAAGTGTATAGACTACATCCTTGACCTTGGCATCTCCAGAACCATAATAAACTAAATGGAAGCTTCGGGGCTAAGCATTTTGTTACTGCAGCTTGAGTTGACTGATGCATTTTACAAAAAACACAGTATCTTTCCCCCAGCACTTCACTTTGTCAGAATTTACTTTTCATTTTTTTGAATGTGTATGTATGTGTGTTGTGTATATACATATGCATCTTTGCGTATATGTGGACATGTGTGTGTGCACATTTGCACGTATGTGTGTGTGTGTGAAACTAGAGTTTATGCTGGGTGTGGGCCCTGATCTCTCCTAACTTTATGTATTGCAGCAAGTTCTCTTGCTGACCCCAGAACTTTCTGATTCTAGTAGCTACTCTTGCTAGCCAGCTTGCCCTGTCTCTGCCTCCTGAGTGCTGAGGTTATAGGTAACCACCACTGTGTTTTCTCGAATTTTCTTGGGCTCTAGGAATCGCAACTCCAGTATTCATGCTTACATAGCAAGAGCTTTATTCACTGAGGCACCTCCCCATTCCTTATAATATTTATGACAACTCGATATCTTCTTAACGTGTGCATCCTTAGCCTCTTTAGAGCACAGGCTTCCCGAGGGCTGGGGAATCTACCTGTTTGCTTACTCTTTAGCCTCATTTATAAACCAATGTCTAGCACATACAAAAGTGCTAGATTTATTTCTTGAATGATCAATGAACAGGTAAGTACACGTTAAGATTCTGTTATTTCTCTCAATTGCCCTTAGTGGCCAGGGTTGTCCTCACTTCTGGTAAAATTGGTGTTCATTGGATTCTAGAACAATTTCTGAAATCAAGCTCAGAACCGAGGTGTTTTATAAATTCAGTCAGGGCCCGTATTAAATGATAACAGGTTATCTGCAAGTTGACACGGTGTAATTTGAGCCCACTTGAGGTAATTCCAAGGTTGCTTTCACCTACGTAATGAGCTGTTGGCAACCTGAAATTCTTCCTGCTATTTTCTCTGCCTGAAGCAGAGAGCTCTATATTTTGTAAGAAGTACAGAGAATATGTTATGACCAATCCTGACAAAGATGCCACACAAACATGTTTTCATGTGCGGTTGAATAATAAAAGAGTGCCGAATGGAGATACAAAACACACCACGTGTTTTAAGTTTGCCATCCCGATTATATGCCTGTGCTACTACAGTTAGAGATGAAAGAGTAATATGAATGTGGTGGTTCATACGTGTAATCCCAACACTGGGAAGCTGAGGCAGGAGTTCTGCCATGAGTTCAAGGCCTGGGTTATACAATGACTTTCAGGCTCTCTGGAGCTTAACAAATGAACCAACCGATCCAAACCAAAACACAAGAAGTGAACAAGTAATAAAAGATAAAATGAAGGTTGCAGGGATGGCTCGGTGGCAATGTGCTGCACCAACATGGTCACCTAAGTTAGGATCCTAGGGTCCAGTCCATGCCACAAGGCCAGGCGTGCTGGCACGTTCCTGTAGCTCAAACACTGGAGATGCAGAGACAGGGACATCCCAAGGGCTTGATGGCAGCCCGATTAGCTGAATCTATGAGCTTTAGGTTCAGGTGAAGGATCTGGTGTGGTGGCATGTGAGAGGCAGAGACAGGTAGATCTGTGAGTTTGAGGTCAGCCTGGTCAACATAGCTAGCTCCAAGCCAGCCAGGGCTATGAAATACCTATCTCAAAACAAAACAAAACAAAACAACCAAGGTAGAGGGAGACTGAAGAAGTCACGTGACATGGACCTCTGACCTCCCCATGATTCTGCACCTATCCATATGTGGTACACACACACACACACACACACACACACACACACACACGCACACGCACACGCACACGCACACGCGCACACACACACACCAAAAAGAAAGAATAGTAACTTTGTGATAGCCTATTCCTAATAGATTCCTTTGGTCTGTTTATTATGGTAGGATTAGTTATTTAACCTCCTGGAATCTTAGCTTCCTGCTCTGCAGATAAGCGGTCACAATGCACATAGTTTTCAGCCTCGACTCAGGGTGAAAAAGTCACAGTGCTGAGTGTTCTGGCCTATTCTAGGAGCCAAGTTCTGAATGAAAGACACAAGTTTGGCCCAAGTTAGCTCTTCTAGCAGGAATGACCTTGCTATGGAAAGCCCTTTCTCCTCCTCGCAGAAGCAGGGGCAGCCGGATTGACTGACCAAGGCCATCGCTTCAGCGGCACAGACGGATGCCTGCCAGCTTCTTCTAGCTAGCTAGGTGCAGCGTTGACAGTTGTTCTGAGCTCCTCTCTCTGTTTGCTTTTGTTCAAAGAAGACTCCATTGTAATGATCTCTTCTTTCTCCTATTATTCTGCCGACTGTGGTGTATTTGAAAAGTGTTTTGTGTATGTGACGATATGCTTGCACGTGGGAGGCAGAGGGTGACCCTGGAGGCCGCCCCTCATGTGCCCTCTACTATTTCTTTGTGATGGGGTCCCTCAATGGCTTGGATAGTTGTCAAGTAGGCTGGGCTGGATGGCTAGTGACCTCCAGGGATCCATCTGTCTCTGGCTCCCATCCTAGTGCTAGGGTTACAAGGCATGCATTGAACTCAGGTCCTTTTGGGAGGTGTCCTAGTTTGCTTTCTGTCCCTGTGATAATCACTCCTCCTTGAGGAGGAAAGAGTTTATTCTAGCTTACAAGGTATAGTCCATCATGGAGACAAAGCAAGACAGAAAAGGCGGGACCTTGAAGCAGAAGCTGTGGAAGACTGCTGCTTACTGGCCTGCTCTCCCAGGCTCTCTGCTGGCTTCCTTATGTAGCTCAGGCAGGCTCTCCTGCCTAGGGATGGTATCACCCAGTGGGCTCAGCCCTCCCACATCAATTAGCATTCAAGAAGATGCTCACCAGGCCAGTCTGATAGAGGCATCTCTTCTACTGAGTTTCTCTCTTCCCAGGAGTGTAAAACTAATAACCAAGATTAGCCGTCTCACCCGGGCAAGAGCTTTTCTGACGGAGCCCACCTCCTTAGCCTTGGAAATATTTTAATGTATCATTTAGTCAGATGTCACTGGGCTCTGAGAAGTGTTACTTTTTCTCTACTGGAGGAGATGTGCTGATGCTGTAACTGGGGTGACTTTTGGTCATCTGTTTCCTAGCGCACCTTGGCCTTAGTAACGCTCAGAAAGGTAGGCCACTGCTATTACCATCATCATTCCCAATGCTATTGCCTCCTCTCCCTCTGTGGCAATTTGGACACTGCCATTAATCTCACTTCCTCCTGGGCTTGCTCAGTGGTCATGCATCTATAGAAGAGGCACGATTCCTGCCGAGGCCCTTCAGAGCTCTAGAAGTCAGTCCACTCACCTACAGGCTGCTGGGAGCCACTGAGAACAAATCATTCACAGTATGGATGCAATATCGCATATAACTATCATATGTGTGTGTGCAATTATATATTAGTTACTTTTCTGGGGCTGTGATAAAACAATATTACCAAGGCAACCTATAGAAGAAAGAATGTATTTTGGCTTATGGTTGCAGAGGGATTAGATGTCACCATGATGGTGACAGGGAGGCATGGCACAGGCAACAGGAACAAGAAGCTGAGAGGTCGCAACTTAAGCTTCAGACAAGAAGCAGACAGAGTAAACTAGAAGTAGGGCGAGACTTTAAGCTCTTGAGCCCATCCCCATGGACATAGTTCCTCCCAGCCTCCCCCAAATAGCACCGCCAACCGAGAGGCAAAAGCTCAAATGACCAAGACTACAGGGGTAGGGCGGGGTGGGGTGACATTTCACAAACTACCACTGTATGTGTATGTTATGTAAATGTGCATGTGTACATGAGTGTGTATGTGAATGCGTATGTGTGTATGTATGTGAATATGTATGAATGTGTGAGTGTGTATGTATGTGTATGTGAATGTATGTGTGTATGTATGTGAGTATGTATGAATGTATATGTGTGTATGTATGTGTGTGCATGTATGTGTATGTGAATGCATATGTGTGTATGTATGTGAATATGTATGAATGTGTGAGTGTGTATGTATGTGTATGTGAATGTGTGTATGTATGTGTATGTGAATGTGTATGTGTGTATGTATGTATGTATGAATGTGTATGTGTGTATGTATGTGTGTGCATGTATGTGTTTGTGAATGTGTAAGTATATGGATCTGTATGTGAGTGTATGTATGTGAATGTGTATGAATGTGTGAGTGTGAATGTGTATGTATGTATGTAAGTGTGTGTGAGTGTGTGAGTGTGTATGTGTGTGCATAACTTTTTTTCAGATGGGCTAATTATAGCTCAGGCTGGCCTTCTGAACTTCTGGTCCTCCTGCCTTCACCTCTAGAGCACAGGACTGCGGGCTTGCATCACCATACACTGTTTATGCCGGAGACTGAACCCGGGAATCTGCATGCTAGTCAGGGTCTCCATCAGCTGACCTGAAGCTCCTGGCCTCTCTCACTGCAGATTCTGATCAAACTAGAATGGAAACGGAGATTAAGTAGGCAGAGCAATAAGCAAGAAAGCTGGGTGGGAGGGATTGAGGACGTTGCTCAGTGGTAGAGTGCTTGCCTAGCATGTAGGAGACCCTGGGTTCAACTCCTAAAACTGCACATAATACTATATATAGCCATAATACACACACACACACACAACACACACACGCACGCACGCACGCACGCACGCACGCACACACACACACACACAGAGCCTGGACTTTCTATCTTTGGCCTCTTTCCTGTCCTAAGGCAGATGTGATGCTGTTGCTCGTGTGACCTAGCTGAATGCCTTGCTCCTGGTCCTGTCTGTCCCTCACACCCCATCCCATTGCTCACTTTTATACAGGCTTGACAGACTTCCATAACTCCTGCAATCTGTGAACACATAGCTCCAAGAGGGATAGGTTTCAGACTTAATGGACCCTAGAAATACCATCATCACTTTTAATTGTCTTGGACTTGGGGGGAAATGGTAAGATTCCCTTCCTTAGCATGCGGGTCCTGATGCTTGCTTCTCATCTAAGCTCAGCCTAAAGCAAGCCCCACATCTCTGGGATGGAGATGCAACTGTTCTGCCTTAACATTACAAAGTCATGGTGTGTTTCCTTGGTCCACACTTTGTGGTTGGAGTCTGTAGAAGGTACTCCCTTCGCAGAGGAGAAGGGTTTCACACACTGGATTTATTTCTTTGTGTGTGTGCGCACATTGAGGCCAGACATTGGTACTGAGAGCCCTCCTCTGTCACACTCAATCTCTCACTGAACCTGGAGCTCACTGACTCAGCAACACTGCCCCTCTATCGAGCCCCAAGGATCCCCCCCCCCGTCACCCCGCTTTTTACGTGGGTTCTAGGAATCCAAACTCAGGCCCTATGCTTGCATGGCCAGCTCTCCTGAAGGAGCCTGTAGTAGATGTATGACTTTTTTGGAAATGTGATTGAATCCAGTGACCCCGCAGTCAGCAGAGTCATGGCTTCACCCTATGCATGGCAGAGCCTTTGACTCAGCTTTGCCACCCTGGGCAGCCTCCCACAATCACGGTGCCTGCCTGGCATCCATGGGCGTTTCAGTGTATGGCCTTCTTGTGGCAGAAAATGCTCTGTGGCTTCTCTTTGAACCCTGCCACTCTGGTTGCATGGGGCAGGTCTCAGCCTTGTGTACAGAGGTTATGGGAAGTGTGTGCACTGCGATGTAAGAGCTTGGGCCATGCTGTTCACAGGATCTGCTCATCCGTTAATTGATCCCATTGTTCATTCCTATCACCCTACTTTCTGCCATGGCCCTTTGCTTTCTTTAAATAGACACCATGAAAAATTCAGAGCGTATGTATACGCACAAATGAGTGCCTCGGTCCCGCGAGTTTCTTTTGGCTGTGGGCAGCAGTTAACACAGATTCATGGCTGGTCACAGTGCTGAGAATAACTGTGAGGGCTCAGTCCCAAACAGGATGTCTCTACCATCCCCTTCAAGACTCAGGGGACATTGTGGGGACGAGCCAGAAAGGATTCAAGAGCTGGAGGATGGGGAGGGTGCTTCCGGACTGTCTTCTGGACTGGAAGCACCTGTTGCACAAGCAAACTCGATGTGCACCAGTCTTGTGTAAGAGTGAGCTCATCGACGCCCTATGGTGGATGGGGGAGGGACTCACAAGGACCCATCCTTAGCTGAGGAACCATCTGCGGGTTGATGGTTCCTGGGGTAGGGAGTCAATTTTCTTCAGTGGTATAGCCGCTGGTAAGTCCATGCTTCAATAATAGCCCCTAACTCATGGAAGCTGCTCTAATTAAACTCAGCACATCATTTAATCTAATTCTTCCCAGAAGCCACCTTGTTCCCTTTTTTTTTTTTTCCTGTTTTTTTTCTTTTTGGTTACACGATAGCCTACATGTATGTAGGCAGGTTAGCCATCCCATGCTATCCTATACCAAATGGTGTAGCATGCAGCCTGCTCTGTGCCCCCTCCCCCAAGGATCCAGCTTACAAATGATGCCCCAGCAGGCTGCAGCTGTCTTGTTCTGAATCCTGCAGAACAGTTGACTTCACTGATGTTTAAACTTAACTGGTGTGCCAGGAAGTTACTCTCAAACTTTTATGAAAACAAACAACGCTGCACTGAACATCCCTTTGCACGCACATCCCTTTGCACACTCAGGGAGGGGAGGGCGTGGCATGCCAGTGTATCTCCACCATGTGTTTGGAGGAGTCGAATTGCCTGTTCAAAAGAAAAGGCCGTGGAGGCTGGAGCCAACTTGTCCAAACTCAGGAGAACTTGCTCTATGTGTCCTCCCGGACTTTAGGAGCAGGGACACCACACTGCTGGCTTGGCCACAGTGAGAGCTTGTTCCTTGTGGAGAAAAATAAGTAGAAGTTCAGTGGGAGCTTAACCTCTCACAGCTCATCCCCAGTGGCGTGCTTCCGCCACAAGGCTGCACTACCTAATGTCTCCAAGGAGCATCAGCAACTGGGGACCCAAGTGTCCAAGTGCCCAAGGCTATGGCGAGCATTTCTCATCCAAATCTCTCTCTCTTTGTGTGTGATATTTCTATTGTTTATCAAAACACCATAGTTAAGTCAACTTATAAAAGAAAACAGTTGAGGGTTCATGGTTCCAGAAAATTAGAGTCCATGATCATCGGTGATGATGGTGGAGGTGGTGGGGATCATGGGAACAGGCAAGGGGGTGTGGGTGCCAGAGCAGCAGCTTATACACCTGACCCACATGCACAGGCAGGGAGTGAGAGGAAGGGGGAGAGGGAGAGGGAGAGGGGGGCGGGGGAGAGGGGGAGAGAGAGGGAGGGAGAGGGGGGAGGGGGAGGGAGAGAGAGGGAGAGGGGGAGGGGGAGGGAGAGAGGGGGGGAGGGGGAGGGAGAGAGGGAGAGGGAGACGGAGAGAGAGGGAGAGAGAGGGAGAGAGGGCGGGGGAGATAGGGAGAGAGAGGGAGAGAGAGAGGGAGAGGGGGATGGGGGAGAGAGGGAGAGACGGGGAGGGGGAGGGAGAGAGGGGGGGAGGGGGAGGGAGAGAGGAAGGGAGGCAGAGGGAGGGGGAAGGGAGAGAGGGAAACAGAGGGAGAGGGAGAGGAAAGGGGGAGGAGAGAGAGAGAGAGAGAGAGAGAGAGAGAGAGAGAGAGAGAGCAGCAATTGGGAAAGGCATGGACTTTTGAAACCTCAAAGCCCACACCCAGGGACATGCCTCCTCCAACAAGGCCACACCGCCCAACCCTTCCCAAACAGTTCCAGCAGCTGTGGGCCAAGCAGTCAAACATATGAATCTGTGGGGGCCATTCTCATTCTAACCACTACAGTGTGAACAGACATACGTCTGTGTGTATGTGCGCAGATGTAAGTGCGCAGGTGTGAGCATGTGTGTGGAAGACAATGCCACTTGTCCTTATTGCTCTCCACCTTATTTTTTGTTAGTCAATCTGTTTTCTTCTTTTCCTTCTTTGTTCTTTTTCTTTTTTCTTTTCTTTTTTTTTTTTTTTTTTCTTTTGTTTTTGAGACCAGGTCTCATTATCCCAGGTTGGCCTTGAACTTACCATGTAACCACAATAGTCTTGAACACCCAACGCTTCCGCCTCTACTTTCTGGAAGGTGGGTTACAGGTGTGAACTACCTCACTGGGTCAATGGGTGCTGGTGGTTGAACCCTGGGCCTTGTGCATGCTAGACAGGTTTAGCCATCAGCTTTCCTAGAGTTCAACAGTGTGCCCACCCTGACGTGGCTGCGGCTCCTACTCTCCGGTATATCTGCAGGAAATAACGTGAGAACAGGAGCGTGGAGAAAGAATGGACCCCATCCTTGTTTGTCACAAGCCTGCCAGACTCTAAACTCCTTCCCACCTGGGCAGGACCCTACTTTGATTTTATTTTTGATCTCAGTGAAAACGTAATTGCTGAAAGCCTGAAGCTAAAGTAGGACAAGGGTTTCACTTGCCTTTGTCCGTGACAGAGGCAGTTGAAAGATGGACTCTTCATTGCCGGAGTCGAACGGGAAAACAAAGAGCTCCAGGCTTGCAGAGCCACAGTGTTGGTGGAAACGGAGGGGAACAAACTGTAAGATCCCATTCCCCAGCTTTCGTCACCACAGAAGCTGCCGCCACCTCTGTGAGAGAGTAGAGAGGCAGAGATGCTCTCCAGAGTGCATGGGGAGCAGCCAGAGCCAGGCTGGCGGAGCTGGCCGGAGCCCACAACAGCCTGCGCTTGGCCCCGATTCCTGCTGCGTCTGCCACTGCCAACGTCGAGCCGAGGACACCCCTGCTCTCAAGAGACCCAGTCTGCAGAAAAAGGTCCTTTCCTCCCTCCCACCTTCCAAAGCCTGTGAGAGCCGCCCCCTGGCAGCTTGGGTCAGCGGGGCCTGCAGGAGGCGGGGCAGCAGGTGCAGTTTGCAGGCTGCTGGCGGAGAAGGGCTCACCAGCTGAGAGGGAGCAGTGCCTGCCACTCCATCCTCAGCTTTCCACTTTCTTCTGATGGTAAAAATCAAAGGGCTCCAAAGACTTCAGAGTCAGTGAGGGAAAGACAAATGCTGGGTGCAGAGGGGAAGGCCAGAAGCGAGAAGGACAATGAAGGAGGCGTGGGAAAAGACGGGTCTACAGACTAGGGAGTGTCCCTTTAAGGGCGCCTAGGAAATCCTTCCCAGGCAGGGTGTTATTTATTGCACTTCACAGCAGGGGAGAAATTAAAGGGCCTTTCCTTCCTTTCTTTCTTGGGAACACTGACAGATATATGCTCCTCTAAATGCTCATAGAAATGCAGGTTCCAGGTGCAGGAATCCCAATTTCCAATCCAAGCAGTTGGAGCTGACAAGGTGCAGACCTTGTGGGTCTGCTTGGCTGCAGAACGTTGTGATCTCCTGGGAAGGGCCTGGAGACCTTGGTATTTGTTGCTTAAGAGGCAAAGTCACAGTTGGTTAACCCCATCTGCTTTCAAGAAATAGGGGAAGCCTCCGGCTCTTGCAAGTTGCGCGCATCCTTGGGCCTCCCCTAGGCCCGAGTTCGTTCCGGGAATTTTGTAAGCAAGATAATTAAGAA
The DNA here is from genome assembly GCF_943737965.1 of Phodopus roborovskii. Lineage (NCBI taxonomy): Eukaryota > Metazoa > Chordata > Mammalia > Rodentia > Cricetidae > Phodopus > Phodopus roborovskii. The sequence goes on from NW_026125295.1 coordinate 3,767,090, forward strand.
ACCTTACTATATTATTTTCTTCCCCCCCCCCAATGTCTTTGTGCTTATGTGTGCACACGTGAACGTGATATTGGGAAGTCTTCCTCTATTTAGAAAGTATCTCTGAGACAATGAACCCGATGCTAGCCATTTTGGCGACTATGGCTGGCCAGTGAGCCAATCCCAGCATCTCTCCAGTGCGGAGATACAGCCACACCCCACAAACTCAAGCTTTTTTGTGGGTGCTAAGGATATGAACCCAGTGTTCATGCCTGCACAGCAAGTGCTCTGCCCACCGAGCTGTCTCCCCAGCCTCCAAATCCCACTGTACCTTTCCATTTCTGTAGTAATATTGTCATGCATGTAGAGGCTCAAAAAATTCATCATCTTACTGTTCTGGGAAGATAGTGCTGGCTAGAATATGAGGTGATAGGAGGTTTGAACTCCTCCCTGGGGCATTATGGGAGGATTTGCCTGATGTCAAGAGAGGTTGCCTACACTCCTTGACTCTTGGCCCCTCCTTACATCTCCAAGGCCAGCTCTTGTCCCTGACCTCTGTGTCAACCTGACCTGTTTTCTCTCTGACTCTGATAGTCACCCTTGTGTTTATGTTGAGCCCTCTGGCTAGCTGGAGCTAATCTTCCTGTTTGGAGACCCCTAATTTAATCATACCTACTAAATTTCTTTTATCATGTAAAGAGACCATACTCATGGGTCCCCGGGGTTAAGACCTGCAAAGCTTACAAGCTTACAAGTTTACCTTGGGCCGTCCCAAATCCATGTGTTGAAAGCTGTCTCCCATCCACTGGTGCTAGGAGGCAGGGTTAGGAAATGTGATTCAGTCATGAGAGCGAAGCCCTCCTGGGCGGGATCCATGCCTCTGCACAAACTGCCCCAGACAGTTCCTTTGCTTCCACAGGAGGAGACAGCAGGGGGGATGAACCAGGAGGTAAGGCACCTTACCTCCTGTGTGTAGGCACCTTGAATTTGAACTTGCTGGTCTCCAGAGCTATTAGGCAGTCACCCAGTGTGCGGTGTTCCACCTTAGCAGACTGAATGGGCCCAGGAAAAGTCCTTGGCCACCGTGGCTCTGCCTCTTCCTTTGGGGACTATCACCACCCCCTGCCTCTTCCATCCTGTACCTGCCACATCTACTTAAGTGGAGTTGGGAGCAACAGGCACAGAGTGATACCTTGGTTACAATTCGACATTTATGAAGAAAGGTGGCCCTGTGAGGTTGCCAAAAGCAGAGTTAGCAAGTACATCCACAGTAAGTAATCCACACTTTCTTTTCAAGCAGTGCGTGTGTGTGTGTGTGTGTGTGTGTGTGTGTGTGTGTGTGTGTGTGTTTACGTATCAAAGTCATAGGTTGATACTGAGAGTATACTTTGAACCTGGGGATTAGGATGGGCCGGTCTGGTCTAGCAAGCTCTGCCGGTCTCCATCCACCCCACGTTAGGGTTATAGATATGTATGATCTCGCTTGGTGACTCTCAGGGTCCTGAGGATCCAAACTCAGGCTTTCTTGCTTTCAAGGCAGGCACCTTACCTACTGCTCCTCAGCCACCTCCCCAACTCCAACCCACACATACAGGACCCACCAACATTTTAAGTAAATCCTTTATGCCCCATTCTCTTTTATTCAGTGAATAAATATTTTCAGAATAATTGCCGTGTGTATTCAGGTTCTGTGATATGAGGGATTTACATGGATGGAAGGAAACAGTTGACCAGGTTAACAGGATTGGTGGAAGTGGAAATATGGGTCCCTGGACATTAGTGGGGTCTACTTTGTACAAGATATCAGAATTAGGAAATATCACTGCCATGTACTAAAGTGCACACCACGCCCCATCACTGTAGAACTGCCAGTATCAGCACCAAGCATGGGATAGATCTTTCTTTTTTTCCCTTTAATTCTTTCTTTCTTCTTTTCTTTCTTTCTTTCTTTTCTTTCTTTCTTTTTTTTTTTTTTAATCAACTTGGCACATGCTATCTGGGAAAAGGGAACCTCAGTGAAGAAAATCATCCCATTGTTCTGACCTGTAGGCACGCCTATAGGGCATTTCTTCATTAATAATTGAAGTGGGAGGGCCCAGCATAGCGGGCGGGCATAGTGCCAGCCTGGGCAGATGTCCTGGGTTCTGTAGACTGAGAACGCATAGGGACAACCCTGGAGAAGAGCTCTTCTCCCAGGATCTCTGCATCAGTCCCAGCCTCTAGGTCTGCTCTGACTTTCTTCAGTGCTGGGCCTTGACCTGCAAGCATAAGCAGAACAAACCACCCCCTAGTTGGCGTTGGTCAGCGTTTTACCGCAACAACAGAAGCAAACGAAGACAACATCGCAGTCACTCCCAGAGCCTGCCAATGTCCCTCCACCCTTGGGATTTTTGTGGCGAGATTCTGACATTGATAGGTTTGATAAATGTCAAAAACCATTCTCTCTGAAGTCAAGAATTATTGAGATCTCCTGTCTTGGAGACTAAAATGCTAAAACGAGGTATTGGGAGTCATTCGAATGCTAAAACAAGGGTTTATTTTGGGGGGGGGGGATGCTTAGGTTATAGTAACCAATCAAACCCCAGCAGGAAGTTACAATAGTTTTGAGAGCAAGCCTATACTTTTGATGTAGTCTGTTTTAGACCATATCTTAAATGTGGTCAATATGCTTGGCAATGCAAGTGATGTGTACGTTTACATATTACATATGCTGTACATGTTCTGAACGTTCTTCAGTATCCCTTAAACTTTATTCTGAGTACTAACTACATTATATACATGCATAATACCCCAAGAGTTGGGCATAGGTTCATGTTGGGATCCAAAAAGGGACTACAGGGTTGGGGAGATGGCTCACTGTTTGCCATGCAAGCATGGGGACCCAAGTTTGATCCCCAGAACCTATGGTAACATGCTGAGCATGGTAGTACATGTTTGCAATCCTAGTGCTGGGAGGTGGAGACAGGCCACTGTCTGGGGCTGCAGCTTGCAGGATAGGCAGCCTCGTCTATTTGGAGAGCCCCTGGCCAAGAAGGAAACCTTTGTTTCCAAAAACAAGGTGGCTGGTATATTTACTACCAAGTATTCATCCACAAGAACACACACACACACACACACACACACACACACACACACACACACACGGTTAACAAGAGAACATCAGAGAGGAAATTCAGTATTTCTTTGTTCTTCATATGTCTGCGATTTCATCTGCCCTCCATCTATGCCATGGCCTCTTTGGCTGGGTTGGCAAGGAGTCAATGTCTTGTGTAAACTATGACTGTCGACTCTGAGGTACATCATGATTTTATCTACCATTGAAACCATGCCGATTATCATCATGTTTCATACAGAGCTCTTACGATCCCAGGGGTGGGGGTGGGGGTCCTGGGAAGCTCAGGAGGAGCCTGTTATTTCTGTGTTAGATTAGATTTCCCTGGAACTGCCTGCACCGTTGCCGGTTATCTCTCTGTGCCTGGGTGGGCAGAAGCTGCCTCTGCCTTCGGATTTCCAATCATGGAGATCCCTATCTTGCTAATTACAAAGCCCGGTTTTCTGGAATAAAAGCCAGTGATTATAGGAGCCAAGTGGAGAATTAGGACTCAGGATAAAATTTAACAATCTATAATAACAGGAAGTTAGAACATTGTCTCCTCTGACTCATTTGGAGATGACTGAATAGCTTAGCAAGAAGAAGAAGAAGAAGAAGAAAAGATACTGTTCTTGCCATTGTGGAATTAGCTGGGAAGTATTCATTGATTTCTTTCTTTTAAAAAAAAAAAAAAGGTGTGTGTGTGTGTGTGTGTGTGTGCGTGCTTGTATTCATGTGTGCCGTGTTGTGTACATGCAGGTGAAAAGACAATGTTAAAAGCTGGCCCTTGCCTTTCCCCGTCTTTGAGATTGGTGTTATTATTTACTTGCGTTGGTATGTACCAAGTCAGCTAGCCCCAGAGCTTCAGGGATCCTCTTGTCTCTTCCCACCCCTGTCTCATCTGGCCACACAGTGAGTGCACCCCACCTCCATCTCCACCACATTTGGCTTTCTGTGAGTTCTGGGGGGGGGTTCTTTACGCTGAGCATCACACTCCTGCAGCAAGGGTATTACCCATGAGACATCTGCACAGCCCCTCTTCCCTGGTTCTTAATGCCTTGCAGTATCCTCCTGGAAGGTGGGATGTTCACGTGGGTGCCCTACAGATCAGCACGTAGCACTGAAGGTGTGTGTGTGTTAGTTTCCTAGCTTAGGTGCTGATGTAGCCAAGATTGCTCTTTGTCCCTGGTGAAGGGAAAGCTCGCTGTTACATGTCGGGAGCACCCGTGGGATTTGGGACTCACGCTCAGTATTCGAAGTGACATGAAGCTGGGGTTTTGTCATGATTGGAATTCGTTTTTTTAAACCACTGGGGATAAATGTATCACTTTCATGAGTTTTATCTGGCTGGGTCTCACAGGAGCTGCATCGTCGCCCTACACCAACCCCATGCAGTAAGTGGAGCGAATGGATTTAGAAACAGGGTCTGCAGCCTACAGCATCCGATGGCAGAGGTGATTTGGGCAAAGGCAACTTGTTCCTGCTCTTCCCAGGATGCCTTGTGGCATTTTCCTTCTCTGCTTCTCACAACCTTGATAGCTTGAACCACTTAGGAGAGGACTTTGCAACATGGGCTGTTCGTCAGCATTATGGGAGAACATGCATGGCTCTTATTCCATCCCATTTCATCTAGAGGCAGTAGGGCGGGACTCAGCAGGAAGGGCTTCTTGAGGCTCCCTGGGGCTTGTAGTGAGTAACTCTAGTGGAGATCCCTGGCCTAGGGTTTGTTCCTGGGCTTTGCTGATGTCAACAGGATGGCGTGGACTTGGTTTGGTGACAGTGTCCTTGAAGAAAAGCCCACATCTTTTGGCTGGGAATAAGTCTTGTCACAGAGACTGGCTCCTCTAAGATAGGCCCTGGGATGAGGGATCGTGTGTAAATGGTTTCATAAGAAGTGCTACAAGACACACTCACTCACACACACACACACACACACACACAGGCACACATGAACGCACAGGGATGCTGGAGTTGTGAGGGTCAGAGCCTGAACCCTGGGAACTCTAACAAGCAAGGCTAGACATCCCTCTTAAATAAGTCGGTTAACCAGACAAGCCACAGTGAAAAAGCAGAGAATGGAGATTTGGCCACCATGGTCCTTTGGAGAAGAATGAAGATTTGACTCCTCCGTTTTTAGGCTCTTGAGATGAGATTTAGTTTTAATAAAGGGCAAGAGGTATTCATTGCTAAGGTCAACATGGGGTCCTGCCTGTCCCTGACATACTGTTGTTTGGGTTTCAGTCTCTCCAGCAAGCTTGAATGACCGGTTTGACTGGTTGTTACCACTGCGTGAAATCTCATCCTGGGAGACCAGCACCCTCCCATCCCTGTTAGCCCCAAGCTTTAGCCTTAGCCTTCCCTCAAGACTCTGGAGGAAATTCCAAGTCTTCAGAATCTGTGAGGGCTGCTCTTGGTTGTCGATTTGACTGGAATTAACTAACACCCAAGTGCCTGGGTATACCTGTGAGGGATTTTTCTTGATTGAATAGTTTGAAGTCAGAAGACCTACCCTAAATCTGGATCTTTTGAGGTGGGAGGGTCCACCTCAGGTCTGGGCCATACCTTCTAGTGACAGCCTAAATAAAGGACTTGGATGGAGGAAACGTTTGCTCTTTGCCTGCTTGTCCCTGGCAGGTCCATTCCTTTACTGGAATCGGAACCTATTACTTAGGGATCCTAGCACATACTGAAGACCAGCTAAGACATCCAGCCTCATGAACTGAACAACTACTGGATTCTTGGCCTGTCTATTAGTAGACAGCCCTTGTTGGATTAGCCAGACCACAGCCTATAAGCCATTCTAAAAATCACCTCTAAAAATCACACATACATACATACATACATACATACATACATACATGTATTCTATCAGTTTTGTTCCTCTGGAGATCTCTGGCCAATACAGAGTCCATCATCTATAGAATCTGATTGTCAGTGGGGCACTCATGCCTCTTTGGAATGTCTTCATTGCTGCCAGGAGCCTTACACTGTTGGGGTGACCAGGAAGGCAAAGAGCAAGGGCAGTTGCTCGCCTAAAATGTCTGCTTCCCTCCTCCATTTGCACTGCCATGCTGAGTCAGTCACCAGGGTGGACCCCATTTCCGTCCCCTAACACTGGCTGCCTTTACTGCTTGCCTTACAGATAAGGGCAGGGACGAGCTGGGCTGATTCTATAAGGAGGTGTCTCCTGAAAGTGCTAAGTGCCATGTGAAAAACCGTAACCATTCCTAGACCAGTAAACTATGAGGGAGTTCAAGCTAGAGCCACAGAAAGGCCACACTGGGGTGGGAGCCAACCGAGGTGATAGTGACAACTGGGGCCTTGTGTCCCTTCCGGATCAGTGAGCAGGTCACAGGGAGGCAACTTTGCCGTAGGGTGATGTGTGAGAGCCCAGGGTAGGATTCTAGCACTAACAGGTCACACCCATGTGTTCTGAGTCCTTTTCTGTTGGTGTGATATATATCATGACCAAAAGTAAATCGGAAAAGGAAGGTTCACTTGGCTTGCATCTCCAGGTCTCGGTCCATCACCGAGATGGGCCAGGGCAGGAGCCCAAGCAAGAATCTGAAGCAGAAACACTCCCTCACAGGCTCATGCTTAGCCAGCTTTTTTTCCCTTTCTTTCTATACAGCCCAGGGAATGGTGCTGCCCACAGTAGACTGGACTCTCCCGAGTCAACTAAGTCAATTAAGATAATCCCCACACACATGCTCACAGGCCGATCTGGTCTGAGGCTCCCTCAGTTGGGACTCCCTCCCTCTTTAGATAACTCTAGGCTGGGTCAAATTGACATTGCTATGCTATTTTCCTTCTGTCCAGGTAGGAAAATAGCTACAGGTCCCAGCAGGGTCCAGGGCCAGGAGTCTGGGCTAAGTCAACACCTAGTTGCATTGAGAAAAGAGTTTAACAATGGTAGGGGAGAAACACTTACTTCTAAGCTCCAAATACACATGGGGAACTCACAAGTCTACCACTGGGTATGTGACTAGGGCTCTCTGAAGAGTCCGGCCCCAGAGCACCTTGTGGCCACCAAGAGACTCTATTTAACATACAGTAAGAAAGGAATTCCAGTTCCACATCTGTATGCTGTAAGTAGAAGCTGGCAGGGTCGGCTGGGCAGTGCACCTGGCAATTCCCCTTACTTACGGCCCCTTGCCACCTGGATGTGAAATTAGCTACATTTTTCAGTTATGTTCATATTACATGGTCATGGATGAAAATGATAAATTATACAGATGAACAAAGAGAAGAAATTAAGATACTATTTTATCTACACAGTGATTCAGGCAATAATTGATATATATATATATATATATATATATGTATATGTATATATATATATACACACACACATACATTCAGGTGAGGTGTGTGTGTGTGTGTAAGAGGCAGAGAATAAATTGATTTCTATTTCAAATAATGGAATTATGCCAAATGTAGCCCAACACTCTTTTATTTTCATTCTTTTACTGTCTTTTTAAAATTAGAAGACAATTTCTGCAAGCTGAATACTTCCCTCTTTTTCTTCTTTGGTATAGAATCTCACTATATAGCTTTGGCTGGCCTGGAACTCACCATGTGGACCTCTGAGGTTTGATCCTCCAGGGTTGGTTGCTAGTGCCAAGTTCCTGCTAGATCCGCTTGTTAGACAGAGACTAGCAAACATGAGAGGAGCTAAGCCTACCTTCACACCTTTGATTATTTCCAGAGTTCAAAGACTTAGAAGTACTGGGAAAGAACACGTCCCTCTGTAAGGCCACTCACTGGCCAATATTGCTAAATGAACTTTTTTTTTTTTTTTTTAAATTTTTGATGACAGATCCCAAAGCCTCAGAAGGCCTTTGTATTTATTATGATTGAAAAAGAATTCTCCCAAGCATATGTCTTGAAAACATTGGTAATGTTGGCATGGTGCATCCCTGTTTTGTGTGCATGCTTAAAAACCTTTCCTGGGGGTTGGCGAAAAGCCCTGGAGACCTTGGTTTGATCCCCAGGACCTCAGGAGACAGCTGATTCTTCCATTGCCCTCTGATTTCCACAAGCAAATGTAACCCCCCACTAAACAAATGTAATAATTAAAAAAAAAACTTTTCTGGGGTAGCAATTTAATCAGACCCTAGCCATGATAAGAGGCACATTGTGCAGAGAAACATCATGATAGACATGAACATTTACAAGGAGAAGGCTGTGAGATTCCGGAGGAAGAGATTTCAGATGAAGAAAGGAACACGCTGGCCTTTGAAACTGTCTCCAGAGGAAGCAGCCTGCTTGCTTTGATTCTGTTTCTTTGAGTGCTTGATCCTGAGGGGCAGCCCAGCCTCTCCTACCACCTCTCCTTGTCATGAGACAAAGCACGTGTTCTAGAAGTTTCCCTTTAAGAAACTCTTCTGTGTGTCCTGTGTGCATCTGGCTTCAGTCACAGGGCAGGGAAGCCACCATATGGAGCTCTGTCCAGCCAACATCTGGCCTCTTTCCAGCAATTATCTGAGAAATTCTATTTCAGCCACAAAACCTCCCGCTGTAATCAACTTGCTAATTTTGGTCAAACCCCCCCCCCCCAGCAGTGAGCAATCACGGTCAGGTTCGAGGGAGCAGGGATGACGTCTGTGACCCCACAAAGCCTCTCCCTATCAGCTCTTGCTTGGGAGTCCCTGGGGCACAACCCATTAACATTTCATCATTTCTAGATTAGGTATCTAGATGGAAGATTTGGTGCTGTACTGGCAGGATGCTAACTAAGGGTCAGGTGATCTCTCCTGCCAATGTCCTTAGGCAACTGGATGTACCTGGACATGCCTTGCTTGACCAATGTGTTTCTCCCAGAAGCTAGCTTGCTAGAGATGACGAGTTACTGTAACAGGGAACTGTAGCAGAAACAGTAACACAAATAAATAAGAGAGCAGGAGACCAATATTGGGGTTTAAGCTTCAAGCTGAGTATCAGAAAAGCAAAGCAGCTGGCCACTAGCTTCTTACCTCTACCTCAGGCGGAAAGGGCTGATCCACACAAGAGTCTCAAACTGCTGGCTCTCCTCAGTGTGGCTGGAGAATGAATGCTTGTCTAAGACCTTGCTTCTGTCTTATATACTTCCCTAATGTTGGGATTAAAGGTGTGAGCTATAATTCTCTTTCTGATTCATTCCTGTGTAGATCAGGGTGGCCTTGGACTCACAGAGATCTGTCTATCTCTCAATCTCTAGTCCTGGGATTAAAGGTGTGTACCACCACCTCCTAGCTTCTGGCTGCTGGGATTAAAGACTAGACAGTTTGGCTACCAAGTCCCAAGAGCCCTCCTTTCTCTGTCCCTCCTATGCTGGGATTACATGCCTGCACACATGTGCCACTCTCTTTACAGTGTTGCTGGGGGTCACATTCAGGACTCACGATTCTGTGGCATGCACTCTACACACTGGGCCACCTCCCCAGCCACTGCCACCTCGTTTTACACACACATGCACACACACACACACACACACGTATATTCTGCCTTTGCCAAAAGCTGACACCCAATCCTGACAAAGCCACGGAGGAGTGTTCCCACGGCCCAGCGGAAGTGTGGAGTTTGAGCAGCAGAACAAAGGGGCAGATGAGCTCAGTGAACGGGGGCTGGACGCTCCCACACTCCCAGACGTTGTAAAGTGGAAAATCATTTCCCGATGAAACCTGACCCAGGAGCGATGCGTGAGAAAGCCCGCTGCTTTGTGTCATGGGTAAAAGCCTGCTTTTGTTTCTTCCATCTTGAGGTGTGGGGATGGAAGGAAGAGACAAAGATGGCCCAAATTTGCATACAGAAAATGAGATCTTCCTCCCCAAACTGTCAGCGCAGATTTTCTCACATGCTGCCGAAATTTAATTTTCTCCGATGAAATAATAAAGGGAATCTAGGCAACTTCTTGTTCAAAAAATATGGATTGCATCTGAGGTGTAAGTAACCCCAATGAAAGACCAGAGACCCGTCTTTGAGAGGGTTCGGGAGTTAGGAAACCGGCATGACCTACGCTGAGATGAAAGACATCTGCCACCAAAGTAGCCTGTCCCCACCCCACACAAGGCAAGCCCCTCCCACTTGCATTACTTTTCGGGGTTTATTTTTGCTATCTTACAAAAGCACAACAACAAACGACAACAACAACAGAACCTGACTACGTCACCTCTTGCTCTTTGTCCCTCTTCATAAAGCCCAGACTCCCTTTCATCGATTATACTTAAGCTGTACACCTAAGACACTTCTGCTGTCTTTTTTTTGTTTTTGTTTTTGGTTTTGTTTTGGTTTTTTGGCGTGGGTTCTAATTTTCATTAATTATTGATCAAGCATCTGGCAAGAGTTACCAGTGAGTGCTCTGATGCAATGATGTACCTAGTCCCAGGCAGGCAGACTGAGGGCTGGCAAACCTCAGAGTCTGCCTGACCTTGCCCTGAGATTTAGAAAGCTGGGTGAGCCCAGAGTTCATCCCATTGTTTGTTTTGTTTTGTAACCAAGTTGGGCTTTTACCTACTAAAAGGAGGACGGAAACTTTATTCTGTTAGGACAGGGCTCAGGTTCTCCCTATAGGAGCTGGTTGGAGACACCCTCCGCAGGGTTTGGCTTCAACGTTTGCCTCTCTGGGGCTCTTTTTCTGTCTGTTATCTATCACTGTACAGCAAACAGCTCAAACATCAGTCATCCACAATTGCACAGCGAGCTACCCCAAAGCGCCTTTGCTACCCCAAAGTGATGGTCTAGGATGGAGACGCAAAGGAGAGACTAAAGTAGATGCTCACATAGGTGGGGTCTGGTCTTGGAGAGATGGAGAGAGAACTCAACTGAAAGCATGGAGACCTGAGTTAGGATCTTAGCACCCATGAAAAAAGTTTGGTGTGACCATACACACACCTGTAGCCCCAGTGTGGTGGCTGAAATAAAAATGTCCCCCAATAAGCTCATAGGGAGTGGCACTCTCAGGAGGGGTGGCCTTGTTGGAGTAGGTGTGGCTATGTTGGGGGGAAGCGAAGTGTGTCACTGGTGGGAGGGGGCGGGGCTTTGAGGTCTCTAATGCTCAAGCCAGGTCTAGCGTGACATTCACCTCCAGCTTCCCACAGATCAAGATGTAGAGCTCTCAGCTTTCTCTAGCACCATGCTTCCCACCATGAAAAACAGACTAAGTCTCTTAAACTGTAATGTTGCTGAGGAATATGCCTTTACATTGTGTGAAGATGTGTCACTGCGATTGGTTTAATAAAGAGCTGAATGGTCAGTAGCTAGGCAGGCAGAGGTTAGGCAAGACTTCTGGGGACAGACAGGCTTCAGAGAGGGAGAAAGGAAGAGTTGCCAGCCAGGCGTGGGGGAAGTAGGATGGTCAGTAAAGATTTAAAAATATATATATACGGGTTAATTTAAGCTATAAGAACTAGTTAGGAACGAGCCTAAGGTAAGGCTGAGCTTTCATGATTAATAAGTCTCCATGTGATTATTAGTGAGCTGGCATTTCTGATGAAAAAAATTTGTCTATACAGTAAGCTAGTTCCAATTAAACGTTTTCCTTTTTAAGAGTTGCCTGGGTCATGGTGTCTCTTCACAGTAATAGAAACCCTAATTAAGGACCTAGATAGTAGTCAATGTGGCTGAAAAACATGAGCTCTTAGTTAAGTGAGAGACCCTACCTCAAAGGAATGAGGTAGATTATGAAGGAGCAGGGCAGCTGCTCTGCTGGTGTGGGACAACTGTGGGTTGAAGGCCCACCAGACACTGACTGGGACTTTGGATCAATGGCCTCTCCTTTGGGCTCTGCCTCCTCACTTCTAAAACTAGACAATATTGCTTTGGTGAAGAAATTGTGTAATTCACACCCAGAACTTGGTGCTTGGTAAATGACCTACCGTTACCTTTCATGGAAGAAAAGAAACATCTGCTTTCCTTAGGAAGGAAATTGACAAAGGAAACAAATCCTGCCAAGTCCAAGTTTGGTGAACTCAAGAGCTGGTGGTGAAAGAAAGAGCAAGGATGTAGGAAAGGGGCATGGGAATAACTCTTGCAAGCAGAATCTAGACAATCACAAAGCGTGGACATTGACATGGGAGGAGAGAACAGGAATTATGAAAACAAGAAAGTTAATTATGAAAACAACAACGTTACTGTGGTGAGGGGGCTAGTGGTCATGCTAGGCTGATTCTGTTAAACAGGGCTAGTAACTGAATCATCAATCTCCTGTGAAATAACTGAAGTCTCTCCCAGGTCATGGCCCACAACAAGGAAATAGGCCCCCAACCCTGGAACAAAAGATTCCAGATGAACAGCCCCGTCTGGGTCACTCCGGGCCAACGGACAGTCTGGGGACTTTCCAAGTCATTCTCTGGTTTATCCTTTGAATAAGAACAGGTCACACCTGGGTGATCTCTCAATCATCAGATCATACTTTGGAAACAATCACCTTGTGTCCCATGCATGTATGCTGAGTTGCGGTCTTTCTCTATAAAAAGGAGCCTGAACACTTTGAGGGGTGTGCAGCTTTCCCCGAGATTGCTGTCACCTGAGTGCACTCACTCAATAAACACCTCTTGCCTGTTGCATCTCCTGGTTTTGGTGTTTGTGTCGCGGGGCTCTCCCATCGGCCCATCAGGACCCCAGAATTAGGGTCCAACAGTGGGACTTATTTACAGAAGCGTGTCTTTCCAATAGCTGCAGTTCCAAAAGCTCCACCCTAGCATGGGTGATGAGTCACAAGGAGGCATCACTAGAGACCCAACCACACTCAACCTTCAGCCTCCTCTCTACTCTGCACTTAAGGCCATGCACAGATGAGCGTAAGAGGGAATGATGGCTGGGATCTCAGATGGAGTTCTAGTGTTCCCACCCTGTTACTCTGATGCAAGGGAATGCTACTTGTGAGTGTGATTGCCATGTCATGCACGGAGGTCAGAGTTCTACCCCATATGACATGCAACTTCAATAAATATTTCCACTCTATAGGAGTCAGCTGTCTGCCACTGTAACAGAATAGCTGAGGCAAATAGTTTATAAAGTGGAAGATTGGGAGCACGGGGTGTGACTCAGTTAGTAGGGTGTATGACACCCTGGGTTCAACCCTCAAATGTTGTGGAAGTTCTTTCCAGCCTGGTCCCACCTGGCCCATAGCCGCTTCAGCCCCCAAATGAACACACAGAGATGCTATTTAATTATTAAACTGTTGGCTGATGGCTTGGGCTCCTTAGTGGCTAGTTCTGTCTTAATTATTAACCCATTTCTATTAATCTATGCATTTCCTCATGGTCTTATCTTCCTGGAGAATGAATGCCTGGTGTGTCCTTTCTTCCTGGTCCTTACATGGTGACCATGTCAGGGTCTTCTGCCTACCTTCCCTAGAATTCTCCTCGTCTCCTGGTCCCATCTATCTTCCTGTCTCACCAGCCAGATAGTGTTTTATTCATCAACCAATAAGAGAAACACGTACAGAAGGACATCTCCATCGCCCCAGCATGCATAAATAGGCATGAAGACACACACATCTACCATCCCAGCACTCAGGAGGTGGAGGCAGGAAGATCAGAGGTGCAAGCTCATCTTCAACTGCACTATGTGTTTGAAATCAACCTGGGCTACCGCAAGAACATATTTTCACAAATGGGGCTGGCAAGATGGCTCAGGAGATAAAAGCAAGGGCTAGGTCAAGCCCAGTGACCTAACTTTGACCCCTGGAACTCACTTGATGGAAGGAGAAAACTGACTCCTGGGTGTTGTCCTCCAACCTCCACTCAGACTCTGTGGAACATGTATGCCTGAGCTCACACACCTCCACCATACCCTAATTTTTATTTTGTTGATAGGAAAATTAACAACAATAAGTCTCCCCCCCCAAAAAAAAAGACAAGCACACAAACATAGGGGCCTCACTTGAGACTGCCTAGGTGGGCCAATGTCATCAAAACTGCTCTTCAAAAATCAGACTGGGACTTGAGAGACATGGGAGAAGACAAAGGAAGAGACTCCATGATGCTGTTACTGTGCAGGAAGGCAGGGGATGCTGCCCAGGGGGCTAGCCTCTGCTAACCAACAGTGAGGAGATGAAGACAACATAATTACAGCCCCTTGGGCTTGGATTCAGACAATACATCGAGGGAGCTTCAAAGCAGACTCTTCCCTGAGCCTCCCTCAGCCTCCCCACACCTTACTTTCAACCCCAAAATAACAGCCACTTAACAAGAACAAAATAAAACCCCCCAAACAGAGCATGGATGGCTAAATGCCTCAGTCGGTAGACGTGCTCGATACCGAGCCTGATGACCTGAGTTTGATCCTTGGGACCCATCTGGTAAAAGGAGAGAACATGAGAGTTGTTCTCTGACCTTCACAGACACCTGGTGACATGTTCATTCCTCATCCCTATGTATGAGCATGCGTGTGTGTCAGCACACCATACACACACACACACACACACACACACACACACACACACACACACACCACTAACTGTGAAAGAAGGAAAAAATGAAGGAAGGGGAAAATGAAGGAAAGAAGGAAGGAAGGGACAGAAATCCAGAGCGGAGAAACCCTTCAAGCCAACCAAGGTTCTTGCTGCAAGAATCCTGTCTTGTGTTACTTGACATTATGAAGGGTTTTGCAGTGGGAAGAAGGGGGTCAGGCCCTTCCCCCCTTCTTTGTGTTCGGCTCTCCCACCTTCTTTCCCGGAGACAGAGACAGCTGTTGTTTGTTTGGAAGAGGAGATCAGAGAAAGGAAGGTCTGTTGTTAGGGAAGGGACAGGGGCAAGAAGGACGCTAATTCTTGGGTATTACCGAGATCTTCCTGGCTGCATGTAGGCCAAGTGTAAACTTGTCCCTGTGAAAAGTGACTGACAAAGGAGTAAGGAGATTAAAGGTATTTAAGAACAGAAAAACAAACCATGTCTTCTTAGGAAGTAGGGGTGATTAAAAGAATCAGGATAAAGTTTAAAAGCCCTGAATTTATCAATAGGAAAGCTTCCTGAGCGCATGCAGGAGGCTTTCTCTTCAGAGCCATGAAGATGCTTCTGGGTAACTGACTCTTGTCTCCCCTATAAGCCAGAGCCTCTGGTGTGTGTGTGTGTGTATGTGTGTGTGTGTGTGTGTGTGTGTGTGTGTGTGTGTGTGTAGAATATGACTCAGTTTGAGGAAGGAAGGGTAGAAAAGACTTGTAAATCTTCCAGATAGAATCTGAACTTGAATCTTGTCAAACAGGTTTCATGTGAAGGAAACAAGATCAGTCCTTCAGGTAGATGAGGGTCATTTTCCACATCCCTGCTTCAACTGACTTAAGGGTATGAAATGGCTCCTCCAGGCCCTGTGTTCAAACACGCGAAGGGCTGGAGAAAAACATCAGTGTTTAAAGCATAAGCTAGAGAACTAAGCTCAGGTCTCCCTGATGCTGGATGGGCGTGGCAGTTGGCCTACAAGTCTACTCTTGGAAGACAGAGATGGGGATCTCCAGATGAAGCTTACTGGCAAGACTAGTCCTATCAGTGAGCTCTGGGTTTGATTGAAAGACCCTGCCTTAATAACTCAGGTGGAAGAGTGATGGAGGATCACTCTGGACCTCAACCTCAGGTCTCCACATGCACTCACATATGGGCACGCATACCCCCCCCCCCACACCCTACACACACACACACACACACACACACACACACACACCCTACACACACACACACACACACACACACACGTACCACAGGCACATGCAAAACTGGAAGGAAAAAAAGAGAGAAAGAAAGGAAAGAAGGAAGAAGAGAGGAAGGAAGGGAGGGAGGGAAGGAGGGAGGGAGGGAGGGAGGGAGACCTGGTCTCTCACTGATGGTGCTGTTTTGAAAGGTTGTGAAAACTTTAAATGGTGAGGACTTGCTGGAGGAAGTTTATTAGTCTTCACTTCCTGCCCTCCTCACTTCCTGTCTACCCCTTCTGCCTTCCAGCTGTGGGTTCAGTGTGGTGGTTGCTGGGTGTGTCTAGACCCACACCTTTCCTGCCATGGTGCACTGTAGCTCCTCCTACTGTAAACCAGGATGAGCACTTCCTCCCTTAAGTCCCACCTTGTCCGGCATCTGGACACAGCAACAGTAATTGGTTTAATACATAAACCAGTAGTCAATCTTGGGTCTTTACTTTTACTAACATTAGGAAAATTTACAATCTAGCCATCAGCTAATACTTCTATTTAAGCCTGTGTGTGTGTGTGCACGTGTGTGTGTTATGTGTTGTGGTGTGTTTGTGTATATATGTGTTATATGTGTTGTGGTATGTTAGATGTGCGTTGTGATGCATGTGTTATATGTGCATTGTGGTATGTGTGTTTATGTGTGTTATATGTGTGTTGTGTGTGTTATGTATGTTGTGCTGTGTTTATGTGGTCTATGTAATTGTTAGTGTGGGAATGTGCACATGTGCATGTGATCACACGGGAGGCCAGAGGTTGGACACTGAGTGCCTTTCCTTGATGGCTCTCCATCTTTATGTTTTTGTGGCAGGGTCTCACTCTGAATTTGAGGTGCAGTGATTTGGCTGGCCTGGCTTCTGGACTTCTTGCATCCTGCTTCCCCATCAACACCAGTGTTATGGATGCTGCCACACTTAGCTTGTTATATGGGTTCTGGGGATCTTAACTCAGGTCTTCCTGGCTGCACAGCAGAAGCTTCACTGGCTGAACTGAGTTAGGTGTAAGAGCCTGAGTTTTAGAGAATTTTTTTTTTCTGGTGTTAGAGGAGGAAAGCTGTAGGAAGTAAGGGATCAAGAAGTTGTCCAATTGCTTGGTCATTATGCCCTCCAGAAGGAGATTTAAATCCTTCCCTGGCCAAATGAACACCTGACTGGCATTTGGAGAGTTCTTTGCATCTTACTTGAACCGACTGATTCCTACCCAGGAGATTGACTTTTCAAATGCATTGCCAATGCTTGGAGGAAATAAAACCAGTTTTACTAGTTAATGAACATTAGCCCCAGTGGGAGCATGGCAATCATTCTTATCACACACGGATGACAGAAAAAATAATTGTTCAAGCAACATCATACAGAAGGCAAAATGCAGCTTTCTCTTGACAAGAACATCATCATAGAAAAATAGTCTTTCACTTTTAAAGGGAAAACAAAATTCTAAAAAAACCTCCTATTGCTTTGCTACCATCCCCTCAAGAGACTTCTTCCTGAGATGATTAAGATGTAACTTTGAGGCTTTTATTCCCACCCAACAAATGTATCATGACAAATGACATTACCCAGGAGCATTTTGTTTTAGAGACTTGTGTGTCCCCAAACTCAAAGTCAAAGATACATTTATTTCAGAGGATGGCCAGAGACGACCCTCTGATCTTTCTGCCTGCCACCTACACCAGCGAGCACGTGGATGGGTGTGTCACACACAGGCTCTGTGTCCTCAGCAAAGCAGCTCTGGGGATGAGCAAGTGCTCAGCGTGATATCTCCCAGCTTAGGGGGTTTTGATCTACAGAAAGCCCGAGAGGTTTGCCCGGGGACTTGGTTAAATTTGTTTGGTGGTGAAATGAGAGCAACCGAAACCTATCACAGAGGAAAGGAAGGGGCAGGGGAGGGTGCCCTTGGGATGCAGTGCTGAGGGTGGACAGGGTGAGCTCACAGGGTGCCCTGCAGCCTTCCTTTCCGGCTCCTGTTCTTTTGCATAGCTAATGAAGAAGACACCCTAGGTGGCTAAAAGAATTCCCAGGAGGAGCTAGCATCTTCATTGTGAGAATTGTATCAGAGAACATTTTTTATGTTATGGCAAGATTTTGTATGTGTGGCCTATGCGAGCAAATACATCTGTGTGTGCAGAGGCCAGAGGTCGACACTGGGTGTCGTTCTCAATTATTCCCCACCTAACTCTTTGAGACAAGAGCTCTAACTGAACTTGAAGCTTGCATTTTGGCTAGGCTGGCTGGGCCGTGATCTCTAGGGCCTCGCTGGCTCTTCAGCTCTGGGGTTACAGACATAAACGATGCCCAGCTTTTTACGTGGGTGCTGGGGAATCCAAATCCAGGTCTTCATACTTGTCTGGCAAGCATTTGACTAACTGAGTCATTTCTCTAGTATAGACAGAATTTTCTGTCCTGCCTGGCTCCACAGCTGTTTAGTCCCAAATGAACACACAGAGGCTTATATAATCATAAACTGTTTGGCTGATGGCTCAGGCTTCTTATTGGCTAGCTCTCTCTTAATTAGTAACCCATTTCTATTAATCTGTGTATCTCTACGGGATCTTGGCTTACCAGCGATGTCTGGATCTCCTGCTTCCTGTTTGGATTTCCTGCCTGACTAAATCCTGCCCATCCATTGGCTGAAACAACCAATAAGAGAAACATATATTCACAGCATACAGAAGGACAGCCCCCATCACCCCAGTCCCGACCACTCATCTTAACAAGACAAACCATTTGTTCTTATGTAATTTTCCCTGCTTGCCAAAACCAGTTTACCAAAGAGGTTCTGCATGCAGCCTTGTCAGTCAGCTCTAATGACAGCTAGAGCATGGCTGGTTAAGCTGGGCACTGTTCATCTCGTTTGTGAGACCTGTGAGGTCGACAACTCCGCTTCTGCCCGAAGCGTGCCGTTCTAGGAAAGCGATGCACATTTATCTTTAAACGTAAGAGCGATAGGGCTGCGATAAGGCCTGCTGTTATCTCTCTCTCTCTCTCTCCAGCTCTCTTTTGCACCCTCTAGGAGGAAAGTTTTTAAATACATTTGTCAAGAGATTGACAAGAGACGATTCCTTCCTGCTTCATTTATAACGTAACACTTTCCCCATCGGGTTACCTTCTAAGGACAGCCTCAAAACAGTCAAGCCCTCTCGACTGGGAGAAAATGTAGTTTCTGTGATTGGGTGGGAGTCTGTGACCAGCCATCTTACCGAATTCCAACCTGCTCATTTGTGAAACCCTCCCCCACCCCCAAACCGGGGAAACTGGAATTTTCCATTTAACCTGAAAGTAATCCTCTTATTTATCTTACTGTCTTCCTGTCAGAATGATGCAGACACTTTGCTGGTGGTGCCTTAGCAGGCCCTGCCTGGTGGGAGCCGGTGGGATGTGAAAGGTGTCCACGTAGGGGCTGCCTGTGGTGAGAATCTCTGTGGGTACCACAGATGTTCTATTCTGATGGACAACACCAGATCTTTGAGGTCTCTGCATCCTGGTCACTCTTGCAGGGAAGCCTTTCCCAGCCCAGCAAATGTAGTGTCTCTGCTCTATAACCCACAGCTGCCCATGCTGTCTTTTTTTGCAACATCTGTCAAATTCCCAAAGGCCGTAAGCTCTGTGAGGGGCGGCTTTTCTCTATTGTTCGTGCCTGTCTTTCTAGCACCTCACTGCTTTATCCTGTGTGCCCCAAGAGTACGTTCTTCCTCCATCCCTTCATTCCCTTCCCCTCCTCTCCCCTCCCTACAATATCCTTCAACAGTCTTGCTATGAAGCCACGATTGACCTCAAACTCACGATCTTGCCCCTGAGGGACTGGAGGACTGTGCCGCCACACCCTTCTTGTTACCTCTCTGGCTGTGGCATTTGCATCTTCACAGGGTGTTAGCTTTCCCGTCCAGGTTCCTCCAGGTTCCTTGTTATCAAACACAAGCTAATAAAAGCAGACCTGCCTTAGTTTGTGATTTCATGATTTTTCCCATGAGCTTGACACTTGGCCAGACCATCTCAGATGATCATCAGCCTGGAGGAGAACATGAGGTACATCCTTCATGCCCGGAAGGGAGGTGGGTTTTGCAAGTAGCACCAATCTGTAGCCCATAATGCTCAGTACCAGCCATGGTTAGATGCCGGTAGCAAGAGTTCAGAGGTTTCCATCTGAGACAGTACCTTTGCGCTCCCACATTTGGACCTTGAAGGGAAGGGCCTGCCTGCACTAACATTGGGCCTACTTTTTATTCATGTTTGCTCAAGGAATTATGGTTAGTGGCCTGCTGTGAAAGAATTTGGGGAGTTGCAGTTTATGTGCTTCTGGATCTAAAAGCAAACTAATAGGAAAAACTGCCATTTCTGAGACTGCAGACACAGCTAATGGCTTGAAAAGCTTTGGCATCCTGCCTGGGCGTTGCCCTCATTGAGGTTAAGCGCCTTCCTCCTGAGGGGAAGGAGGATCCCTTTTCTGGTGGAGGCACTGGCCTGTTTTTGTCCGCTCCATTCTGCCCCACATCTTTGGGGAGGGCACAGCTGTCTCTGGCATCTGTAGGTTACAGCTCCTACCAGTAAGTTTGGGAAGCAGCAGGGTGAGAGTTAGCAAGGATGGGAAGTAACCATCTTTATCTCCCAATGTGGGCGGGGGAGGAAACCAAGCCTGTTCAGACTGAAGGTTGTGACCTTAGGGACCAGATCGATGGTCCAGCTCTTAAGAGCACTTGCTGCTCTCCTAGAGGATGGGAATTTCACTCCAAACACACATGTGGGGCAACTCACAATTGCCTGTAACTCCAGCTCCAGGGATCCAATGCCCTCTTCTGGTCTCCATGATACTCACACACACGTGGCACGCACACACACACACACACACACACACACACACACGCACACACGCACACACACACACACACACACACACACACCATTTTATGTGCTCATGAGTGGTCCTGGAAAGAGAGAGGTTGTGAGAATAGAAACAAGCTGTCCCTCCCTCCATCCTAACTTAACGTGAGGAACCTGCCTGACTGCATTTTGAAGGCAGGAGCTTTTATGCTCTAGTGTGAAAACTAAGTTTCCATTTGAGTTGCTCTCTGTTACCCTAACCCTTTCCCAACCTGTGACCTTGACTTGTTTTTGAGAATACTCTTTACCTTCCCTGAACCCTCTCTAACCACATGAGTTTTGGGGGTGTGGGTTCTTTTCTGTGTTTCCTTATTGCCTCATTGTCCACCATCTCTCTTATGTAATGCCAATTTACAACTACTCCTTAAAAGGGGCCCAAGAGGTTGGGCGGCGATGGTGCACGCCTGGCACTTGGGAGGCAAAGGCTGGTGGATCTCCGTGAGTTTGAGGCCAGCCTGATCTACAGAGTGAGTTCCAGGACAGCCAGAGCTGTTACACAGAGAAACCCTGTCTTGAAAAGTCACCCCATCCCCCCCCCCAAAAAAAAAAGAGGAGAGGAGAGAAATAGACTTGGGGCTGCTTTCCTTAACCAGGCTTTGGAGGCAGTTGCTGGCCAGCTCTTGGGTGACCTCAATTGGAAAAAAAAAAAAAATCAAGCTTGCTTCAAATTTGGCTCAAATTGAGGGGGCGGTCTTGTTCTTGCTGTTGGGATTGACAAAAGCCAGGGAGGTAGGAGCGGAGGAAGGGGTTCAGGGTTATGGAGCGTCCCCCAGTTCCCTCCTGAGTGACTGCTGAAGTGCAGAGCTGACTTTCGGTTTTACATTGTTTCATCTCCCTCTCCCCCAGCAGTTCCCCAGGGTTCCCGCAGCAGTCACTAGGCTGTGACAAGCAGGCGGGACACACACTGCAAGCATCCATCTGTTGGTGAGGAGGGAATGACGGGGACAGCTTTAGTGAGGCAGGAGGTCACACAAGCCTCCTGGATTGCCACGTTCTTCCTGTGCTGTGGCATTTGGACTCTTCGCTGGAGACCGTCAATTTCTTGCAGGTATGAATTTTATAGCAAAGCTAATTTCATTTCGCAGCTCAGGCCGGGCTCTTTGGATCTCCAGAGGACTTAATGAGCAGCTTACCACCCTTTGGACCGCTCCCTTTGCTCACAGAGTCTGAGCTGGCTTCTGGTGCTCACAAGAGAAACTTGGGCTAAACCTAGTGGGTCATTAAAAAGTATATAATTATTTTGGTTGTCCTAAGCAGCATTTATCAAAATGTAGCTGCATGGAGTTAGCCTAGTTCATTTTTTGTTGTTGCAATAAACAATAAACACTCTGTCATTCGGCTGCACTAGTAGTTTCTCCTTTGGGGTCTAATGTACTTTCCTAGATTGGCACAAATAATAAACAGCTCAAGCAGGCCATCGTTCCCTCATTTAATTTCGTGCCTGAATGTCTGTGCAATGTCCGTTTAGCACGAAGAAAGGATTTGTGTTTGTAAAACCTGCACTCTAAGATGGCATGTGCCTGTTGGCCTGTGTCTCTTTAAGACCTAAGTATATATGAGAATGTGTGGCTAACCTTGCTTCTGTGCATCTGTGGCAAGATTAATTTGTATCAGACAGAAGATTTAAAAGCCTGTGTAAGGAGCAGTGCTGTCTGCTGACTTGCTCCTCTTTTCCTTCTTTTGAGACAGGGTTTCTCTGTGTAACAGCTCTGCCTGTCCTTTGAAGACCAGGCTGACCCCAAACTCACAGAGATCCACCTGCCTCTGCTTCCCAAGTGTTGGGATTAAAGGTATGTGCCACCACACCTGGCCTTAGAAAGATTTTTAAAGATTAATGTGTGTATGTGCATATGTATGTACACACATGTGTGCAGGTGCCTGCAGAGTCCAGAAGAGGGCACTGGAGATCCTTAGCTGAGGTTACTGGCAGCTGTGAGACACTGATCATGAGCACTGGGAAGTAGACTCAGTTCCCATGAGAGCAGTGCATGCTCTTAACCATTGAGCCATCTCTCCAGCCCCACAGACACCTCTAAAATAGCAGTATCTTAATTTTTGATGTCCATGGAAATGCATGGAAGAAAGAAATTGGGGATTAAAAAGCTAATTCTCTCATTGAATGGTTGAATAAACTAAATGCTCTAACTCGAGCAATTTTTGTATACTATCCTGGTAAATGTAACACCTATTTTTTTTCAAGTATATTGTGTGATATTTTGATCACACTCTGATGCTCCTGAGACAGCCAATGAAATTTGCTTTGAATCAGAGGGCAGACCTAGCTACGAGCTGACCAACATTGACCATAGAGGTTTTGGAAGACTGAGGACAGACAGAAAGACAGGAAGTAGTAGGGCAGGGCGGGGCAGGTGTCAGCCTTTTGGATGGGGGATGGTTGCTTCTCCACTACCTCTCTGATCATTCAGGTTCATCCATATATACAGGACTTTTAAAAGTATTTGTGTGTGCGTGCATGCATGTTCATGTTTAGGAGTGTGGTGCATGCATGCTACAAAGAGCATATGGAAGGTATAGGAAACCCTTGGGTGACGGCCATTTTTTTGGCGCAGTCCCTTTCCCTGTGAGCCACTGTGCACACCAGGCTAGGTGGCTTGTGAGCTCCTCTCCTGAGCCTAGCTTTATGTGGGATCTGTGGATTTGAACTCAGGTCCTCTACATATGGAACCACTGGTTCTCACCCTTCCTAATGCTGGGACCCTTAAATGCAGTTCCCCATGTTATGGTGACCCCCAATGATAAAATTATTTTTATAACTGTCATTTTGCTGTTAGGAATTGTAATATAAATGTCTGATATGCAATCCTCAAAAGGGTTGAGATCCATAGGTCAAGAACTGCTGCATGGAGCTATCTCCCCAACCCTATCACATTTGATTTAAATTTAAAATTACAGTTGTGTGTGTGTGTGTGTGTGTGTGCACATGCATACATGTGTGTATGTGTGTGTGTGTATATCTCCCCAACCCTATCACATTTGATTTAAATTTAAAGTTGTGTGTGTGTGTGAGCGTGCGTGTGTGTATCTCCCCAACCCTATTACATTTGATTTAAATTTAAAATTACAGTTGTATTTGTGTGTGTATGTGTGTGTGTGTGTGTGTGTGTGTAGCAGGAGAGAATCAACTCTCACAGGTTGCCCTATTCTTGATTCTTTGTAGTAGTTTTAGGTTCTTAGGACACAGAGTGGGTGGTAGAGAGAACTTTTACCCTGATACCACCCCCTCAACTCCCGCTACTAACATTCCCACACCAAAGAGGCACATGTGTCACAATCAATGGGTCAGTACTGAAATAACATATAGGTATAGGCCGAAAACCTCAGACTCAGGAGTCTGAGGCTGGAGGATCTCAAGCTGAAAGATAGCCTTACGACATAATGAGTTCAAGGCCAGCCTGGGCCACTTACTGAGACACTGCTTAAAGGAAAAGCAAAACAAAACAAAAAACAAAACAAACAAACAAAAACCGCAAAGAGGGTTGGGGATACAGTGCTGTGATAGAGATGCTTAGCATATTTGAGGGTCAAGGTTCAAACAATAGTACTGCAAAACTAAATCGAAGACAAACGTAGCCCTAGATTTACAGTTTATAGTCAGGTTAGGTCTCGGTGTGGTGTATTGAATGGGCTGTGACAAATGTGTTGCATACGAATCCCTTATTTCTGTGAGAAGACACTCCAATGAAAAGCAATTCAGGGGAGAAAAGGGTTTATTTGGCTTACACTTCTAGGGCACAATCCTTCACTGAAGGAAGTCAGGGCAGGAATTCAGAGCTTGAAAAAGGAACCGTGGATGTGTGCTGTTTGGCGGCTTGTTCACAGGTTCGTGCTTATCTAACTTTGTTTTACAACCTAGAACCACTTTCCTAGGGATAACACCACCCACAGTGGGCTGGGTCCTCCTATATCAATCCATGATCAAGAAAATCCCTATAGACACGATAATAGTCCAATCTGATCTAGACAATTTCTCAGTTCATGACTGTAAGCTGAGTCATGTTGGCGGTCATAGTTAACTAGAACATACAGTTGGTTCACCCATTGACCAGTATCAATTGTAGATTTTCATTTTCAGTGTTGTGTTTGCATGTACATGTGTGAGCAGTAGGTATATGTTCACGTGGGTATGATTGCAACTGCATTGTTTTTCTGTGTTGTGTAGAAGGTAGAGGTCCATTTGGGGTGCCATTCCTCAGGAGCCATGTTCCTTGTGTTTTTTGTTTCGTTGTTGATGGTGATTTTTAGTGTGTGTGTGTGTGCGTGTGTGTGTTTGCCTGTTTTTGTTTTTTTCTTTGGAGACTGTCATTGGCCTGAGACTCATTAAGTAGGCTATGCTGGATGGCCGGCCAGTAAGCACCAGGGATCGGCCTGTTTCCACCTCCCCAATGCTAGGATCATAGATGTGCTCCACTATACCCGGCTTTTTAAATGTAGATTCTGGGAATTAAACTCAGTTCCTCCAGTTTGCTTTACCAATCAAGTGAGCCGCCCCCTCAGCCTCCTTTTTGTTTTACACGTACTTGACAGAGTACAGAGCTACGGTCTTACGCGATGGAGCCCCTGGCCTGGGTGTGGCAATAGGTACATTGCAATGGTGGCGGCACAGTCCCCTATCAGACTACATGACAAGGAGTCCATACTTAACTCGGATAGTGCTGAGTTTTGTTATTGCTGAACAGTGCAGTGCAGGATAAGGTGCTGAGCAATTCATTAACCGTTTCCTCTTTCCTTCTGCTGTGTGGTGATAAACTCAGGCCCTCACATGTTTCTGAAGACGGTCTGCTCCGATTGCAATCATGAGAAATCCCACAGCTGTGTGCACGCGGCACCCCCAGAGACTACTTAGGAGCGCCCCCTTCCATCTATTTTCCAGACACTAGGGAAATAGGAATTTGGAAAGATACTCCAAAAGCTCTGATACAGAGGGTTGACCTGAAGGCCTCCGGTGGCTGGAGAACTGCCTGATGAAGATGAGATTGTTTTGAAGCCAGGAGTCTGATTCTAGCAGCACACCACAGTCTAAGGAGAAAAGGCAAAATCAGGTCCAGATTGAGACACTGGGCACTTAATGAGATTCCCATTATCATGGTAAGGATTTGGATGAGAAAAGCTGATAACAGGCAAGGACAGAGGGATAATGTAAGCAGAGAGCCACAGCCCCTCAGAGCTCAGGTGAAAACTATAGAACAGAAGTAAGGGAAGCCTTCTATGGGCTCACTAGCAAATGGCACACAGCTGGAGAAAGACTCAGTGGGCTTGAAGTTAGGTTGATAGAAACATCTGGAACTGAAAAGCAAAGGGATACAAGTATTAAAAAACAAACAAACAAACAAAAAAACCCAACTGCAATAGGGGCCTGGAGAGATGGCTTAGGGGGTAAGAGCACTGACTGATCTTCCAGAGGACCCAGGTTCAATTCCCAACCGATGGCAAAACATTAATGCACATAAAAAACAAACAAACAAAAAACTGGAATAGACTACATGAAATTTTTTGGAACGTAACACAAAGCCAATAAGATACCAAGAGCAAAAAAAAAAAAAAAAAAAAAAAAAAAAAAAGCATCTAGGGGCAATGGCTGACTTCTTCCTAAAATTAATGTTAGACATTGAATCAGAGATCCAGAATGACTAGACGCCACCAGGTAGGATAAATCCTTTAAGAACTTGCGTCTGGTACAGTGAAATGGTTCAGTGGGTAAAGGCACCGGCTGCAAGTCCGATGAGCTAGGTTTGATCATTAGAATCCACATGGAAAAAGGAGAGAATCAACTCCCGTGGGCTGTCCTTTGGCCTCCATACATGCGTGATGGCATTCCTGCCTTAACAGAATAAATAATAAATGCAAAAAATAAAAAAGTCACACTTAAGCATATCACTAAGCATATCACTTGCAAACTACGAAGATCCAAAGACAGACAGTCTTGAAAGAAGGCAAGGAGACTTCCCCTATAGACCAGCGTGGGGATGACATCCCATGTCCCCTCAGAGAAGCACAGCAAGAAGGACAGAGGGAGATAAATGAGCAAAAAGAAAGCGCCGCTCAAGTAGAACTCTGTGTGAGGCTGAAGAAGCTTTATTTTATTTTACGTGCGTGTTCACCTACATGTATGTATGTGCACCACGCATGTGCCTGGTGCCCCCATAGAATAGAATTGGTGCTAGATCCCTCGTAACTTGTAGATGATTTTGACCTACCACATGGATTCTGGGAACTGAACTCAGGTCATTGTGTGGAACAGCCAGTGCTCTTAACCTCTGAGCCATCTTCCTTAGAACATTTTCTTATCCTTTTCACGAAAGATTTCTTTTAATTTTAAATGACGTGTATGTGTCTTTTTTAAAAGAGGCAAAGGTAATAGATAGGAAAAAGATTACATACCTGGTAGCTATGTATTCAACTATATCAGGATCACTTTAAATGTGAATGCTGAAGTATACTGTAGTGAGATAATCCTTCTGTAGCATTGACCACGCCCATTGGGGGGTGGAGCCATGGGTGGAGGTGACCTGAGGAAGGAGGTCGGAGGGGGCCAGGAAAGGCTCTCGCTTTCTGGCGTGACTCGGACAGGACAGGATCGGGGTGAATTTCCTGGTGTTCATCTGTCTAGGTTGTAAGTTATTTCTCCCTGAATAAACATCTATTCGGCCTATTTGTTTATCCTGATCCTTATTTAACCGCGATAGTATACCAGTCAGCGGACAGACTGACAGAGTGGGTAAGAGCCATCAGACAAAGCTCTTTATTTCTTATAAGAAATCCGCTTTAAATGCAAAGCAACAGATAGATGAAAATGAAGGAATGGAGAAAGATGAGCCATGCTAATGCTAGTCAAAAAAATTTTTTTTGGAGTACTTATGTTAATTTTGGACAAAGCAGAATTCGGAGCAAGGACAGTGAGTCAGGCTGAAGGCAAGCATTGTATGATGATAGAGGAAATGTTTCTCCACAAGAAGAAGGTCACTCTTAATGCGCCTTGCCTAACGACAGAGGGTCAAAACACAGGAGGCCAGGGACTATACTGCAAACAGAAAGACACAAATCTGTTACTGCTGCTTGAGACCCAGAAACACATAAAGCAAACCCAGCAGAGCTGGAAGGAGGCAGACAAAGCAGCAACGATTGGCAAAGCAAACTGACGTCCGTCCGCATGGACTCAAAGCCATCAGCACCAGGAAACTTAGCGAGTGCGTACTTCTAAGTAGTCTGCGCATCAAAGAGGAAGTCTGAAGGGGGGGGGGGCCAGAATATTTTGAAATGAATGAAGATGGGAAGATGAAAATACATCAGATCCCTGCTAAAGCAGTGGTCAGTGAATGTTTGTGGCAGTGGCCACACATATAAAGAGAATCAGAGTGGGCTGGTGTGATGGCTCAGTGGGTAAAGGTGCTTGCTGTCAAGCCTGACGGCCTGAGTTCAAGTCCCAGGACCAACATGGTGGAAGGAGAGAACAGATTTCTATAAGTTGCCATCTGAGTTCTCTCTCTCTCTCTCTCTCTCTCTCTCTCTCTCTCTCTCTCTGTATGTGTGTGCACGTGCATGTGTTAACCTTGAGCATATTGCTTCATCACTCTCCACTATATTTTTCTTGAGACAGAACCTTCCACTGAACCAGGAGCTCACCATTGCCACTAGATGGCTGCCAGGGAGCCCTCAGAATCCATTTGTCTTTATACCCTGGTGCTGGGATTACAGATGCATGCCACTGTACATGGCTTTTACCCAGGTTCTAGGGATTTGAACTTGGGTCTTTGCATTTGTGCAGCAAACACTTAGTTTGTTCAGCCATCTCCCTCTATCATTGTGATTTTGATGCTGTTTGGGATCCCAGACAGGGCCCCCCATACATGCTAAGCGAGTGCTCTGCTACTGAGCTACACTCCCAATCTCCTGGCTTTTCTCATGAAGGGCCATTGCGTTGTCTTGATTCCCCAGTACAAATCACTCTCTTGGCAACCCCTTCTGTGTATTCTAGCTGCTTATAAAATGCAAACAAACTCTTGCCAAAGTCTGATATGGTAAACTAGGTTTTGGGTCAGTAGGATTCTGCACATTATCCTAGAAACTTCTTATTTTATTATTATTTTTATTATTTATTTGGTTTTTCAAGACAGGGTTTCACTGTACAGCCCTTGCTGTCTGGAACTCGCTCTGTAGATTAGGCCGGGCTTGAACTCCTAGAGATCTGCTTGCCTTTGCTTCCTGAGTGCTGGGATTAAAGGTGTGTGCCACCACAGCCTGGTGAAACTTTTTATTTTATTTAATTATTTTTATACAGGATCTCATATAGATAGCCCTTTATCTTGCAATGTAGCTGAGGCTGGCCTTAGACCAGTCTGTATCCTCCGGCCTCAGACATTGTCTTAATCTGTGTTCTGTTGCTGTGAGGAGACACCATGACCACAGCAACTCTTAGAAAAGAAAACATTTAAGTAGGACTTGCTTACAGAGGCTTAGTACATTATCATCATGGCAGGATGCGCAGGGGCATGCAGGCAGACATGGTGCTGGAGAAGGAAGCCTGAGTTCTATATCTGGATTGTCAGGCAGCGGGAAGAGAGACAATGAGCTTGGCTTGGGCTTCAGAAACCCAAAGGCCACCCAGGTGACACACACACTTCCTCCAACAAGGCCACACCTTCAAATCCCTCTCAAGTAGTGGCCCTCCCTGGTGACTTAAGCATTCCAACATATGAGTCTATGGGTCCACTCTTCCTCAAATCACCACAGCCAGGAAGTGCTGGTACTGTAGGCATATGCTGTCATGCCCAGACCATCAGAAGAACTTTGAAAAAGTCTGGTATCCAGCTCCACCAAGAACAATGAAATCAAAATACTTGGGGCCTGGGACCTCTTCACAAAGTGAAACAGATCTTGAGAACTTCTGGCTTCAGGGGGGAGGTGAAGTGACTTGGAAGGGTTGGCATGGACCCCCTAGACACAGAGTGGGACTGGGGTGGGGACAGGGGACTTAGACACCACTACCTGCATCTGATTTGAAGATGAACAGGACTTGGGTAGGGTCTTTATTGGGGAAGGGAATCCAGGCCCTGGGGTGGCACAGCAGGTTCTCCTAGTGCATAATAGGAAGATGGTTGAAAGCAAGCAGCTGGGCACACACTGCCTCCCTGCTTCGCTGGCCTCTGCCTGCTTCCCCAGCCAGTCTGTCTCCTCACTGTAAGGCTTGCCTCTCGCCATCTCCAACTACAATACTTGAAACCCCCAGAGAACCGTGAGTGAGGAAGACACACTTGGTGTTCTAGCTGCGAGCTGGGATACTTTGCTATACGGCATCGCTGGGTCAATAATTGAACAATCTGGGAAGAAGTTGAGGGCGTCTTCAGAGGACACTCCTGTGCTAGCAAGGAGATTGTTTTTGCATTTCATCCTGGAGTTTGGGCTGATCCTAGAGCTGCAGGGGCTGTCAGGAAGCCAGACGGAGTCCCAGTGAGTCAGCCCAAGGCGAGGGCTGGAGGACTCATGCTGATCATTCAGGGTTCATAATTTGATTTATTTTAAAGTGTGTGTGTGTGTGTGTGTGTGTATGTGTGTGTGTGTGAGAGAGAGAGACAGAGACAGAGAGAGACAGAGAGGGAGAGACAGAGAAGGTACATATGTATGTGTTAGCGTATGTGTGTGGATGCCAGAAGTGAGCCTTGGATGTCACCCTCAAGAATGGTCTATACTTTTTGAGGCAAGGTCTCTCTCAGGCCTGAGGGTCACCCACCAGGCTGGGTTGCTTGGCCAGAAAGCTTCACAAATATCCCTATTTCTACCCTTCTACCACACCCAGCTTTTTAAAATGTGGGTCCTGGGGATCCAGCCCAGGCCCCCAAGGATCACAGGGAAAGCATTTTACCAAAGCTACCCCCAAGCCCTGTGCTTTTGTTTATTTGTTTGTACCCCAGGCTGGCTGTGAGCTAACTACAGGGCCCAAGCTCATCTACCTCCTGAGGCTGGGACTCTAGGCAAGCACCATCGTTCCTAGTTCCTGTAGAGCTGGGGACCAAGCCCAGGGCTCTGTGCACGCTGGATAAGCCCTCTGCCAACGGAGCTACATCCCTGAAGCAGATGTGTTTTGAATGGGCAAGCACTTCAGTGGTCCATGTTAAAATGACATAGAGGTGTCACCACACATCACAGCAGGAAGGCGACCTGGACTGCCCTCAAAAACCAAAAGCACAAACCAAAAACACAAAACCCAAACAAACAAAAACCCAGTCAATCAAAACCCTCCAAACAAACAAAAAACCAAAAGACAAAAGAAAGAGATGATTTACAGAAAAGTCACAATCCCCTGTCCACTGTGAGAAGCCCTGTCTCGTCATCATCCATCATTTCCTTAGTGTCACCAAATGACCTCAAGTATACAGAAAAGCAGTCCCGACATTGGTCTCCAGGCAGGAAAAAAAAAAAAAAAAAAAAAGATTTAAACCTAACAGAGCTTCTTAGGCACTCCAGTCTACCCCATTTAAAAATTCTTACAGGAAATTGCCTTCTGTCCACACAGGAAAAGGACTGTTCTGCTGTGTGATTCGACACTACAATAAGCAATGTAGATAATTTTTTTTCTCATTAAATTTCTTAAAAGCAATGAAGGATGTTTATAACTGCACACGATAAGGTATCAGGGAGGGAAAGAATTTTTTTTTCCCATTAATTTCTATTTTACGCGTATGGGTATTTTGCGGGCTCGTATGTTTGTGCACCACATGCGTGCAGTGCCCACGGAGGTCAGAAGACGGTGTCAGGTCCCCTGGAACTGCAGTTACCGACGGGAGGTATTAGTATTCACCGGCGTATTAGTATTCAGGCATCTGCACCGGCCTGTCCTTGGGGTCCTGACAGCTGCAGCCACTAAGTGCAGCATCTGTGCACAGTCACTGTGTTCCCTTTTAAAGGGCCCCGCCCGTCCTCCATCCTTCTGTTCACCTCTACCCCCTCTCTGCTCTCTCTCCCTGTCTTTCCTTTCTCCTCTCTCCTGCTGTTCCTGTCTCCAGGAGCTGGTCTCCCCATTTCCCATTCCCCTTTCCCTAATGAGAAAAACCCTCTCTGCTTGACTGTGCCACGCGGCATCTTTCAATCCCGCACCGCTTTTCTTAAATTACAACAGGAGTAGTGATGGTGCTAAGGACCAAACCTGGGTCTTCCACAAGAGCGACCAGTCCTGCTACCGCCTGAGCGGTCTCTCCAGCCCGAGGGAAAGGGTGGGGAAATGTTGGCTGAATCAACAGTCAGCTGCTTCTCTTAACAGGAGGACTTGTGTGAGCCTTGCCTAAGCCGGTGGTCATCTTGAAATTAGGAATAAAACATTTCTCAGGTTTGGTTGAAACAGAAAGTTGGTTAGTTATTTTCTTTCTCCTTTCCCAGGAATATTTCTGGGGAGTAGTGAGGACAGTATTTAGGATGTGTTGCTCCAGCTGCTGCCTTGTCCTAAGCCCTCCCATGGCTGGCTGTCACAGGTCATCCTGGGTGCGGTAACTTGGAATGGAGAGTCTGGCTGCACTCTGCTTAGCGTCCTGAGTCTGTGGCCAGCTCTCTCTTCTTTTGAATACTTTATTTTCTTTATGTACACGTACATGCATGTATCTGTATGGATGCATACGTGCACATGTGTGTAGCTACCCATGGAGGTGAGAAGGGACTGTTGGATCCCTTGGAGCTAGAGTGACTGACAGGTGTCCGTGAGCTGCCATGGTGGCACTTGCCTATACACCCAGCCTTTGTGTTGTGGAGACTGGAGGATCAGGATTTCAAGGCCACCTTCAGCTACAAATAAGTATGAAGCCAACTTCAGCTTTACCTTTTCTCAACAACAGAACAAACCATTGGGCCAGAGAGATGGTTCCGTGATTAAGAACATATACTGGTATTACAGTGGTCCAGAGTTGAATCCTAGTACCCATGCCAGGCATCTCACAAGCACCTGTACTCCTGCTCGAGGGGATTCGATACTCTCACTGACCTCTGCAAGCACTTGAACGTGCATGTGCATACATCCATGACGATACTTGAATGCACAGATAAAAGAAATCCTTTTTTTTTGAGACAGGGTTTCTCTATGGCTTTGGAGCCTGTCCTGGAACTCACTCTTGTAGACCAGGCTGGCCTCGAACTCACAGAGATCCTCCTGCCTCTGCCTCTGCCTCCCGAGTGCTGGGACCAAAGGCATGTGCCTCCCACCCCCAGACAGATAAAAGAAATCTTTACAAAATTAAAAACCAATGAGCAAACCGACAAAACCAGGGTAGACAAAAGTGGCTCTGGAGGGAAAAGGCTCTTGGCCCCGAGACTGATGACCTCTCACAGGAGGAGGGAGATAACTAACAATCTACGTTGTTCTCTGACCTCTGCGTGTGTGTGCACCTTGACATGCACAGGCCACCCCCAGGAATGAACCACCCAAGCAAACAATAAAGTCAAACCCCAAAACAACAGCAACAAAAGCCAAAACCAAACTCAAAGTAAATTAGAGGCCAGAGAACTGGGAGAGGGCTTGTGGGCGGGGGAAAGTAAAGAGAGAAAGAAAGAAATCCACCTTTCCCAAGGTCAAGGCAGCACCTGTTTGGTTTGGTCTCCGCATCTCCCGTGCTCAGGTAGAGGCAGATTTGATGGCTGCACTCACTTAGCACTTTTTGCATACACGTCAACACCAAGAAACAAGAATTCCCGCAGTTCTGTAAGAAAATGATTAGGGCGGAAAGCATCCGACAGAGAGAGAACAGGAAAGGACTCCGTGCTGCCAAGACTGGCAGTGTTTGAGTCTGTGTCAACAGGACCTCCAGACACGTTTCACATCTTTTGAAATTTAATTTTTGTTTGGTGTGCGCTTAAAACTGAGAGCTTAGAGATAGCCCAGTGTTTGCCTTGCAGACAGGAGGACCTGGGCGTGGCCTCCAGAACTCACTTAAGGTGGTGGTGTGTGCTCGTAACCCCAGCAAGGGTGGGCAGAGACAGGGAGCTAGCTGGCCAGCCTGTCCAGTCCACTTAGCGAGCTCCAGGCTCTGGAGAGACTGTGACGACGTGGGCGGATGGTTGGAAAGGAGCGACGGCCAACGTTGATCCCTGGCCCCCACATACAGACAGGCACACACCTTGGCTTCATATCTGCTGCTGTGACAAAACACTCCGACTAAAAGCAGCTTAGGATAGGAGAGGAAGGGTTTCTTTTTGCTCACAATTCAAGGTGGCAGTCCTTTACCGTGAGGAAATCCAGGTGCCAGGAGTTTGAGACAGCTGCTTGCATCACAGCCAAGAGCGCAGAGAACAGATGTGTGCTTGCCTGTGCTTACCATGACTTCTTCACTCTTATACGGGTCAGGACCCCCTGCCTAGGGAATGGCGGTACCCACAGAGGGTCGAGGCTTCCCTGTATCTCTGAATTAAGACAACCCTATCCGCACTCCAGATATGCCTACAGGCCAACCCAGTGTGGACAATCCCTCATTGGGACTGTCTTCCTAGACAAGTGTATGTTGGGTCAAGCTGACAATTAAAGCGAACAAAGAGAAATGGAGACATTATTCGCTGCGCGCGCGCACACACACACACACACACACACACACACACACACACACTGGACGACTTCTCATTTTGAGGGTGGGTTTTAAGAAGAGCCCTGTTCAATCCTTGAGAAGATGGGTTATCGGGAAGGGGATTCCCTGGTGGCTTGGAGGCTTGGATACCACTTCCTACTGGTGTACTATAACTACCCCAACGGTTGGTTGCCACCATTTCTCTGTTGCTTTTTTTTTGAGACAGGGTTACTCTGTGTAACAGCTCTGACTATTCTGGAACTGACTCTATAGAACAGGCTGGTCTCGAACTCACAGAGATCTGCCGACCTCTGCATCCCTGAGAGATGGGATTAAAGGTGTGTGCCACCACTGCCTGGCTGCCACCATCTCTTAGTACCCAGCACATCTCCCTACGACAGCATTCGGCTTCTATCTCTGTGAGAGACCCACTTTCTGATGGCTGCCATGTGTGGATGAGATGGATAGCATCCCTACAAGGACTCTGAATAACCGTTGAACTTAACTTTGATTTGCATTGATCTCATTTCCCCATTTATTAGCAAGCATATTGGTGCTGCCAGGATCATATAATTATCTTTGTGTCTGCCAGATTAGGGCATATGGTGTATTATTTTGGGAAGGCAGATAATGCTCCCATTTGGGGCTGTATCTGGGCAGTCTGAACATGCCTTAGAAAGGGTTTCCGTATAAATTAATTTCCTCTCTCAACTGTGTAATGACAGTATATTAATTTTTTGCTCTTTGAGGCATGCAGACTTAACTTGGAGAGGATTTTATAATAGTCTCCCATGATACTACTGGCTTGATAATTTGAATACCTTAGCCTGCAGTTTTTTGTTTGTTTGTTTGTTTTTTTTAGAAAGAAAACTGAATATCTGGAACCTCTTAGCAAAAGGCTACAGTTAACGGAGAGGTAAGGGGAAGAAGTGGGTGGTTAGATGCTTCTCTGCCACTTGCTGAACCCAGACCAAGATTTTCGGGAAGGGATGCCCTCTCTGCTCCCTGTGGAGATTTCCATCCACTCCCCACCCAACCACACCTCTGCTCCCCCCCACTCAACCACCCTTCCCACCGCCACCCCCTCCCCAGAGACCCTTGGTGGGCCTTTCCTTAGGGGAATATACTAGGGGCCTATAGTCACATTCCCATTCCTCTTAGGGAAAACCAGGCATCCTTCCTGAACATACCCCTGCCCGAACCGCATGCTCATAGGCAACAAATGTAGCGGTGTGTGTGTGTGTGTGTCAGAATTTTCTTCTTTCTTTGTTCACTGAGCACTTATGCTAAAAGGAAAAGAAGTCATTCTGAACATAACTGGTCCCACAGGAGTGGCCTACTTTTTTGCAGATTTTCTTGTTAAGGCTTTGCCCCTCAGTGAGCGGCAGCCCTCAGTTCATCTCAAGTGGAGGCTAGAGGGCGGCTCTGCCCTGTCCTCTGTGTTGTTCTGTTGCTTCAGTTATGGGGCGATGAAACACGAACCACGAGCCCATGTGGGGTTTATTGGGTTAGGGGTGAAGGGGAAGGGGGAAGGAGGACGGGGAGGAAAAGGAAGGGGAGAAGAAGACGGGGCGAATATATGGAAGGTGCTCACTTAGAAGGGGAAGCTTGAATATACATACTGAGTCCTTATGCAGCCCCTTAACTCTTGAGGAAGCCATAATGTGGCCACACAACACAGGACCCTTTGAGCTGCCCACGTATCTGCCTGAATGCCCAGTGCTAGTCCCGCCCATTGTCAGGGGGCAGGGTCAGCATAATACTGGGGTTGCAACACTCCGCTTCCTGGCTGGACCGCCATCCCTGCAGGATGTCCAGAGCAGGATCCTTACAGGCAGGGGCCTCCCAGATTTCTGCTCTCATCAGTCACTCAGGCATGTCCCAACAGAGCTGGGCTGTGCTTCCAGATTTCCTGGTTGAGTTGGTGTAGGCTGGGGTAGAAAAATGGTAAGTCTATTATATTGTACTAATTATTGACCTCATCACTGTAACAAAATATTGGACAAAAACAAAGAAGTAGTTTGGACTTAGAGTTTGAGGGGGTAGCCCATCATGGTGGGGGAAGGTATGGTGGCAGTAGCTAGTCACAGGGGGCTCACAATCAGGAGACAGAGGGAGACGCTGCTGTGGCTCGGCCCACAAAATGGGGCCATTCACATGTAGGGTGCATCTTCCCGCCTCATAAACATGCCCAGAGATCGGTTTCTATGGTGATGTAGGCATCTGAAGATGAACCATCACACAAGCTCACAGATGAAGCTAATGCTCCCAAGTTGGGAAGCATCATGTAATGGCTCCCGGGTCTGGTTAGTTGTCAACTTGGCCAGGTCCAGAATCAACCAAGAGACAAATCCTAGAGCACACTTGTGGGGAGCCATCTTGGTTGGCTTGTGGGAAGTGGGAAGGCTCACCCTAGCTATGGGCAGAACTGTCTGTCGGCAGCCCAGGTCAAAGGAGAGAAGAGCCTCTTGCTGTCTTTCTCCTTACATTTTCCTCCTTCTGATTAGTCCATCTGCCCAGTCACTGCCAACACTGCTGCAGCCACACCCTTCACTGACATCAGGGCTCAGTTTCTTTGGCCCTTCCATTACAAACAGAAGACCAATAGCCCTCCAGGGATCCTCCAGGCCTGTAGCATTGGGACTGCTGGGCTGCCTAACTTTGTGGACTAAGCATCTTTGGGTTCTCATCCTCTCCACTATGGGGACAGCCACTGCTGGATCACCCAGGCCATATGGTATAAACAGATGTATTAAATCCCCTTTGTAATATTTAGGCATCCCATTGTTCTGTTCCTCTAGAATCCAGATCGATATATACCCTTACGAACCATTGCTGTGGGTAGAAGTAGAGGGAGTTGAATTCGGATTTGAAACTCTCTAGTTCAGGTACCATGAATGAACTTTCAGATACTATGAAAACACACACACACACACACACACACACACACACACACACACACACACACAGAGAGAGAGAGAGAGAGAGACCCCTAATGCCCCATTTCTTGTGATTTCAATTTGTACATAGTTCTGTTAAAGGCTCTCATGCTCACTGAGATTACTTGTGACCTCTGTGCTGAAGTCTCTCCATCTGAAAGCTGGGAATAATAAAAGCTACCTACTAGAATGTCTATGAGGATTAAGAGAGACAATATTTGGAAACTGCATGGGACCGTGCCCCGTGTGTAGTAAGCATAATATACAAATACAATTGTTATAACTATTGTTTTGTTATTGAAGTAATACTTTTAGAATTGTAAGAGTTTAGCCCCTGAAGGCACTTCAGAGAAAATGCAGTCTGCCTGTCTGTGCTGCTCTCTCCCTTTGGGAGAGGACACAGAGTCACGCAGAAGTGAGCTAACCAAAGTCTTGTGAGAATTGGTGACAAAAGAAGGGGCAGACTTGTCCTTGCTTACCCTGTAGTTTAACACTTTCCCTAATCTTTCTGTTGATCATTGTCATTGTTGGGGTTTCCATTGTTTGATAACACCATGACCAAGTCACAGTGTGGGGAGGACAGGACAGGAACTCAACAGGACAGGCAGCTGGAGGCAGGAGCTGATGCAGAGGCCTTGGAGGGGAGCTGCTTACTGGCTTGCTTTCCCTGGCCTGCTCAACCCACCTTCTTACAGAACCCAGGACCAGCAGCCCAGGGATAGCACCGCCCACAATGGGCTGCGCCCTCCCCAATTAATCACTAAATGAGAAAATGCCTCACAGCTGGATCTCAAGGAGGCATTTCCTCAGCTGAGGCTCCTTCCTCTGATGGCTGTGTGTGTCAGGTAGACACACAAAAGCACCCAGTACAAGACTTGTTTAACAACCAGCGCTTACTTTACATCGAGGATGTTTTGATCTCGTCTGACTGGAGGAATGAGACAAATCCATGAACAGTGCAGTAGGAGCTCAGTTTTTGTGTCCACCTTGGAATGAGCTCCTCGCGCTTGGTATAAACTTGTCTCTCAGGGCCCCCTGGCAAGTGTGAGTGTTAGCGATGCTCTGCAGCCCTTAGTTGGATGTTTCCATTCCACAGGTGTTCCCCCTTCATCATGAAGTAGACACTTTGTGTCTGTTTTCATTCCCGGTAGGGCTTGTGTGGAGCCAAGTGGAGCAGGGACATGAGAAAGACAGGGATTCCTCCCAGGGAACAGGAGGTGAACCTTATAGGCAGTCTTCTTTTGCAGGCTGAAGAAGTTTCTAGGTCACCTCCAGCTGGAGTTAGAGACAGTTGAGAGCCTGTGTGTGGGTGGTGGGAAATGAACTCGGGTCCTTTGCATGAGTGACATGGACTCTTAACCACAAAGCTACCTCTGCAGCCTTTCCAGAACATGCTCTTTAACTTACCATCAGCCCCCACCACCACGCCCGTTTTTCCTTTTCCTTTTTTTTGAGACAAGTGTGTGTGTGTGTGTGTGTGTGTGTGTGTGTGTGTGTGTGGCCTTGGGCAGTCCTGGAACTCACTCTGTAGACCAGGCTTCAAACCCAGAGATCTGCCTGCCTCTAACCTTCCAAGTGCTGCAATTAAAGGTGTTCCACACCACCGCCTGGCTGAGCCTGGTTCTCTGCATCAGTTGCTTAGGTGTATTCATTTACCAAGCCCCTGCTAAGCACCTCTCCTAGGCACTTCAGTGGGAGGAACTGTGACTTTTGTCTAAGTTAAGCTCTGGGTTTGCTTTATGCCATTCTTAGTTTTAAGTGTTCTCCTTCTTTCATGGTTACTTATTAACCATCTAGCAACAGGCTAGGCTTACTTACAAGTGAATATATTAGTTATTTTATTTCTATGACAGAGTACCCGAGAAAAGCAGAGAAAAGCAACTTAGGGAGAAAAGGTTAATTTTCGCTCCCAGTCCATCATGCTGTGAGGGCTGGTCACATGGCATCCGCAGCAGTCAGGAAGCAGAATCGGCTCTCTGTCTCCATTTCCCCCTTTCTCTTCAGCCAGGGATCCCAGCTGGCATGGGTCCACCCACACTCAGGGCGAGTCTTCCATGCTCAGTTAAACTTTTCTGGAAATTCTCTCATAGACACATAGGTGTGTTTCCATGGTGACTCCAAATCCAGGCAGGTTCACGATGAAGGTTAACCATCACAGTGCCTAATGAGCACAGAAACTAATATGATATTTAAAACATTTTAATCATAAAGCCCACTCAAGACTTATGTAATGCGTGAATGCATTTTTAAAGCTAAATACAGAGATTCCATATTTCTTTCTTAAAACAATGCTATGGCTTCTTACCATGGGGAATGACTCCACGGGGGGGGGGGAGGGGATTAAGAACTAACACAAGCTAGACTACAGAGGCCTCAATGAGATGGCTTTTGATGAGAAGAGCCAGGGATAAACACCACACATTCTATGTTTCTAATTATACAAAATGCTTGGAGCTGGCAAATCTACAGACAAAACCAAATCAGTGGTAGCTGGAGCTGCTCATAGGGACAGACATTAACTGCACAAAGGCACGAGGTAGCATAGTAGCATGATGGGGATATCCTGAAACTGGAATATGGTGATTGTTACACAACTCAATAAATAAATTTAATAAAAAAAAGAGCATTGATGTGTAAATTGGAATCTTAAAGCATGAATACTGACCTCAATAAAACAAATAAGATTATTAAAAACAATAAGACAGAGAGCGATGAATGAGCAAGATAGAAAGGATAGGAATTCTTGCATCCCTGTGATAGGATTGATGTTTGACAGAGCCGTGTAAGGGAGGAAATGCTCACTCTGATTCAGAATTTCAGGGAGATTTCACTCCATCATGGTTGGGAAAGCATGTCGTCAGGGAGTACATGACAGAGTGTTGACACACAACAGCAGAGGGACCCAGGTGTTGTGACCTACACCTGTCAGCCAGGCTGTCTCCTAAAGTCTTTACAGCCTTGCCAACAGAATCACAGGCTACAGACTGATATAGTAGGTCATTCTTTGGATCACCAGCCCCCAAATAATGACATGGAGACTTTTTATTAATTATGAAAGCTTGGCCTTAGCTTAGTTTATTCCCAACTAGCTCTTAAAACTTAAATTAAAAAAAAACTTAAATTAACCCCTTTACATTAATCTACATTCTGTCGCATAGCTCATAATCTCTCCTCAGTACTTTATGTCCAACTTCCTCTGAGTCTGACTGGCAAATCTCCCATCTCAGATTCTTTCCCAGAGTTCCTATCTCTGCCTGGAAGGCTTGCTTTGCCTCTCATGACTAGCTATTGGCCATTCAGCTCTTTATTAAACCAATCAGAAAGTGTGTTAGGCAGGTGAGGTAAAGCAAAGACTTCTTTACAAAGCGTACAAAAAGATTATCCCAACAGACTGAGTGAATATGATCAAAACACACTGGACGAAACTCTCAAAGAACCAACAAATAAAATTTAAAAACCCAGTCTCCATAGCTTTAACAGTCCCAATGCTCTTCAAAGGTTTGAAGTGTGTCTGGGACTCAAGGCAAACACTTAACTCTGAGCTTCTGCGAAATGACAAAGGAAAGTTACAGTTCCCCAATATATGGTGGCACTGAGTAAGCCGCCCT
Organism: Phodopus roborovskii; assembly: GCF_943737965.1. Taxonomy (NCBI): domain Eukaryota; kingdom Metazoa; phylum Chordata; class Mammalia; order Rodentia; family Cricetidae; genus Phodopus; species Phodopus roborovskii. The sequence goes on from NW_026125295.1 coordinate 3,807,789, forward strand.
GTTCCAAAATGGGGGAGTGGGAACATCCAGAAAGCAAGGCCAAAACTCAGCAGGGCAATTATCAAACTCTACAGTTCCAGTCCAGCATCTCAGGTGGGCAGTGGCCTCATCTGTGCCCCTCACTTGGGAACCCTTGACCTTGTGTCCCTGACATTAGCAACACATGTGTCTCCCTCTGAAGACAGTTCTGTTGGTGTCTGTAGCTCTTCTCCACAGACATCCCATGACCCCGTGCTCTCGTTTGCAGCCTTACCTCCACAGCTGCCCGCACAGTCCAATCTGGCCTTCTGTACAGGAAGTCCAACCCTGCCCTACATTGCCTGAACTCATAGGTGGAGGTGTCTGTGACGCCATAACTCCTGCATTCTGCATACACGTATGAATAAGCACCACATGGATGATGTCTGTCTCTGCCGCCAGCTCAGGGTTACACTAGGGCCTGTTGGACTTGAACCTCCAAACCCGGTGGGACTAAACCTGGAGAAACACTTCTCTAAGTTGACCATGTTTGGACAGGGCACCTGTACAGCTCTGTCTTTTGGGGGCCCTCTGTTTCTAAATGAAATGTTTTCAGGTGGGATGGCATTTTTACATCTTAGCTCACTTAGTGGACAGAGTGTCTTTATCGCGACTCCTTTCCCATCATTCTTGTAAAGAATGCGCTGTCTCTTTAATGGTGCTACTCTTCAGCAATCACAGCCACTTTGTCGATACTCCTTTTGTTCGCAGCTTCAAATGCATGAATGCTCCCAGACCAACATCTTTCGTCTGCACGCTCTCCTCTGCACCCTGACTGAAAGCAGTGAGCAATAGCCATGCTGTCTCCACAATGTTCTGCTATCTTCAAGTTTCTGTCACCAAGTAAAATAGTTCATTGTTTTTAAATACAGCCTCATTCAAATGTACAGAACAGCCTTTCAGGACCCAGAAAGAACTTAGCTGGATTCTTTGCCAGGATATAACACAAATGGTCTGAGTCCAATTCCCAGTATTACCGATGTTCCTTCCCATGGACAACTTTTACTGCCTACCTGTCAATCAGCATACTGGTCTTCTGAATCCTATGATGGCCCATCAAACTCTGCACACATCATTCCATAGCTCACAGCTTCACACACTTCCACATCCTTCCTGCAAGCTAGTTTGAAAGGCCCAAGAACCCCAGAGTCAGATTATCACAGGATCAACCCCACTCTTAACACCAATTTTCTGTTGCTGTGATGGATATGGTAGACTATCTGAAGAGACCAAAGGGATATTTTTACTAGGATTTCAGAGAGACTGTAGTTCATGCTGATGTGTAAGACATGGCTGTGACAGTCTGGTGAGACTATTCAGGTCACAGAGGAACAGGAGGCACAGGAAGCTGGTCAGAAATCGTGAAGGCCCACTTTTACGGACCTAATTCTATCAACCAGGTGTAGCCTCTTCAGGGCTGTACAGCCTTTGGAATAGTGCGGGAAACTTGGTCCTATGTGATCACAGCATAAACCTACAGCAAGACGACACTGGCTCAAACCAACTCAAACCGGTTCAAAACAAATCAAACCGGTTCAGACCGGTTCAAACCGGATCAAACCGGTTCAAACCGGATCAAACCGGTTCAAACCGGATCAAACCGGCTGAACCGGATCAAACCGGTTCCAACTGCCAGGCTGGTTCGGACTGGTTTTTGCCTGTTTAAACCGGTTTAAACTGACTGAAACAGTTTCCAACCGGAGCGAACTAACTTAGAAAGATTCAAAGATTTTTTTCCCCGATTAAACCTGTTGAAACTGGCTCAAACCGGCTCAAAACGGTTCAAACCAGATCAAACCGGTTCAGACCGGTTCAAACCGGCTCAAACCGGATCAAACCGGCTGAAACAGGATCAAACGGGTTCCAACTGCCAGGCTGGTTCGGACTGGTTTTTGCCTGATTAAACCGGTTTAAACTGACTGAAACAGTTTCCAACCGGAGCGAACTAACTTAGAAAGATTCAAACAATTTTTTCCCCGATTAAACCGGTTGAAACTGGCTCAAACCGGCTCAAACCGGTTCAAACTGGATTAAACCGGTTCAAACCGGCTCAAACCGGATCAAACTGGCTCAAACCGGATCAAACCGGTTCCAACTGCCAGGCTGGTTCGGACTGGTTTTTGCCTGATTAAACCGGTTTAAACTGACTGAAACAGTTTCCAACCGGAGCGAATTAACTTAGAAAGATTCAAACAATTTTTTCCCCGATTAAACCGGTTGAAACTGGCTCAAACTGGCTCAAACTGGCTCAAACCGGTTCAAACCAGATCAAACCGGCTCAGACCGGTTAAAACCAGATCAAACCGGTTCAGACCGGTTCAACCCGGCAAAAAACCGGCTCAAACCGGATCAAACTGGCTCAAACCGGATCAAACCGGTTCCAACTGCCAGGCTGGTTCGGACTGGTTTTTGCCTGATTAAACCGGTTTAAACTGACTGAAACAGTTTCCAACCGGAGCGAATTAACTTAGAAAGATTCAAACAATTTTTTCCCGATTAAACCGGTTGAAACTGGCTCAAACCGGCTCAAACCGGTTCCAACTGCCAGGCTGGTTCGGACTGGTTTTTGCCTGATTAAACCGGTTTAAACTGACTGAAACAGTTTCCAACCGGATCGAACTAACTTAGAAAGATTCAAACAATTTTTTCCCCGATTAAACCAGTTGAAACTGGCTCAAACCGGCTCAAACCGGCTCAGACCGGTTCAAACCGGATCAAACCGGCTCAGACCGGCTCAAACCGGCTCAAACCGGTTCCAACTGCCAGGTTGGTTCGGACTGGTTTTTGCCTGATTAAACCGGTTTAAACTGACTGAAACAGTTTCCAACCGGATCGAACTAACTTAGAAAGATTCAAACAATTTTTCCCCCGATTAAACCGGTTGAAAGTGGCTCAAACCGGCTCAAACCGGCTCAAACCGGTTCAAACCAGATCAAACCAGATCAAACCGGTTCAGACCGGTTCAAACCGGCTCAAACCGGATCAAACCGGTTCAAACCGGATCAAACCGGTTCCAAAGCCAGGTTGGTTCGGACTCGTTTTTGCCTGATTAAACCGGTTTAAACTGACTGAAACAGTTTCCAACCTTATCGAACTAAGTTAGAAAGATTCAAACAATTTTTTCCCCCGATTAAACCGGTTGAAAATGGCTCAAACCGGCTCAAACCTGCTCAAACCGGTTCAAACCTGCTCAAACCGGTTCAAACCGGCTCAAACCGGTACAAACCAGATCAAACCGGTTCAGACCGGTTCAAACCGGATCAAACCGGCTGAAACCGGATCAAACCGGTTCCAACTGCCAGGCTGGTTCGGACTGGTTTTTGCCTGATTAAACCGGTTTAACCTGACTGAAACAGTTTCCAACCGGAGCGAATTAACTTAGAAACATTCAAACAATTTTTTCCCCGATTAAACCGGTTGAAACTGGCTCAAACCGGCTCAAACCGGTTCCAACTGCCAGGCTGGTTCGGACTGGTTTTTGCCTGATTAAACCGGTTTAAACTGACTGAAACAACCGGATCGAACTAACTTAGAAAGATTCAAACAATTTTTCCCCCGATTAAACCGGTTGAAACTGGCACAATCCGGCTCAAACCGGCTCAGACCGGTTCAAACCGGATCAAACCGGCTCAGACCGGCTCAAACCGGCTCAAACCGGTACAAACCAGATCAAACCAGATCAAACCGGTTCCAACTGCCAGGCTGGTTCGGACTGGTTTTTGCCTGATTAAACCGGTTTAACCTGACTGAAACAGTTTCCAACCGGAGCGAAGTAACTTAGAAACATTCAAACAATTTTTTCCCCGATTAAACCGGTTGAAACTGGCTCAAACCGGCTCAAACCGGTTCCAACTGCCAGGCTGGTTCGGACTGGTTTTTGCCTGATTAAACCGGTTTAATCTGACTGAAACAGTTTACAACCGAATCGAACTATCTTAGAAAGATTCAAACAATTTTTTCCCCGATTAAACCGGTTTAAACTGGCTCAAACTGGCTGAAACCGGATCAAACCGGTTCCAACTGCCAGGCTGGTTCGGACTGGTTTTTGCCTGATTAAACCGGTTTAAACTGACTGAAACAGTTTCCAACCGGATCGAACTAAGAAAGATTCAAACAATTTTTCCCCCGATTAAACCGGTTGAAACTGGCTCAAACCGGCTCAAACCGGCTCAGAACAGTTCAAACGGGATCAAACGGCTCAGACCGGTTCAGACCGGTTCAAACCAGATCAAACCGGCTGAAACCGGCTCAAACCGGTTCCAACTGCCAGGCTGGTTCGGACTGGTTTTTGCCTGATTAAACCGGTTTAAACTGACTGAAACAGTTTCCAACCGGATCGAACTAACTTAGAAAGATTCAAACAATTTTTCCCCCGATTAAACCGGTTGAAACTGGCTCAAACCGGCTCAAACCGGCTCAAACCGGTTCAAACCAGATCAAACCAGATCAAACCGGTTCAGACCGGTTCAAACCGGATCAAACCGGTTCAAACCGGATCAAACCGGTTCCAACTGCCAGACTGGTTCGGACTGGTTTTTGCCTGATTAAACCGGTTTAAACTGACTGAAACAGTTTCCAACCGGATCGAACTAAGAAAGATTCAAACAATTTTTCCCCCGATTAAACCGGTTGAAACTGGCTCAAACCGGCTCAAACCGGCTCAGAACGGTTCAAACGGGATCAAACCGGCTCAGACCGGTTCAGACCGGTTCAAACCAGATCAAACCGGCTGAAACCGGCTCAAACCGGTTCCAACTGCCAGGCTGGTTCGGACTGGTTTTTGCCTGATTAAACCGGTTTAATCTGACTGAAACAGTTTACAACCGAATCGAACTATCTTAGAAAGATTCAAACAATTTTTTCCCCGATTAAACCGGTTTAAACTGGCTCAAACTGGCTGAAACCGGATCAAACCGGTTCCAACTGCCAGGCTGGTTCGGACTGGTTTTTGCCTGATTAAACCGGTTTAAACTGACTGAAACAGTTTCCAACCGGATCGAACTAAGAAAGATTCAAACAATTTTTCCCCCGATTAAACCAGTTGAAACTGGCTCAAACCGGCTCAAACCGGCTCAGACCGGTTCAGACCGGTTCAAACCAGATCAAACCGGCTGAAACCGGCTCAAACCGGTTCCAACTGCCAGGCTGGTTCGGACTGGTTTTTGCCTGATTAAACCGGTTTAAACTGACTGAAACAGTTTCCAACCGGAGCGAATTAACTTAGAAAGATTCAAACAATTTTTTCCCCGATTAAAGCGGTTGAAACTGGCTCAAACCGGCTCAAACCGGTTCCAAATGCCAGGCTGGTTCGGACTGGTTTTTGCCTGATTAAACCGGTTTAAACTGACTGAAACAGTTTCCAACCGGAGCGAAGTAACTTAGAAACATTCAAACAATTTTTTCCCCGATTAAACCGGTTGAAACTGGCTCAAACCGGCTCAAACCGGTTCCAACTGCCAGGCTGGTTCGGACTGGTTTTTGCCTGATTAAACCGGTTTAATCTGACTGAAACAGTTTACAACCGAATCGAACTATCTTAGAAAGATTCAAACAATTTTTTCCCCGATTAAACCGGTTGAACTGGCTCAAACTGGCTGAAACCGGATCAAACCGGTTCCAACTGCCAGGCTGGTTCGGACTGGTTTTTGCCTGATTAAACCGGTTTAAACTGACTGAAACAGTTTCCAACCGGAGCGAACTAACTTAGAAAGATTCAAACAATTTTTTCCCCGATTAAACCGGTTGACACTGGCTCAAACCGGCTCAAACCGGCTCAGACCGGTTAAAACCGGATCAAACCGGCTCAGACCGGCTCAAACCGGCTCAAACCGGTTCCAACTGCCAGGTTGGTTCGGACTCGTTTTTGCCTGATTAAACCGGTTTAAACTGACTGAAACAGTTTCCAACCGGATCGAACTAAGTTAGAAAGATTCAAACAATTTTTTCCCCCGATTAAACCGGTTGAAAATGGCTCAAACCGGCTCAAACCTGCTCAAACCGGTTCAAACCGGCTCAAACCGGTACAAACCAGATCAAACCGGTTCAGACCGGTTAAAACCGGATCAAACCGGCTGAAACCGGCTCAAACCGGTTCCAACTGCCAGGCTGGTTCGGACTGGTTTTTGCCTGATTAAACCGGTTTAAACTGACTGAAACAGTTTCCAACCGGATCGAACTAAGAAAGATTCAAACAATTTTTCCCCCGATTAAACCGGTTGAAACTGGCTCAAACCGGCTCAAACCGGCTCAAACCGGCTCAGAACGGTTCAAACGGGATCAAACCGGCTCAGACCGGTTCAGACCGGTTCAAACCAGCTCAAACCGGATCAAACCGGTTCAAACCGGATCAAACCGGTTCCAACTGACAGGTGGGTTCAGACTGGTTTTTGCCTGATTAAACCGGTTTAAACTGACTGAAACAGTTTCCAACCGGATCGAACTAACTTAGAAAGATTCAAACAATTTTTCCCCCGATTAAACCGGTTGAAACTGGCTCAAACCGGCTCAAACCGGCTCAAACCGGTTCAAACCAGATCAAACCAGATCAAACCGGTTCAGACGGTTCAAACCGGATCAAACCGGCTGAAACCGGATCAAACAGGCTCAAACCGGTTCCAACTGCCAGGCTGGTTCGGACTGGTTTTTGCCTGATTAAACCGGTTTAAACTGACTGAAACAGTTTCCAACCGTATCGAACTAAGTTAGAAAGATTCAAACAATTTTTTCCCCCGATTAAACCGGTTGAAAATGGCTCAAACCGGCTCAAACCTGCTCAAACCGGTTCAAACCGGCTCAAACCGGTACAAACCAGATCAAACCAGATCAAACCGGTTCAGACCGGTTAAAACCGGATCAAACCGGCTGAAACCGGCTCAAACCGGTTCCAACTGCCAGGCTGGTTCGGACTGGTTTTTGCCTGATTAAACCGGTTTAAACTGACTGAAACAGTTTACAACCGGATCGAACTAACTTAGAAAGATTCAAACAATTTTTCCCCCGATTAAACCGGTTGAAACTGGCTCAAACCGGCTCAAACCGGTTCAAACCAGATCAAACCAGATCAAACCGGTTCAAACCGGTTCAAACCGGCTCAAACCGGATCAAACCGGTTCCAACTGCCAGGCTGGTTCGGACTGGTTTTTGCCTGATTAAACCGGTTTAATCTGACTGAAACAGTTTACAACCGAATCGAACTATCTTAGAAAGATTCAAACAATTTTTTCCCCGATTAAACCGGTTGAAAGTGGCTCAAACTGGCTGAAACCGGATCAAACTGGTTCCAACTGCCAGGCTGGTTCGGACTGGTTTTTGCCTGATTAAACCGGTTTAAACTGACTGAAACAGTTTCCAACCGGAGCGAACTAACTTAGAAAGATTCAAACAATTTTTTCCCTGATTAAACCGGTTGACACTGGCTCAAACCGGCTCAAACCTGCTCAAACCGGTTCAAACCGGCTCAAACCGGTACAAACCAGATCAAACCAGATCAAACCGGTTCAGACCGGTTAAAACCGGATCAAACCGGCTGAAACCGGCTCAAACCGGTTCCAACTGCCAGGCTGGTTCGGACTGGTTTTTGCCTGATTAAACCGGTTTAAACTGACTGAAACAGTTTACAACCGGATCGAACTAACTTAGAAAGATTCAAACAATTTTTCCCCCGATTAAACCGGTTGAAACTGGCTCAAACCGGCTCAAACCGGTTCAAACCAGATCAAACCAGATCAAACCGGTTCAGACCGGTTCAAACCGGCTCAAACCGGATCAAACCGGTTCAAACCGGATCAAACCGGATCAAACCGGTTCCAACTGCCAGGCTGGTTCGGACTGGTTTTTGCCTGATTAAACCGGTTTAACCTGACTGAAACAGTTTACAACCAGATCGAACTATCTTAGAAAGATTCAAACAATTTTTTCCCCGATTAAACCGGTTGAAACTGGCTCAAACTGGCTGAAACCGGATCAAACCGGTTCCAACTGCCAGGCTGGTTCGGACTGGTTTTTGCCTGATTAAACCGGTTTAATCTGACTGAAACAGTTTCCAACCGGAGCGAACTAACTTAGAAAGATTCAAACAATTTTTTCCCCAATTAAACCGGTTGAAACTGGCTCAAACTGGCTCAAACCGGCTCAAACCGGTTCAAACCAGATCAAACAGGCTCAGACCGGTTCAAACCAGATCAAACCGGCTGAAACCGGATCAAACCGGTTCCAACTGCCAGGCTGGTTCGGACTGGTTTTTGCTTGATTAAACCGGTTTAAACTGACTGAAACAGTTTTCAACCAGATCGAACTAAGAAAGATTCAAACAATTTTTTCCCCGATTAAACCGGTTGAAACCGGCTCAGACCGGTTCAAACCGGCTCAAACCGGTTCCAACTGACAGGTTGGTTCAGACTGGTTTTTGCCTGATTAAACCGGTTTAAACTGACTGAAACAGTTTCCAACTGGATCGAACTAACTTAGAAAGATTCAAACAATTTTTCCCCCGATTAAACCGGTTGAAACTGGCTCAAACCGGCTCAAACCGGCTCAAACCGGTTCAAACCAGATCAAACCAGATCAAACCGGTTCAGACGGTTCAAACCGGATCAAACCGGCTGAAACCGGATCAAACAGGCTCAAACCGGTTCCAACTGCCAGGCTGGTTCGGACTGGTTTTTGCCTGATTAAACCGGTTTAAACTGACTGAAACAGTTTCCAACCGGAGCGAATTAACTTAGAAAGATTCAAACAATTTTTTTCCCGATTAAACCGGTTGAAACTGGCTCAAACCGGCTCAAACCGGTTCCAACTGCCAGGCTGGTTCGGACTGGTTTTTGCCTGATTAAACCGGTTTAAACTGACTGAAACAGTTTCCAACCGGATCGAACTAAGTTAGAAAGATTCAAACAATTTTTTCCCCGATTAAACCGGTTCAAACTGGCTCAAACAGGCTCAAACCGGCTCAGACCAGTTCAAACCGGATCAAACCGACTCAGACCGGTTCAAACCGGTTCCAACTGACAGGTTGGTTCAGACTGGTTTTTGCCTGATTAAACCGCTTTAAACTGACTGAAACAGTTTCCAACCGGATCGAACTAACTTAGAAAGATTCCAACAATTTTTCCCCCGATTAAACCGGTTGAAAGTGGCTCAAACCGGCTCAAACCGGTTCAAACCAGATCAAACCAGATCAAACCGGTTCAGACCGGTTCAAACCGGCTCAAACCGGATCAAACCGGTTCCAACTGCCAGACTGGTTCAGACTGGTTTTTGCCTGATTAAACCGGTTTAAACTGACTGAAACAGTTTCCAACCGGAGCGAACTAACTTAGAAAGATTCAAACAATTTTTTCCCTGATTAAACCTGTTGAAAATGGCTCAAACCGGTTCAAACCGGTTCAGACCGGTTCAAACCAGAGCAAACCGGATCAAACCGATTCAGACCGGATCAAACTGGCTGAAACCGGATTAAACCGGTTGAAACCGGCCTAGGGTGGTTCGGACCGGTTTTTGCATGATTAATCCGGTTTATATTGGCTGAAACAGTTTCAAACCTGTTCGAACTAGATTAGAAATTTTCAAACTATTTGTTCCCCTATTAAACCGGTTGAAACTAGCTCAAACCGGCTCAAACCGGTTCAAACAAGTTCAAACCGGTTCAAACCGGAACAAACTGGTTCAGACTGCCTAGGCTGGTTCGGACTGGTTTTTACCTGATTAAACCGGTTTAAACTGACTGAAACAGTTTCAAACCGGATTGAAGTAGTTTAGACAGGTTCAATCCATTTTTTGCCCAATTAAACCAGTTCAAAGTGGCTCAAATCGGTTTAACTGTCTCAAACTGGTTCAAACCATATCATACTGGCCTAGATATATTCAAACCGGTGTTTGCATGATTAAAGCGGTTCAAACTGGTTTAGAACTATTCAAAACGTTTCAAACTGGCCAAACCGGTTCCAACCTGATTGCACCTGTTGTTTTTTTAAATTTATTTATTTTATATAACCATGTCCATTTAAATGAAAACAAACATTTATAGACAATATTTGGGAATGTGGGTGTCGTTCTTTCCAAACTACTTCTTGCTGGTAAGGGGCGCTGTCATGGGGGATTCGAAGAAGATGCAGAAATCCTGACTGTAGTCTGTAAGGCTGCTTTGTCCAGCTGTTTTGAATGTAGGATCACCTGGTACTCTGTTTCAGGCTGTCTGGCTTGATCAAACCACATTAGTCTGGAAGGAATCCACAGCTTTTCATTTTCTGTGGAAACAAAAATAGAAATCCTTTTCCCCAGTAACTTGTCCTTCAACTTAAATTTTGGAGTCAAAGCATTTTTTTTTATTTAATTTATTATTTTAAAGGTCCATCCCAATTCCCTCTTCCTCCCTCCCTCCCTCCATTCCTCCCTCCTTCCCTCCCTTTTACCCTCTCTGCCCTGTCACATGGACCCTGACCACCCTCCCCTCCCATCCCCCCACCCCAATTCCATATGTAGGGGAATGCCATCCAGTTGGGTCATGTAGGTCTGACAGGTCATGTGAAGTAGGGACTAGGGCTTCTCTCCTGTCTATAGATTTAGGCAGTTATCCCTCCATGGGGATGTATTCACAAGGTCCTTTTGTGCACCAGGCATACATCCTGGTTCCACTGTCTGAGGTCCCTTAGACTGCTCAGTCCTTCTGGCTGAGACCCATATTCAGGGCGTCTGAGTCAGTCCCATGCTGGCTTCCCAGCTATCAGTCTGGGGGGGCCGTTAGCTCCTCCTTGTTCAGGTCAGCTGTCTCTGTGTTTCTGCCGCCTGGTCTTGTCCTCTCCATCTGCATCTGGGTTCTAGTTCGACTCAGTGTTTATGTATGGGTATTTGCTCCTGTTTTCAACAGGCATTAGTTGAGGGCTCCATGGAGAAGTTAGTTGTTGATCTCACTCTCCGGAAGGGCATTTATGGTAGCCTTTCCACGGAAGCTCAGATTGTTAGTTGGGAGCAGTTTTGTAGTTATCTAGACCTTTCTTTGTGTTCAATTTTATCTTCAAACCTATATTAGCTCCCTCTTTTATGTTCTCTCTCTGTCTCTGTCTCTCTCTTTCCTGTCTTCTATCCCTAACCGGGCTCAATCTTCCTGGTTGCACATATTTTCCTTTCCTCCCCCTCATTTTCTCCTACTTCTCTCTCCATTCGCTGCCCCCCCCACTTCCCCTGAGCTCTGGGGGACTTGTCCCTTCCCAGTTCTGTGAGGGACTTTATATGAATCTCTTAGAATACACCTTGTATCCTAGTTCCTCTGGTGGTGTGAATTATAGGTTGGTGATCCTTTGCTCTAGGTCTAAAATCCATATATGAGTGAGTACATACTGTGTTCCTCTTTTTGTGACTGGGCTACCTCATTCAGGATGGTTTCTTCAAGTGCCATCCACTTGCCTGCGAATTTCAAGATACCATTATTTTTTTCTGCAGAGTAGTATTCCATTGTGTAGTTGTGCCACATCTTCATTATCCATTCTTTGAGGGGCATCTAGGTTGCTTCCAGGTTCTTGCTATTACAAATCGTGCTGCTATAAACATAGTTGAACAGATGTCTTTGTTGCATGGATGTGGATCCTTTGGGGTATATGCCTAAGAGGGGGATTGCCGGGTCCTGTGATAAACTAATTCCCATTTTCCTGAGCAACCGCTATACTGATCTCCAAAATGGCTGTACCAGCAATTGAGGAGTGTTCCCCCTTCTCCACATCCTCTCCAGCATGAGTCTTCCTTGGTGTTTCTAATTTTAGCCATTCTGGCAGGAGTAAGATGGTATCTCAAAATTGTTTTGATTTGCATTTCCCTGATAGCTAAGGATGTGGAGCATTTTCTTAAGTGTCTTTCAGCCTTTTTGATTTCCTCCATTGAGAATTCTTTCTTCAGTTCTGTACCCCATTTTTAAATAGGGTTATTTGGTGTTTTGTTGACTGGTTTCTTGAGTTCTTTGTATATTTTGGAGATCAGCCCTTTGTTGGATATAGGGTTGGTGAAAATCTTTTCCCAGTCAGTGGGCTGCCATTTGGTCTTGTCAACTGTGTCCTTTGCCTTACAGAAGCTTCTAAGTTTGAAGAGGTCTCATTTATTAATTGTTGCTCTCAGTGTCTCTGCCCCTGGAGTTATGTTCACGAAGTGGTCTCCTATACCAATTTGTTCAAGGGTACCTCCTACTTTCTCTTCTAAGAGGTTCAATGTGGCTGGATTGATGTTGAGGTCTTTGATCCATTTGGACTTGAATTTTGTGCATAGAGACAGACATGGGTCTATCTGCAGTCTTCTACACACCCTCATCCAATTGTGCCAGCACCGTTTGTTGAAGATGCTATCTTTGCCCCATTGTATAATTTTAGCTGTTTTGTCGAAAATCAGGTGTTCATAGGTGTGTGGGTTAATATCAGGATTTTCAATTCCATTCCATTGGTCTACCTGTCTATTTTTGTGCCAATACCAGGCTGTTTTCAGAACTATAGCTCTGAAGTAGAGCTTAAAGTCAGGAATGGTGATGCCTCCTGAAGTTCTTTTATTGTATAGGGTTGTTTTGGCTATCCTGGGTCTTTTGTTTTTCCATATAAAGTTGATTATTATCCTATCAAGGTCAGTGAAGAATTGTGGTGGGATTTTAATGGGGATTGCATTGAATCTGTAGATTGCTTTTGGCAAGATTGCCATTTTTACTATGTTTATCCTACCTATCCAAGAGCATGGGAGATCTTTCCATTTTCTGGTATCTTCTTTAATTTCTTTCTTTAGAGCCACAAAGTTCTTATCATATAGGTCTTTTACTTGTTTGGTAAGTGTTACACCAAGATACTTTATGTTGTTTGTGGCTATTGTAAAGGGTGATGTTTCTCTGATTTCTTTTTCTGTTTCTCTGTCGTCTGAAAAAAGTAGGGCTACTGATTTTTTTGAGTTTATCTTGTATCCTGCTAGTTTGCTGAAGGTGTTTATCAGCTGTAGGAGTTCCCTGGTAGAGTTTATTGGGTCTCTTATATAAACTATCATATCATCTTCAAATGGAGACAGTTTGACTTCTTCCTTTCCAATTTGGAGCCACTTGATCTCCTTTTGTTGTCTTATAGCATTAGCTAGAACTTCCAGTATGATATTGAAGAGATATGGAGAGAGAGGGCAGCCTTGTCTTGTTCCTGATTTTAGAGGAATTGGCTTGAGTTTCTCTCCATTCAGTTTGATGTTGGCAGTTGGTTTGATGTATATTGCTCTTATTATGTTTAGGTATGTTCCTGTTATCCGTGACCTCTCCAATACCTTTATCATGAAAGGGTGTTGAATTTTGTTGAAGGCTTTTTCAGCATCTAGGGAGATGATAGTATGGTTTTTCTTTTTCAGTTTGTTTATATGGTGGGTCACGTTGATAGATTTTCATATGTTAAACCATCCCTGCAATCCAGGGATGAATCCTACTTGGTCATGGTGGATGATTTCTCTGATGTATTCTTGAATTTGGTTTGCCAGTATTTTATTGAGTATTTTTGCATCGATGTTTATCAGGGGTATTGATCTGTAGTTTTCTTTCTTAGTTGTGTCTTTGTGAGGCTTGGGTACCAAGGTTATTGTGGCCTCGTAAAAAGAGTTTGGCAATGAACCTTCTGTTTCTATTTTGTGGAACAGTTTGAGGAGTAGTGGTTTTAGTTCTTCCTTGAATGTCTGCACTGAATCCATCTGGCCCTGAACTTTTTTTGGTTGGAAGGCTTTCCATGATTGCTTCTATTTCATTGCAGGTTATAGGTCTATTTAATTTGTTTGTCTGTTCTTGATTTAATTTTGGTAAGTGATAGTTATTCACAAATTTGTCCATTTCTTTTGAATTTTCAATTTTTGTGGAATACAGATTTTCAAAGTATGACCTGAAAATTGTCTGGATTTCCTCTGTGTCTGTTGTTATGTTCCCCTTTTCATTTCTGATTTTGTTAATTTACATGTTCTCTCTCTGCTTTTTTGTTAGTTTGGATAAAGGTTTGTCTATCTTGTTGATTTTCTCAAAAAACCAACTCTTCGTTGCATTGATTTTTTTTTTTGTATTATTTTCCTGGTTTCTATTTTGTTGATTTCAGCCCTCAAGTTGATTATTTCCTGGCATCTACTCCTATGGGGTGAGTTCTCTTCTCTCTGTTCTAAGGTTTTCAGTTGCGCTTCTTCTTATGTGACTATCCTCTGTTTTCTACATATGGACACTTAGTGCAATGAACTTCCCTCGTAGCACTGCTTTCAAGGTGTCCCATAAGTTCAGTTATGTTGTATCCTCATTCTCATTGAATATTAGAAAGTCCTTAATTTCTTTCTTTATTTCTTCTTTGACCCAGGTGTGGTGCAATTGCACATTGTTCAGGTTCCATGAGTTTTCAGGTTTTCTGCTATTTATGTTGTTGTTGAATTCCAATTTTAAAGCATGGTGGTTCGATAAGATACAGGGGACTATTCCTATTCTCTTGTATCTGTTGAGGTTTGTTATGCCACCTAGTATGTGGTCCATTTTAGACAAGGTTCCATGTGGAGCAGAGAAGAAGGTATATTCTTTTGTCTTTGGATGGAATGTTCTATAGATGTCTGTTAACTCCAGTTGAGACATAACTTCTGTTAGTTCTTTTGCTTCTTTGTTGAGTTTCTGATTTGTGGTCCTATCTAGTGTTGAGAGTGGTGTATTGAAGTCTCCCACTACAAGGGTGTGAGGTTTTATATGAGCTTTGAGTTTTAGTAGCGTTTCTTTTAAGAATTTGGGTGCCTTTGTATTAGGGGCATAGATGTTCAGAACTGAGACTTTGTGTTGATGGATTTCTCCTGCGATGAATACAAATGTCCGTCTTCATCTCTTTTGATTAATTTTGGTTTGAAGTCTAACTTGTTTGATAGTAGGATAGCCACGCCTGCTTGCTTCTTGGTTCCATTTGATTGGAAAATCTTTTCCCAACCCGTTACCCTGAGGTAATGTCTGTCTTTGAAGCTTAGATGTGTTTATTGTATGCAGCAGAAGGATGGATTCTGTCTTCGTATCCATTCTGTTAGCCTGTGTCTTTTTATAGGTGAGTTAAGACCATTAATGTTGAGGGTGAGTAAGGACCATCGATTGTTGATGCTTGTTTGATTTAGGTTTGTTGTTGGCAGTGGTATTGTGAATATATTTGTTCTGCTTTACCCTAGGTTTCTGGTGTAGTTGGATTATCTGTTGCCTACATTTTTGTGGGCGTAGTTACCTTCCTTGGGTTGGAATTTTCCTTCCAATACTTTCTGTAAGGCTGGATTTGTAGATACATATTGGGAAAATCTGGTTTTGTCATTAAATATCTTGTTCTCTCCATCTATATTGATTGAGAGTTTTGCTGGATATAGTAGCCTAGGCTGGCATCCGTGTTCTCTTAATACTTTTAGAACATCTATCCAGGACCTTCTGGCCTTGAAGGTTTCCATGGAGAAGTCAGGTGTAATTTTGATAGGTCTGCCTTTATATGTTACCTGTCCTTTTTCCTTCGCTGCTCTTAATATTCTTTATTCTGTATGCTAGGTGTTTTGATTATTATATGTCGAGGGGTCTTTTTTCTTTGGTCCAGCCTATTTGGGGTTCGGTATGCTTCTTGTACTTTCATGGGCATGTCCTTCTTCAGACTGGGAAAGATTTCCTCGATGATTTTGTTGAATATGTTTTCGGCACCTTTGAGCTGGGCTTCCTCACCTTCCTCTATGCCTATTATTCTTAGGTTTTGCCTTTTCATGGTGTCCCACATTTCCTGGATATTTTGTGTTAAGGATTTGTTGGATTTATAATTTTCTTTGGTCGACGAATCTATTTCTTCTAGTTTATCTTCTGTGCCTGAGATTCTCTCTTCCATCTCTTGAATTCTGTTGGTTATGCTTGCGTCTGTAGTTCCCGATTTTTTACTCAGTTTTTCAATTTACAGCATTCCTTCTGTTTGTGTTGCCTTTATTTTCTCTATTTCAGTTTTCAAGTCTTGAACTGTTTCCTTCACCTGCTTAATTGTTTTTTTCTTGGCTTTCTGTACTTTCTTCGCTTTCCTTAAGGAATTTGTTCATTTTTTCCACTTCTTAGTTTGTTTTTTCCTCAATTTCTTTAAGGGATTTTCTCAAATCTTCTTTGAGGGCCTCTATCATTTTTATGATGGTGATTTTTAAGTTGTTCCCTTCTGCTTCCTCTGCTTTGTTGTTGTGTTCTGTTCTAGTTGGTGTAGATTCCCTAGATTCTGGCGGTGTCATGCTTGTCTTTCTGTTGTTAGGTGTTTTCTTGTATTGCCTTTTTCCCATAGCTTCTTGCAGTAGGTGTTGGTGGGGTCTCCCCCTCTCTCTATGGTACTTCCCTGGTGGGCTTATGTGGGTCAGATATTCAATATCTGTAGCTCTGGGTGGTCCAAGCTCTATAGGAAGTCTCTCTGCAGACAGGGACCCATGGGGTCAAGGCTGAGGATCCAGTAGAAGATGCCATTAGCCAATGGCTCTAGCCAATGTCTAGCGGAAGAGGACAAAGGCTGAGCTGAAACTTGGGAAGTTTCTGCACGATAGTCTGATCTCACTGGAAACTGGCACTCTCCAGCTGAGGCCTCTTTCTTTAGCAGAGGTCCTGCTTTGGGGGGTTGAGGATCTTGCTGGCCGGAACTCAGAGTGGACCCGTAGAGATAGACAGATCTCTGAGAGGGGCCTGGGACTCCAGCAGAGGACTGGAGGTGGGGTCAGAGACCAAGCAGGTGGAAATTACGGGTGGTCCCACGTGGATAGGCAGGTCTCCTTTGTTCAGAGTTGCTCAGAGAAGTCTCTGAAGTAGGGTGGACTGTTGGCTCCACCTTCTGTCCCAGTGCTCAACCAGAGTGGCAGGACAGTGGGCAGGATAGGGCAGAGGGTAAAGGGGCAGGCTTGCGGTGGGGATGGGTGGGGGTGTATCAGAGCTCCAAGGGTGCTCTCAATGGGGACAGGACACAGGAGCAGTGGGATCAGGGGCCAACCCAGGGAGTTGGGGTGGGAGAGGTTGTAGGGGAGAGGCTGCCCCAATTGGGCCCAGACTCAGCTCTGGCCAATGGCTGGCAGAAGAGGACAAAGGCTGAGCTGAAACTTGGGAAGTTTTTGCAGGATAGTCAGATCTCACTGGAAACTGGGACTCTCCAGCTCGGAATATACACTTTAAAAGCTCACATAATTAAAGAAAACCATTTAGGAGATTCTATACACCTGAGATGGATACCAATTTCTAGGCTGTTCTCCTGAAGGAATCATTTCAGTCACACTGTAGGACTCTGTCTTCTTGTCCCTGGCCCCATGCACTTGGGCAGAGCATCATAGGAGCAGGGACATGCCAGGGAGGAGGTTATTCACTCGTGGTACACAGGGATAGGGTTAGGGACAAGACACCAAGAATCTGCCCCTTGTCACCTATTTCCTCCAACCTTTTAAAGTTTGTGGGACTCCAAAATAGTGCTGCCAGCTGGGACCCAGTGTCCAACACATAAGTTGTGTGTGTGTGTGTGTGTGTCCATGAGTATGTGCGCGTTGGGGAGCATTTCTTTTTACATACTTATTTAGTTACTTCCATGCACTTTCGCCTGCATTCCATCCTTCCTCCAAACCTAATACTATCACCTCTTGATCTCCTTTTTAAATATTCAAACATCTCAACACGATAAAAAACAAGAGGTACATCTGCCTTCTGGAAGAGGCTGGAGTGGTAACCCTGTCAAAATTCACCATGCAGAGAATCACTTTTTTTTGGGGGGGGGGGGGTGCGTCTTGATCAGCTGCAGAGTCTGACTCAGCAGGTCTGGAGGAGCCCCTGAGACTCGCATGTTAGCAAGGTCTGCAGCGGGGAAAGCAGATGCACCCTGGGGGTGAGGGGTTGGAGACAGAGATGAAGATGCCATGCCGTCAGACGTGGATGGGGCCTGCAACTGTGGAAGCATGAGTCCTGGAGTGTTAGCTTCCCAGGGGTGGGACTCTTTATCATATTTCCAGCTCTGAGGCTTGCATAAGTAAGGATTAAATGTTCACAGAGATCTTAGGAGGGCTCTGGACACCCAGTGAGTTATCACAATAGCCATTATTATTCAGTGCTCATCATCATGCCTTTTGCTTTGTTGCTTTTGAAGCTCCTCTGCCTGATGGAGACCCTTTGCTGCGTCTTGGTTTGGCATTAGATTATTAAATTTCTTCTTTCTTTCGTCTCTTCGGTATCAAAGCACGTATTTATCAAAGCCTACAGGAAGCTGGCAGGGTGTGCGTACATGCTCTCAAAGGCTTCCCTTAAGTAGCCACTCTTTGCTTAAGAGCTTTGTTTCCCTCTCATGTGATCTGTGGGATATCAGTTCCTTACTCAGAAATGGCTCTTCTAGGGTGCAACTCAGGCACTTCCTGTCCCTCCGTCTGAGTTGAGCCCTTTGTCTTGGTTGTGTAGGGAAAGGTTTTTTCTTTTTCTTTCTTTCTTTTTTTTTTTTGAGCTGTCTCCCTGTTGGGGCCCCTTTTCTTGTAGAATCATTTCCTGATTAGTTTGAGTTGAAAATGTAATTTTCTCTTAGTTTGGTCTAAACAACATTAAACATCTCATCAACTCTCCCTCCACAGTTCAGGGAACTTTCCTCTCTGAATTTCCAGTTTCAAAATTGCCTCGTATTCAAGTGCATTTGTCTAGAGAGGCTAATGATGGGGTTTTGATAGAATTGTTTCACTAAGGTATACCTTGAACATCTCTTGGGCATATAAAGAGTTTTACCATTAAATTGCATATTTGTTGATTCCTTCATTGCTGTGACTGAATATCTGACAAAGTTAGAGAGAGAGAGAGGGAGGGAGAGAGAGTTTATGTGTGGCTCACAGTTTGGAGCCAAGGAATATGGTTCAGAATGTCAGGAAAGGCATGGCGGAAGAGACACGGAGCCCTCACCAAGTAGGAGGGAGATGAACGCTGGAACTCATTAGGCTTTCTCCTTTCCCCCTTTTATTCACCCAGGACTCTGTGGTGTATGAGATGCTGCCTCCCGTATTTAGAATGGTTCTTCTCTTCCCAGTTAAACCTTTCCAGAGGCACCCGACATAAGCACCAGTGGTGTGAATCCTAGGCAACTCTGAATCTAGTCAAGTTGACAATGAAGATGAGCCATCACACAGTTCTGCTTTCTCTAAGACTCCTAGGTGGACTTTAGTGTGTGTGTGTGTGTGTGTGTGTGTGTGTGTGTGTGTGTGTGTGAGAGAGAGAGAGAGAGAGAGAGAGAGAGAGAGAGAAGCTGTGTTCTGAAGTATCCACAGGAGGAGGCTAGGCCACTACAACAAATAGAGTATATTTCTATTGCACAGTGGTGAACACGGAAATTCAGATTTTGAAATGTAGTCTCCTGGCCATATTGTTCAGCTCCCGGTGATGTTATTTGAGATTCTTAAAACAATTAAATTATGGTTTAAAGAAAGAACTAGTGGGGTATTTTCAAAAATATTCATTTCACTGAGGTATCATTAAGACAGGATTAAAAATACCCATTACTTTCACAGAACTCATAAATATGTGTGCACACATGCAATTCTCCCACAGCCCACACAAAGCCCCATGGCCAGGGCTTTGAATGCTGACAGGATCCTCTGGTGTGGAAGGGCGGATCTAGCCTGTCTTAGTTAGGACTTCTATTGTGATAAAGCACCATGACTAAATGTAATCCTGGAAGAAAAGTGTTATTTCAGGTGATAGTTTCATATCGCAGTCTATCATTAAGGGAAGTAAGGGCAGAAACTCAAACAGGGCAGGGATCTGGGGTCAGAATTGATGCTGAGGCGGTGGAGGAGTGTTTTTACCGCTCGCTTCCCAAGGCTAGCTTGACCTTCTTATACCATCTAGAACCATCCACCCTGGGGTAGTACCACCACTGTGGGTGAACCCACCCACACCAATCATCAACCAGGAAGATACACCACAGGCTTTGTGCAAACCAATCCTATGGAGTCATTTTCTCAATTGAGAGTTCCTCTTTCCAAATGACTCTAGCCTGTGTCAGGTTGACATAAAACTAGCCAGCAGAATTGACCTTTTGTCAACTTGACACACAAACACATCACTTATCGATTCATAACCTTTTCTTTCTTGGTTATTCCTAAAAACGAATATTAACATTAGTATCACAAATAGAAAACATTCCAACTTTTAAAAGTCCCATGGTAGGTATATACAAATTCAAACATTCTAAAAGTTCGGTCTCTTTAAAACATCCCAAGTTTCTTTCAAAGTTTAAGCCTCCCTAAAATATACAAAGTCTCCAAACACAGTCTCTCTGAAATAGCCATAATCTTTATAAACTGCCAAAGTCTGTGTAAAACGCCAAAATCTTTTAAAAGTTCAAAGTCCCCAATCATGGGCTTCTGTAAAATAAAAAATGAATTACTTTCTAGGAACCAGGGAAAAGTCACAATCTTCTCAAAGCAAATCCAAACTCCAAGAGTGTAAATGACCCAGTGTTCCATGTCTGGGGTCCACTCACGATCTCCTGGGCTCCTCTGAAGGGCTTGGATCACTTACCCGGATGTACCCCCTCAGTAGCTCACACAGCTTGTCTCCTAGGCTCAGGGTAGCTCCACTCCATAGCTGCTGCTCTTCCAGATGGTTGGTCCATGGTGCTGGCATCTCCAAATTGTCTGGGGTCTCTGCAATCAGGCTGCATCTTCACCAACAGCCTCTCCAGGGCTTTAGGGACTGTCCTAGTCAGTGTTACTATTGCTATGATGAAATACCATGATCAGAAGCAACTTGGGAGGAGGAAAGGGTTTATTTGGCTTATACTTCCACACTGAAGGAAGGCAGAATAGGAACCTGGAGGCAGGAACTGATGTAGAGACCATGAAAGATGATGCTTGCTGGCTTGTTCCTTATGGCTTTGCTTGCTCAGCATGCTTTCTTATAGGATGCAGGGCCACCTGCCCAGGGGTGGCTCCACCCATAATGTGCTGGTCCATGCCCCACCAATCGCTAATTAAGAAAATGCTCTACAGGCTTGCTTACAGCCTGATCTTATGGAGGCATTTTCTCAATGTAGTTCCCTCCTTTCAGATGACGTTAGCTTGCATCAAGTTGACATAACACTAGCCCACATAGGAACTATAATCCTGACTCATTTTGCCAAGCCTCAATTTCTTGACATGTCCCTATCAGTCCTGAGCCTTTAACTACAACTGAAGATGCACTTTTATCAACAGCCTCTCCCAGTAGATTTCCCCTCAGTCATGCTGGTCTCTGCTTAATGGTACTGTTCTCTTGTTAATCATGGCTGATTCTCTAGCCTCAGTTGAGTAGCATCCACTGTATCAGCAAAGCAAAGCAAAGGTTCCCTTGGTAGTCTTTTATTAATTACAGCAGATTCTTCAGTTCTAGGTGACCAGACGCCACTGATTCTTAATACAAAATATCACACAAGCCACTCCGGAAGAGTCTGTATTTCCTTCTGAAGCATCCCACGAGAGGACTCCATCATCTGTACTGCTCCCACGCGAGGGCTCCATCATCTGTGCTGCTCCCACGCGAGGGCTCCATCATCTGTACTGCTCCCACGCGAGGGCGCCATCATCTGTACTGCTCCCACGCGAGGGCTCCATCTGCTCCCACGCGAGGGCTCCATCATCTGTACTGCTCCCACACTAGGGCTCCATCATCTGTGCTGCTCCCACGCGAGGGCTCCATCATCTGTGCTGCTCCCACGCGAGGGCTCCATCATCTGTACTGCTCCCACGCGAGGGCGCCATCATCTGTACTGCTCCCACACTAGGGCTCCATCATCTGTGCTGCTCCCACGCGAGGGCTCCATCATCTGTGCTGCTCCCACGCGAGGGCTCCATCATCTGTGCTGCTCCCACGCGAGGGCTCCATCATCTGTGCTGCTCCCACGCGAGGGCTCCATCATCTGTGCTGCTCCCACGCGAGGGCTCCATCATCTGTGCTGCTCACGCAAGGGCTCCATCATCTGTACTGTTCTCAGCATTATTGCCTAAGTTCTTAAATAGCTCATTAATCTGTGACTGTTTAATGGCTCTTCTAGCCCAAAGTTCCGAAGTGCTTCTAGAATCCTCCCCCAAACACGGTCAGGTCTATTATGCCAATACCCCACATCTGGAACAAATTTCTGTTTTAGTTAGCTGGGTTTCTACTGTAATGAAGCACCACGATCAAAAGTAAGGTAGAGAAGAAAGGGTTTATTTCCTCTCACAGTTACACATCACTGTCCATCCCTGAGTTAAGTCAGGGCAGGAGCTCAAGCAGGGCAGGAACCTGGAGGCAGGAGCTGCTGCAGAGACCACAGAGGGTCCTGCTCACTGGCTCTCTCCTCAAGGTCATCCTGTCTCTTCACACACCCAGGACCACCCACCCAGGGGTAGTGCCAATCTTTGTGGAATGACCCCACCCACATCAATCATTTTTATGGAGGCATTTTCTTGAGATTCCCTCCGTCCAAATGTCTCAGGTGTAAGCATCGGAGTAGAGTTGTCACCCAGCCAGTAAAAGCACAGATTCCCACTCAAATCTGAATTTCAGGCAAGTCTTCAGTAACTTTTGCTGTAAGTAGAATTCACATGACATTTAGGTGCACTTACATTAAAGGTTAATGGTTTACATGAAATTCAGATTTAATTGGGCATATCTTCTATTTTATTTAGAAACCTTGCCATACAATGAACAAAGCTCAATAATCGGGTAGCTTCTAAAGCCTGTTTTAAATAAAAATGATCAAAAGTAAAATAAAAATATAGGGACAACCTTTTGGGGGGCTTTGCATGCATGCCTGTGTATGTGAGTGTGTGCAAACACACACAAACACACACACACACTAGATTGACCAAAAAGTATCAGAACTAAAAGGCTGACATGTGGTTTTTAAAAAAATTGAGCCTAAAGTAAATTTGATGTTTTATTTATTTGGTTTGAATATTTGTTTTATGGAAAACTTTTTTAAGTTCTCTGATGGGAGATGCGATTCTGCAAATATGTTTCTCATACTGGTTTAATGAATAAAGCACTGTTGGCCAATAGGAAAGCAAGATAGGCGGGACTAGGAGATGAGGAGGAAAGAGGAAGTAGTAAATAAGGAGTCAGCATGGAGAGACCGGGGAGACCAGACGCCTGCCCCACTCCCCGGTAGGTGAAACCACGTGGAAATACATAGAAATGGGTTAATACTTAAGACAGAGCTAGCCGATAAGAAACTAGTAATGGGCCAACAGAATTATATCTAATACAGAGTCTCTGTGTGTTATTTGGGGCTGGCATGGCGGCGGGACAAGACCAGGCAGCGGGCAGAAAAACCTTGCTTCTTACAGTTCTCAGAGTTTGGTTTCTGGAGAGAACCCATGGGGTAGGGTAGCCCATCTCTGGAGAAGCAGTTTTGAATGTAAGAGCATTTGCTGGTAGAGGATGTATCATGACAGCCTACTCATTTTTTTTATATTATTCTCAAATTTTTTGATAAAGTCACTTTTAAGACAGCATTATACATTCATTCTAATCCCTGCCCCAAGCTGTTCCCATACAATATGATATCTGAGAGGAACCTGCTTCCTTCCTTCTTTCTCTCTCTCATCCCTGCAGAGAACCACTTACAACATTATTAAAGACATCACAACACAGACCCCACATTTCAAATAACACTACTTTACTTATTTATTTTGTAATTGACAACATTGCATGCCTCTATCACTGTGCATGTGATGCTTCAGATGGACGTGGGCAGTGTGAAAAGGTAGGCCTGGTGTGTGCTGGCTATTGTTTATTGTGTAGTCCGCACAAACGGGGGTCTCCCTGGGAAGGGAACCTCAGTTGAGGAACTGCCTCCATCAGCTTGGCTTGGGGGAGCATATTTGTGGGGGATTTTCTTAACTGCTAACTGATAGGGGAGGACCCAGCTCCAATATGGGTGGCATCAACCCTAGGCAGGGGGGTCTGGGCTGTAGAAGAAAGCCAGCTGAACAAGAGCCAGCAAACTGTTGTAGAATATTATTTTAGGGCGTGTTACATTTGTTTGTGCTCTGGAACATTTTTGTTTAACAATGTAAAGATATGTTGCTTTTGTTTATGCAGCGTTTGTTTAACTCTGTGAAACTGCGTTACGTTGCCTGTCTAAAACGCCTGGTGGTCTAATAAAGAGCTGAACGGCCAATAGTGAGGCAGGAACAAGGATAGGAGGAAGAGGAGGAGCCGGGAAGAGCAAGGAGAGGGGGATGTTAGGGGCCAGTCAAGCAGCTAAACAGCCAGCCATGGAGTAAGAGTGAAAGTAAGATATACAGAAGTAAGAAAAGGAAAAGGTCCAGCGGCAAAAGGTAGTCAGGGTAATTTAAGACAAGCTGGAAAGAAACAAGCCCAGCTAAGACCAGGCACTCATATGTAAGGATAAGCCTTTGTGAGTGTGTATTTACTTGGGAGCTGGGTGTTGGGCTCCCCATAAGAACAAAGAGCCCAAAGAGTAAAAGAGGAAGAGTAAAAAAGAAACAGCCACAGCAGTGTTCGTCCGTGGTCTCAGCTTCTGACTGATTCCTGTTTGAGTTCCTGCCCTGACTTTGCCCAGAGCTGGAAGTAACCTGAAAGTATACACCAAATAAGCCCTGTCCTCTCTTAAGCTGCTTTTGGGCAGTGTCTCATCTCAGTGACAGAGACCAACCAAGAATCAAAATGCTTTAATGGTTGGTTAAGCATAGTTAATTAGCAAAGGCACAGCCTTGCATTGTTAGGCTTTTTTTTTTTTTTTTTTTTTTTTTTTTTTTTTGCGGCGAGAACACACAGTATCTTTCTTCGTGACATTAACAGATGTGTCCACGAGTGTGTCTGTGTATGGATTTGTGCATGTGTGAGCATAGGTACTCGCAGAGGTCAAAAGGGGTACTGAAAGCCACGGAGCAGGAGTTAGAGCATTGCTGGGAACTGAACTTGAGGCCTCTGCAAGAGTAGCATGCACTTTTGACCCCTGAGCCTCACAGTCTTACTGCCCCTTCGAGTCTGAAGCGCTTGATCACTATTAGGCTTCCACACGGTCGTCACCCGAGTCTTCCATTTGCCTCCTTCCCCTGAGGCTTACGTCTAGTCCTGAAAGAAGGGTGTGCAGATGGGCTGTTCATTTGAAAATTCCATGTCTGTGAATGTCTTTATTTTCTTTTCATGTTTGATGGATGGTTAGGCTTCATGTAGAATTCAAGATTAGGATGGCTCAGAGATACAAAGCCATTGCTCCAATCTCTTAATGTCTGGTGGGCAGTTCTTCTTCCCCACATTGCCTTTCTCTGAGAGCTTCCAGCATCTTTATTTAGCTCACACGTGCGGACTTTTCATGATGATGTGCCCACGGTCAAGTCCCTTAGTATTCACTCCGTCAGACAGCAGGACAAGCCGCGTACCCAGCTGCTTCCTTCACTGAGAGTTCAGTCCATCTTCTCGTCACGTTATCCGTTCTTCGTTCCCTGCATTCATATTAACTAGATAATTAATTTCATCAGCGGGGTTGTCTAATTTTATTTATTCCCCTTCCCATATATGATGATGTTTTAAAAATTGTTCTACTTTCTGGACAAATTCTATTATAGTTTCTGTGTACGTTCTTAACATTTCTTCTGTGGTATTTTCATTAATGCCCCCCCCACACACTTTTTTTTTTTTTAATTTTTTTATTTTTAAGGCTGGCAAGATGGCTCAGTGGATAAGAATGCTTGCAGAACAAGCTTGATGGCCCAAGTTTGAGGCCCGGGCTTGAGGTCATGGAAAGCAGACTGGAAGCTGTGTGTGTGTGTGTGTGTGTGTGTGTGTGTGTGTATGTGTGTGTGTGTGTGTAAGCCGCAGGTCAGAAAGTTTTCTTGGTGGAGAGAGAGGGGCAGGGATAGCTTGTGTAAATGAGTATTTCATCTGTGCTGTTTGGTTTACTCAGAGAAACCTCCATGCAGTTCCTAGAGCTCTGTAAATGGATTTTTTCCCCCTTAATTTGTTTTGTTTCCAATCTGTGTGAGTTGTGGCCTCTAAAGGAGCTGGCCCACTAGAATGAACACAACAAAGGGATTTATTATAGTGGTTTGCATGATAGGGACTGGGTAGTCCAGTGATGGCTGTCTTCACATTTGAGAGGCTAAGACCCTGGATTTGATCAGTCCATGGAGGTGATGCCTCAGCAGTCCTGATCTAGTGCTAAAGGCTCGGAGGATTCCTGGAGGGCCACTGGTCTTCAGTCCATGTCAGAAGGCTGTAGATACTGGGTTCTGATGGCAGTGAAGAATGGATGGAAGACAGACAGACAGACAGACACTCTCATCAGCAAGACACAAAGGTGGGCAAGGCATGCTGATTGCCCCTCCAATCTCTTTGTGTCTGGGCTGTCCACTATGGGAAAGGAGGGATCCCCAGGTTGATCCTTTCTGGAAACGCCATCACAGACCCACCTAAAAGCATGTCTTTTGGTTGATTCCAGATACAACCAAGTTGGCAGTCAATTAACTGTCACAGTCCTATTCCAACTTCATCCTTTAGTGTAGCCTCTTCTAATCTGTCTTTTTGAGTCAACTTAAAACACTTTTTGTTTGTTTGTTTTTAAACTGAGATTTCAGTGGAGTTATGCAAGAGAGGAGAGAGTCATGGGGGCAGGGCTCTGGCTCCTGGCTTTTCATGCATGACTGCTGACTGCAAGGCTTTGAAACTCCCCATTCTCCTTTCCCAGCCTCTGAACAGAGCAGTCTCTGCAGCATCCAGGACCTTGCACTGATGGAGTTTTGTTCCTAATCCCCTACCTCAGGCCTTCCTGAGCCTGTCGTGTGTTTTAATGGACAGAAGAAAACGAGTCTGCGAGGAAAGAACTCAGGGACGGTGGGAGGCAGTGAGCACTGGGCCCTTTACATTCAGTCCAGATGGGAAGACTCTGGAAGTGCACCTGGACTAGAACCACAAGGGGGGGGGGGGGCGGCACTGGGATGCACTGCATGGTCGGAGCAGTGGCTCAGGTCCACCTGAGCAGGTGGCTGTGTGTCTCTCCTCGTCTACATTATGGACTTGACGGACAGACGGATGGACGGACGGTCTCATTGAAGCTCTTCGACATCTGTGATTGCTAAATTCGCTGACGACAGTGAGAGGCACTCCTACGTTATTATGAAGACCCTTCTTACTCTCGCCTGAGGGGCGGGGGAGCGATCTTGACGGGTGCCTTGATGTATAATTAGGAGGGAATGGTATTTTACTTGTCTTTGAAGTTTTGAGGATAATCCTCTAGCTTGCCCACTGCCCTGTAGAAACCTGTGGAGTCTGTATGACCATGTGAGCATGGGGAGGGGGGAGCAATAAAGGGAGCACACTCCGCTAGGTGAGCATGGAGCGCCCTGCTAGAGAGGACCGTGACCACATTCACGGGACACCCGCTACATACATACCAGGCACCCTGCTAAGGATTTTAAACCCATTATGAATTCTACTAATTTTTAAGGCAGAACCATGTTTTCAAAGCGTGTAGTTCATTCAAGATGTGTTGTGGATCACATCCATCGGGGCAGTGCCTCATGACTGGATCTGCTTTACTTTGTATGCGTGTCTGTATGGTATGTGTCGTATGTATGTGATAGGTATGTGTGATGTGTGTAGGATACATATGATATATGTGGTATGCTTGTATGTGTATGGAGTGAGCATATGATACATGTTGTATGCAAATATTCTCTGTGTATGTGTGGTATACAGATGTGTACATGTAAGTATGGTGTGTGTATAGTATGCATGTATGTGTGTTGTGTGTGTATATGGTGTGTGTGGTATTTGCACATGTGCAAGTGTGCACGTTTGTCTGTGTACGGTGTGTAATGTGTGTGGTACTTGTGTATATGGTATGCAGGTGTGTGTGTGTGTGTGTGTGTGTGTGTGTGCGTTTCTCGGTGTGTTTCATGGGGAGTGCTTGCCCATATTACCCGTGGGGGAGATGAGAAGCATAGGCTGACAAGTCCCTGCTTTGTTAGTGACATTCAAGGTGAGGAACAGCACACAAATCTTGGCAGAACTTGCACAGATGTCCGTGCGTCCATTATACACACTTCGGGCACCGCCTAGGTTTCTTGTGTTTATCAGTGCCATTGTTTGACTCTCCAGGTCCCTTCCTCGGGGGAACTTTGGGGAGAGTTATCACGAGGCCTGGATAGTCACCGGATCTACCTGACTGGGGCAACCACCTGAAAGCTCAAAGGAAGGAAGGAAGGAGGAAACAGTAATAAACATGGGCAATTGAAGTCATGTTGTCAAGCCGGCCACAGGCCCGCGAGGGAACAGACTGTGTTAGCAAGCCTGGACCAATGAATGCTAGTGTGGTGATGCACTGAATGGCAATAATCCCAGTACTTGGAAGCAGAGGCAGGAAAATGAGGAGTTCAAGGTCACTTTTGGCTCGGACTCTGTCCAGAAAGGAAGGGCACCATAGGTTCATGTCGTGACAACACTCCTGCAACCGAGGGGGAAATGTGTCCCTGGGAGAAGGGGAAATGTGTCCCTGGGAGAAGGGGAAATGTGTCCCTGGGAGCCTAGGTCGGTTCCCATCTGCAGACCCCGCCAGGTACCCATTCCTCCTGCAGAGTCTGTGAAGGGCCTCTCTGGTTTCATTTGGCTCTTACTGTGTGTTTTTAAAGGTTCCTCTAGCTTGCCTGCTTTCTCCAAAGGGATTAGAGCAGAGGAACCACCTTGTAACCCA
This sequence comes from Phodopus roborovskii, assembly GCF_943737965.1. Classification (NCBI taxonomy): domain Eukaryota; kingdom Metazoa; phylum Chordata; class Mammalia; order Rodentia; family Cricetidae; genus Phodopus; species Phodopus roborovskii. The sequence goes on from NW_026125295.1 coordinate 3,836,471, forward strand.
GAGAGTTTCCCTGACCCAGGTCCTCAGCCTCCCCATTTACTCTGGCTGATGTTTCGTCTCCAGTGGGACTGAGAACAGAGAGGGTGTGGAGAGGACGTGGGCTTGGCGGTTGCACAGCGGTTGAGGTACGAAAGGCTGGGGCATTGGACAGGATGGCGGAAGAAGGGCGAGTGTGTGATGATTCATTCCAGTAGGAACTCCGGAGCCGGGATGAGGAGATTTACTGCCTGCAGTTGTGTATAAGGCTGGCGGTGTGTTCCTTTTGATTTGGAAGGTTGGCTGAGGGTAAGGCAGCTTTGAGAACACTTGGTGCCTTTTGTTTCTGCCTGCTCCTTTGCTTCAGCTACAAGGGATTTGGTCAGATCAATTTCATGGCCTTCCTGTGGTTGGAGACACACAGCTAGCTCTGATCAGTGAGCTGACATGCAAAGTAACATGGGTCTATTCTCAACTGGAGCATTTATTTTAATTTTTAAAATCTAACTGAGTGTGGTTCTGCAATCTATACTCCTAGCACTTGAGAGGTGGAGGAAGAAACAGCAAACATTCTAGGCTATCCTTGGCTACATAGTGACTTAGAGGCCAGCTTGGACTACTTGAGATTCTGCCTCAAAAGGGAAATAATTTTTATTAGCACACATTCATTGCAGAAAACAGTGTGTTTTGTTATGACATTTTCAAAAATGTTTCTAATGTGCATGGCTCTTATGCAACCCATTGCCCTCTTCCCCCTTAAGCCCTTCCCTCTTTTCAAATAGGCTTTCTTCTGCTTTCATACCTTTAAAAAAAATCTAGATTTTGCATTTGGGAAAAAGCATGCAATATCTGTCTGAGCCTGGCTTATCTTGTCTCAACTGATGAAGCTCCATCCGTGTGAATGACGTCACTTCATCCTTCCTAGCTGAATAAAACTCGGATGTGCCTACTCTCCACGTTTTCTTTATCCATGTCTCAATGGGCCTGTAGGCTGCTTCTGTATCTTCTTCACTGTTGTGGGAAATGTAGCAACAAACACCAATGTGTAAATGCCTCTGTGGTGTGTTCTCTTGGAGTGTACTACATGGTAAGGTGTGGAAGGATGGGGTATGGTTGACCTAATTTGTTCCTGTGAGGATCCTTCATGGCGATCTCTGTAGGGGCTGCCCTAGTTGTCAGACTCAGTGGTAAGGCTTCCTCCACAAGCCCGATTCTGCTTCCTCCCCCAGCATTTCTTGCTTATTTATTTTGATGCTAGCCATTCTGACTTGGGTGAGACACTTTGGTTTATATTTCCCAGTAGTTAAGGATGTTGAAGCTTTGATTCATGTTAAGTTGACTTTTGTACATATATGCATATTTAGTGTCTCCAGCACCATTGGAAGCATCTGTCTTTCTTGTAGTGTAAGTTTTGGGCACCTCTGTTGAGAATCAGGTGGCTTCTTTCTGTTCTTCTGTCCCATTTCATCCCATTCCGTTCTATTCCATTCTGTTCTAGCTTTCCTACCTAGTTGGTTGAAGTGTCTGTTTGGGAGCATTCGCATACTTTTTTTTAACTACAGCTCTCTCTTATCAGTTGACATTGACTTGGAGCACTTAATTGCAATGCTACTGATAATTTGCATTTCTCTGATGGCTAGGGATGTTGAGTATCTTCTCACGCTCATTGGCACCCAGCAACACTGGAGTCGACAGCTACTCGTGTCAACCTTGATCTTGGGGCGAGGAACAGCATTTCAAGTGTTCAGTGGTAAGAATGACTGTCCAGTTTTGTTGTGGCTGACTAAGATGTGGGGATGATCTGTTTTCAAGCAACGCCTAACCCATGCTTTGCTCACAGGATGGCTTCATTTTTCAAGGCGGGGGTGGAGACCTGGCTTTTGAGATGGGAGACCAAATAGGGTGAATGATACTATATATGTTAATATACATATTTAGCATATTCAGTATTCAAATTTGCCGAGGAAGGGGAGAACATGGGAAGCTGTTGGTTAAAAAGGCACAGATTTACACATCATGAGCAACAAGTTCTGCAAATGCATCAGACAGCGCTGAGCAAATGGCATGTGCTGATGCTGAGGAGATTTTCAACGCTCTTCCTGGAAGAACAGGGCGTCTGTGAGGCGATAACTATGTGGTGTCAGTTGATCTAATTGTTGCGTGATGTATACACACATGGAAATGTTACACTGTATCCCATAAAGGACATACTTTTTAATCTGTCAGTTACAAATAAGTGGATTAAAACTTTCCCGTGGTAGAATAAAAGAGGAGGCGTCTAAGAAGGACTCCCCAGGGATGACCGTGAAGAGCGGGCTGAGAAGCAGTGATCTAATTGTCTAATTGTGCCAACCCGGGTATCAGTGCAGCAGAAGGACTCCTCTTTCTATATGTCACTTCCTGTTCTGTTTCTCTCCTTCTGTGTCTCGTGCAGGACATTTCTGGTTAGCCAGTGCCAAGACAAACATATGTCTGAGACTTTTAAGGACAAGCATATTCTATTCGCCCCCCCCCCCCAGTTGTTTTATTTTTCAGACATGTTCTTGCCCGGATGCCCTGAAACTCACCGTGGCACTCAGGCTGGCATGGGACCCACTGCAATCTCCTGCCTCTGTCTCACAGATGCTAAGAGTGTAGGTATGTGCCACCAGACCTGAGACAGTCTGTCCTTAAACTTCCTGTTTCTTTGCCCTCCGGGAGTCCTTCATAATTTTCCAGGCACGCTTTTTATTGTGACTGGAGAGCGTATCAGTTTGCCTAGGGCCTCCCTGGTCTCTTGACTTCTCTTGAATGTAGAGTTCATGACATTGTTTTGATGGTGTTCTGTGTAGACAAGGAAGGAGGGTCAGACTGTGGGGTGTGTGTCCAGAGGTTTGTCCTGCTTTGGAAAGTAGTAAAGATGAAGCCCTTGTTGAATTGTAAATGTTTGGGCTTAGAGTATGAAGGGGTCAAAGATAGATTTCCAGTTCTTTAGCCCACACCCAGAGAATGAGTGTCTGGCTTTCTCTCTGTCTCTGTCCCTCCCTCCCTCCCTCTCTCCATCTCTTCCTCTCTCCCTCCCTCCCTCTCTCCCTTCCTCTCCCCCTCCCTGCCTCCCTCCTTCCTATCTTCTGTCCTCCCTCCCCTCCTTCCCTCCCCTCCCTCTCTCTCTCCCCCTCCCTCTCTCCCTTTCTTCCTTCCTAGACTGGTTCTCACTCTGTAGCCCAGGTTGGCCTAGAATTAATAGTCATCCTTCTGCCTTGGCCTCCTGAGTGCTGGGATTACAGATCTGAGTCATCATACTTGGTCCAAAAGGATGCTTGTTTTCGTTCTGGAAGTTGGTCTCACATAGCTCCAGGCTGGCTTTGAACTCACTCTGCTGCTGAAAATGACCTTGGACTTCTGATTCTCCAGCCTTCACTTCCTGAGTGTTGGGGTTACACAGACATACGCCACAATGCCTGGCTGATGCAGTGTTGGGATTGAGCCCAAAGCTTTGTGTACCTCAGGCAGGTCCTCACAGGGAGGCAATGATAGACACTCAGGAAGTGTCAATGGATGGAGCAGCAGGTTGAACCCCTACACTGGCAAGATGTCCAGCCTGAGGGCAAGGGCTGGGCTGTAGTTGGGAACAGGGCAGACTGTATCTTATTCTTTTTCCTCCTGTTCCTAGTAAATATGTATTTCTCTCTGTAGCCCATGCTGACCTAGAACTCATAGAAATCCCCCTGCCTCAGCCTCCCAAGCGCTGGGATTTCAGGCAAGCATCACCACACACAGCTTTTTTTTAAAGTCTGAGTTGAATGCTTAACTTGAACAGTTCCCATGGGTGGTGACTTCTTCAACCGTGTGTGTGTGTGTGTGTGTGTGTGTGTGTGTGTTGGGGGCTCTTGAGACATCTGTTCATGTGCTGTTCTGTGGCTTCCCACATCCTTCAGGTTCTGGGGAGCAGTTGAGGTTTCCCCGAAGGCTCTCAGGTCTGGTCTCAGACTCACAGTGCCTGAATCTGCGTTTTTCCAAGGCCCTGGGTGATTCATGTATGCATTAGAGTTTGAGAGGCCAGCCACAGGGGTCTGTAATGAAAATGCATGACTTATTCCAGATAATGAAACTTGAAGAGAAAGGCAAGAGTGAATGAGTAAGTAACTGTGCAATCTAGGAGCCAGAAAAGGAAACTGTATTGGGATGTCCTGTAGGCCTTCACCACCTGTTGAGCCAGCCATGAGAATCCATCCCTGGGGAGGAATGTTCCCTTGGAACATGTTCATGTTGTTGACTGCTGCTCATCTTCTTGATGACAAGTAGATTTATTCACAGGAGACCTGCCCTTTGCTGGATTTTAAATCCACTGCTGAGCAACTGTTATTTTTGCAAAGGTCAAAGGTCAACTTAATATTCCAGATCACTCTCTGTACTGGCTAATTTTATGGCAACTTGATACAGGTTAGAGTTATCTGAGAGGAGGGAACCCCAAATGAGTAAGTGCCTCCATCCATAATACTGAGCTTTAGGCAAGCCTGTAGAGCATTTTCTTAATTAGTGATTAATGTTGGAGGGCCCAGCCATTTATAGGTGGGGTCGTCCCTGGGCTGGTGGTCCTGGGTTCTATAAGAAAACAGACTGAGCAAGCTAGAAAAAAACAAAACAAAGCAAAAAAAAAAAAAAAAAAAAAAAAAAAAAACAAAAACAAAAACAAAAAACTCAGCATTCCTTCATGGCCTCAGCATCAGTTCCTGTCTCCAGGTCCCTGGCCCGTGTGAGTCCCACAGCTGCTTTGCCCAAATAAACACACACAGACTTATATTAAGTATAAATGTTTGGCCGGTGGCTCAGGCTTCTTATTGGCTAGCCCTGTCTTAATTATTAACCCAGGGTGTATGTACTGCCATGAGGCTGTGGTTTACTGGTAATCCAGCATCCGACTCCTTGGGCAGCATGGCATCTCTTTGCCTCTCTCTGCCTCCTCTCCCCAGCCTGCTCCTCATCTGGTCGCCCCACCTAAGCTCCCTGCCTGGCTACCGGCCAATCAGTGTTTTATTCATGAACCAATAAGAGAAACCGATACACAGAAGGACAGCCCCGTCAAGTTCCCATCCCGACTTCCTTCAGCGATGGACTGTGGCTGTGGAAGCATAAGCCAAACAGACCCCTTCTTTCCAAACTTGCCTTTGGCCACGGCGTTTCATCCTAGCAGTATAACCCAAACTCTGAGACAGAAGTTGGTACCAGGAGTGGGGTGTTGCTGTGACCTAACCCCATTGTGTTAGGGAGGATCGTGGAAGGACTTTGGAACTTTGGGCTAGAAAGGCCATGGCGTGTTGAGAGCTCAGTGGGATGTTCTGTAGGAGCTGGGAAGATAAGAACATTAAGAGCAGTGCAGACAACGGAGGCCTGGTTTGTGAAGTGTCAGAGGGAAGCAAAGACTCTACCGGGCCATTTGCGTGAAGAGTCTGTGGTGTCTGGTCAGCTGGAGTGGAAGGATTGGGGCTGTGATTAACAAGGGACCAGAGACACTGAAGTGAACCCTTTGCTTTGCCGGGACAATGGATGCTGGCAGCTGGGGCCGAGTGATTAAGTGATTAAGTGATCAACTGTGATTAAGAACTGGCTTCCCAGAGTTAGCACCCTGAAACTGTGCTCTAGAGGTGGCCGAGGTTGGACCTTTTCCCGGCAGCCAAACTTGGTGCTGGGTAGGAGCCTCCCAGGTGGTACTGGTTTGGGATGTATGAAGGGGTCATGGAGAACAGCTGAGGCTTGGCATTGTGAGAGGCCAGGAGAGGCCATTGGTGAAGGTGCAGCCTCAGTAGCAACTGAAGGCCCAGGATGGAAGGGGTCGGCACAGAGGCTGAGGATTGACACCCACGAGGAGAGCCTGTTGGTGAGGGTGCAGCCCAGTTGTAGCAAAGGACCCCAGCATTTTGGAGATGCCAGCACCATGGGATGACATGGGGAACAGCAGCCGCTGTGGAGTGCAGCCAGCTGGAGCCTGGGCGACAGCCGTGTATGCTGCAGAGGGCGGAGCCGGAGAAGTGACCCAAGCCCCGTGGAGGTCCCAAAGGACTGGGAGGTGAGTCCCAGATACTGGACATTGAGTTATTTACACTGTGGCAGTTGGGTTTGGCTTGCTTCCCATTGTGCCCTTTCTTCCTTCTAGGTCAATGGTTCTCAACCTTCCTAACACTGAGACCCTTTAATACAGCTCCTCATGTGGTGGTGACCGCCAACCATAAAATTATTTTCATTGCTGCTTCAAAACTGTAATGAGTCACACTGTAAATATCTGTTTCCCTGTGGTCTTAGGTGACTCCTGTAAAAGGGTTGTCCGGCCCCTAAAGGGGTTTCAACCCACTGGTTAAGAGCCACTGCTCTTGAAGTAAGAGAGCATTTAGCTTATTTTTGATTTTTATAGTACCCCACAGTTGAGAGATTTTTGAATTTTTAAAAGAGACTTTGGATTTTCACAGACTGAACTTTTTTTTTTTTTTTTTTTTTTTTTTTTTTTGCTTTGTTTTTCAAGACAGGGTTTCTCTGTATAGCCCAGGCTGTCCTGGAACTTGCTCTGTATATCAGATATCAGGCTGGCCTCGAACTCACAGAGATCCACAAGCATCATCATTGCCTGTCCAGAGACTGAACTTTTAAAGTGTCTGGATTGCTAAGGTTTTGTCTTAAAAAGCAGTATGTGTCAAGTTGACAATGGATCAGCTGTGCTGGCTAGTTTTATGATAATTTGGCACAGGCTAGAGTCATCTGAGAGAAGAGAACCGCAATTGGCATTTTGCCTCCATGAGACTGGCCTGTAGAACATTCCATAATTAGTGACTGATGGCGGAAGGCCGGGGTGGGGCCATCCTTGGAAAGGTAGTCCTGGGTTCTACTAGGAAGTAGGCTCGGAAAGCTGTGGAAAGCAAGCCGGCGAGCAGCAGCAGAAGCCCTAGGACCCAGCACAAGCCTGAGAACCTGTGTTCAGACCCTCACAAAATAGAGTGGCACAGTTGTACAAGCCTGTCACTCCCATCCCTGGGGACGGCGAGGTGGGCCACAGAGGCTCAGTGGCCAGCCAGCCTGGTTGAAACAGTGAGCTCCAGGCTCAGAGAGACCCTGTTCAAACATTAGGGGAGAGTTGATAGAGGAAGAGCGTCTTAACCTTTGACCTCCATAAGCCTATGCAAATGTATACACATGAGCATGTACACACTCCGCACACACAGGGGCCAGGCATGATGGTGGCTCATGCCTGTAATCTGTGGTGGGAGAATCCCTGCAAGTTCCAGGCCTAGCCTACATGGTCTCATTATCTCAAAACAAACATACAAAGCAACACGCCCCCACCCCCAACACACAACACCCAAATGCAACCTAAAACACAAATGGATGGAGGAGGTGGGTACCCTTGTGCATGAAAATGAAATACCAAATGGTGTGCTGGCGAGATGGAAAGGGAGGCTAAGGAGAAGGAGAGAGGCCTGGTGGGGAGCTACCACACCACTCTGGCCGCCACGGGTTCCAGCTTAGGCCAGAAGTAACCAGTTAGTTTGCTGTGGTCACCTCTGTCTTGGGCTGTTGTTATGCAAATCCTGCTGACAACTTCAGCCTGACCAGGGATGTGGAGAAAGTTCTGTTTACTGGAGAGAGTCACAAAGGCTTTCAGCAGAGGGCCTGGGAGCACGGCGGCGGGGCTGGGAGCACGGCAGAGGGCCTGGGAGCACGGCGGCGGGGCTGGGAGCACAGCAGCAGGGCTGGGAGCACGGTGGTGGGGCCTGGGAGCACGGTGGTGGGGCCTGGGAGCACGGTGGTGGGGCCTGGGAGCACAGCAGAGGGCCTGGGAGCACGGCAGAGGGCCTGGGAGCACGGCGGAGGGGCTGGGAGCACAACAGAGGGCCTGGGAGCACGGCGGCGGGGCTGGGAGCACGGCGGAGGGCCTGGGAGCACGGCGGCGGGCCTGGGAGCACGGCAGAGGCCTGGGAGCACGGAGGCGGGCTGATTTTGTCTTTGTTTTCTTTTCTACATGAGCAGAGGAAAGGCTTGCAAAGCGACAATGAGGGAAAAGAGCAGGCCAGAGCCGCCAGAGAGCAAGGTCCTGAGGAGTTTCATGGCAACGCTGACCGGGCCGCACAGACATCATCTGAGCATCAGGGCTCCACACTAGCTACACTGTTCAGAGCAGCAGTAAGGGTGGATCCATGAAGGCATCAAAAGGGAGAAATCTTCTGGTCACGTAACGGCTTGCATGAGGAGCTGGAAACCAAGTCTCTCATGAGCATGAGGACCGGAGGCCACTATAGTTGTTTTGTTTTTTTTAATCAGCTCGAGCTGGGGCATGGGTGGATGGCTCTGGTCTACCTAAGTGTCTCATTGAAGACGCATTAGTGTAAGTGCCAGAGAAAGCCATGCAACAACGGCCGAGGCAAAGTGGGCAGGGTAGTTTCTCCTAAGTGGACATCCGACCACAGGGATTAAAAGCTGGGCTCAGAAGCTCCACCTTCATCACGCGCTATTGGCCGGCGTGCTAGCTTGTCTCCTGCCATTATTCTAAGCAACACCAAAATCGGAGATAGACATGATGGCACCGTCTGTGTTTATAGCGTGTTTCTTAGTATGGTGGTCTGAATGAAAATGGCCCCCTCGGCCCACAGGGAGGGGCACTATTAAGGGCGTGGCCTTGTTGGAGGAAGTGCGTCACTGGGGGTAGGAGTTGAAGTTTCAGATGCTCAAGCCAGGCCCAGGTCTCACTCTCTTCCTGCTGCTGCGGATCCGGATGTAGACCTCTCAGTTACCTCTCTATCACCACGTCTGCCTCCATGCAGGGACGCCGATAGAATAGGCCTCTGGACTGTGAGCTAACCCCATTTAGATGTTTTCCTTTATGAGAGTAGCCGTGGTCATGCTGTCTCTTCACAGCAACAGAAACCCTGACTAAGACACTTAGGTCACCCTTGCTGCTGCTTTTTTAAAAATGAGAGCAAAATATGCTCCCTTTATGCAAGCTGACCTTGAATTTAGAGAGATCCACCTTCTCTGCCTCCTGAGTTGCTGGCATTAAAGGCATGCACCGTCATGCCTGGCCCCAATCTTCCTTGTAGATATCTTATTATGTGTTCTTAGCTCTCACAGAGTATAAAGGGAGCTGGGGAAAAGCATTCTGGATAAGTTTTAGACTTTACAACTAAAAGGGAACAAGAAATGTGAGTGTTGGGTGAGAGGAACTGTTGAGGGCATTGACCGTTGATGGCTTTGCCCCTTGACTGCAATGGTTAGGCCAGTGGAAGGGGACAGAATTGAATATACGGAGCCAGGCTGAGCAATCTTGATGGAGCCGCACTTCAGGAGGGCTGAGAGGAGACTGCTTCCGACTCTGAGGTGTTTGTTAGATGTGGGATAAAGGGGATGGAACTTCCGGCGAATACCTGTCTTGCTCTAACAGTTAAGGTTTGCTTAGGGATGTCCCTGGTTCTAAGGGCAGCAGGCAGCTGGACATGTGGTCTTAGGTCCTGCTGAAGGCCACTTGGATGAGGTCCCACACAGCCCCAAACCACAGGGGTAGGACTCAAGAGGTGTCACAGAGGAGGAAGGACACCAGGCCTGGGGCTGTGCCTTAGGAACCAGCATGAGTGTTTGGGACAAAGGAGAAAGCCAGCTTGAGGCAGAAGGAAAGTCAGGGCTTGGGAAGGAGGGAGGGATCAGGTCTCAGGAGCCCATGGCCTACCCGAGAAGAGGGGGAAGTCTTTACCTGCTCTCATCTGCTGTGGGAACACGGGTCTCAAATTGGACCTGTTTAATGAATCCTGTTGGAAATTCCCCATTCTTAATACTTAAATAACGATCTGGTTCACTTTGTAAACTACTCAGCGTGAATTTCTCTTCAGTGATCATTTGTTTCCTCCTCTGAGAGCCAGTGGCCCAAATAGAAAACCTCAGAGGTTTGCCCTTCAGGAACTCCTGCTTGGGCCTGCCCAGACTGCAGCCAGAGGAGCTGAGCAAACCCCTGCCTCCTGCAGCTCATAGAATGGGGGCCAGGGTGACCTATATTGACTCTAATTCACCATGCATTTCAAAGCAGATTAGGGAACCCTTTGAACAAGGCCTTAGGCAATCAGGTGTCCTTGTCAGCCCCTCAGGAAACCACAAGAGGCCCAAAGAGTGGCTGATGCTGACTGAAATAGTGTTTTCTGGAATTCAGAGAGGTTACTCTCTGAAAAAAACAAAAAAACCCAAAACAACCCCCCCAAAAAAAAAAAAAAAAAAAAAAAAAAAAAAAAAACACCTCACTTTGCAAAGGAAGTGACTGAAGGTTTCAAGGAGAATCCCCAGAACTGGCTGAGGAAACCCAGGAGCTGGCTGAGAACCCCCAAAGCTGACTGAGGAGGATCCCAAAACCGAGGACCCCAAACACTGACTGAGAAGTACTCCTAGAGCTGAACCCTGACAGATGAGGAGATGAGACACGCCGGAAAGTTATGTGTTTAATGGGGTATTTTACTTCCAGGCAGCTAAGGAAGTTTTTACTCTGGACACATAGAAGCCCAGCCAAAACCCTTGGCTGCTCTAGTTGTTGGAATAATTTGGATTTAAGAAAATCTCAAACTGTGTATGGTGACATACACCTGTTACCTCAGTGCTTGGGAGGTAGACACAGGAGCTTCAGAAGTTCAAGGTCATCCTTGACTGCATAGAAATTTGAGGTCAACCTGAGCTACACATGAGACCATGCCTCAAAAATATTTTCATTCTACATATAAAAAGGATGTATATAATTATACTAATATGTGACATATAATGTATGCAATGGTATGCTGTATTATAGTTGTTTTATAATATGTGATATATAACTTAATATAGCTTATGATGTGTATTATGTATCACATACGTGTGTAATTGTCTACTCTTTGCAGTGCTGGAGATGGAAGCTAGGGTCTTACACCTCCAGCCCACACTCTTATTTAATGTCTGTGGTCAAATATCAGGCGGTGTAGAAGTTTGCATCCTAAGACATTTCACACATTCATATAAACACACATGCATATCCACATACTGTCATACAGTTCAAAACTGTGCAAGCACAGAATCATGGAGAAAGACCAGGGAAACCAGGCCTTTCTTAATATTCTTTGCACTGACATCACAAAATGATGATGATTGAAAGATTGACCTGGGGCGGGGGCAGCATTTAGCTCAGGCCTCAGCCTCCAGTTAAAATGAGACTTCAATTATTTCAGACAGATGGCTGGCTGTGTCTAATTTTAGATGGCCTCCAGGAACAGACTGAAGCTTCCCTTGGTGACCAGTCCGAGTCCATGATAATCAGGGCGGAGATGGCAATGCTCTACTCAGAGATGTCAGAGGCCATTACTGTCACCCAAATGCAGATCCCAAGGCCGGATGAGCACACTCATCTGGAGTAGTGTCAGCTTAATCGGCTTCACATGTCCACATACCCCTTCACAATTGCAGCAGTATGGAGTTCCTCTGTGAAGTCTTCCTGCACGGTTTCAAACCAGCTTCTATTAATTGTTATCGGTGTGTGTGTGTGTGTGCGTGCGTGCGTGCGTGCGTGCGTGTGTGTGTGTGTGTGTGTGTGTGTGTGTGTGTGAGTGTGCACAGGCCAAGGCCATGCAGTACCTCAGTGGTCGTGTTAGAAATGCTGGCTGTGGCTAATATTCCTGGAGGAGCAAGTCCAGGCCCTCAGTGGGGATGTAAACTTCCTTAGAGACAGAAACTAAGTTTTAAAGGAGAAAGAGTTTGACATACTTTCTCTGGCCTAAATAGGGGAAAAGTAAAATTTCGGCACTGAGAAATACTGAGAGAAATGATGCTTTTCTGACGGGGGCAGCCTTCAGAAGAACTTATCAGAAATGCTGTACCTGGAGGCAAATCATGAAGGAAGCTGGAAAGGTCCTTCCCCAGGTGGAAATAGACTTGCCTGTGTGAACTGGAGGAAAGGCAGCTCTAAGGCATCCACAACGAGGCTGGCAGTGTCACCGCACAAGGACACATACTCAGGAAAAGTGGAATCAGAGAGCAGAAGCAGACAAAATAACCTGAAGTGTAGAGGTGACGAGCAACTAAGGACAGTGTTCAGAATAAGAGTGCATGAATGTTATCACTGTGGGGGAAGGGCTGCCGCACACTGCTCGTGGCATAGGGAGTCTCTTTTGGCTCATTGTTCAAGAGCCAAAGGTTTGAGCATGTTCATTGGTTGGGGGCTTGGGTGAGGATGAGTGTGTATGCTGGAGTGGGCACTCATGTCTTCATCCACGAAGAAGGTGGCGAGGGTGTTGGGAGGAAAGGGAAGAGGGACCGTATTCCCTTGTGGAGGGTTGGATGGGCATGGTCCCCATAAGCTCATGTATTTGAGTGCTCGGTGCCAAGTTGGGGTCTTCTGGAAGGATTAGGAATTTGCTGGAGGAAGTATGACGCTGGTGCTTTGAGAATGCCCAACACTTCCTCCATTTTGGGTTTTCTGTCTGCTTCCTGTTTGTGGTTTGAGATGTGAGCCCTGCCTCAGCTCTTGGCTTCCAGCTCCAGCAGCCTACCTGCTGCTCTGCTTCTCAGTCACGGGTGTGTGTGTGTGTGTGTGTGTGTGTGTGTGTGTGTGTGTGTGAGATGAACTCAACCCTCTGCCACTGTAAGTTCAACGTAAACCTTTCTGTCTATAAATCACCTTGACCGTGGTTTGTCACAAAAGAAAGTAACTAAACATGCATAGTCTCCTTCATGTTTCCCCCTCTTAGATATTAGATATTTTTAGATATTAGAAATTTAAATTAGGAAATTTTAAGAAGAATATTTACTCATTATTGTTTCATAATGATATAAGCACTTGTATTTCTTTTTAATAAAGTACTTAAAATATAAAATATCAACAGATATCAATGAAAAAAATCAGCAATATTTGCTCAAACAAAAACATTGCTAAGAAGATGGCTATTGACCTAAACGATTTGCAAATGTTTGAAAATCTTCTTTAGGGTTTGGGGAGGTGACTCAGTGGGTGAGATGCCCCCCAGCACCCATGTTAAAGACTGGGTATGGTCATGCAATCCAGGCTGGGGCTGTGGGAACAGGCAGACCCCCCAGCCAATTGGTGAACTTCAGGCTCAGTGAGAGACTCTGGCCCAAAGCTTAGCTGGAGAGCAATTGAGGAAGATAACCAACATCATGCTTTAGCCTCCATATGCATGCACATGTATGCACATACACAAATACATGCACCCACACAGAAACTACATACATACAAAGATAATAAAAATGTAAGGGAAGTATTTTAGTAGAAGATGGCTGGATTCTTTCTGCATATGTCTGTGTGGTGTGCATGCATGTGTACATGCATGGTTACGTGTGTGTGGGGTGCACGTGTGTGAGGTGTGCATGAATTTTATGGTGTGAATGAATTTTATGCACACGTGTGGAGGCCTGGGGCTGACATCATGAGGCTTCCCTTGATTACTCTCTTTCTTATTCATTGAGGCAGGGTCTCTCAGTTGAAACCAGAGCTCACTGCTAATCTAGCTACTAGCCTGCTTGCCCCAGGCATCCCCTGTAATTATCCTCAAAGTGCAGGGATTACATACGACCCACCACACCCACCTAGCATTTGCATAGGTGCTGAGGATCTGAACATCAGTTCTCATGCTTGTGTGCATAGTGTCTTACCTGCTGATCCATATCTCCAACCTGTTCACCTTGTGTTTTTTGAGACAGGTTCTTTCATTGTTCTGTGGGTGGAACTCACTGATTTGGCTAGACTGGCTGGCCAGTGAGCCTCAAGGACATGCCTGTTCTGCCTCCTCAGCACTGGAGCACTGGAATTATAAGCATGATGGTATATCACATCTAGAGTTTTTACATGGGTCTGGGGACTGGATTTTTTTTTAGATGGGTCAGCTCTCACGCTTTTACAGAATGCCCTTACCAGCTGAGCCATCTCCACAACCCACAATTATACTTTTTATGGTGAGTTTTTGTTGAGTTTGTTTTTTTTTTTTTTTTTTTTTTTTTTTTTGCCCTTTATACCTCATTGGCTCTGAGGAACATCTGTCCATCAAGGCAATGTCCTTGTGACTCTTAATTGAGAGCTAGAAGTCACCCTAACTGCTAAGGAGTGAGTCTTCCAGTGCTAAATCAGCCTCCAAGACAGTGCCCTCTGGGGATCTGAGCCAGAGCAATGAGCTCTTTGCTATTCCTCTCAATACATTCAAGATTCTTTAGAAGCTGCTGTTGCTGTCATAATATGTTTGTTCGAATTGAAAAGGCACAGTCACAATTCCTAGGGTCATAGTTTTAAGTGGAGTGGATGTAAAAATTAGGTTTTTATGAATGAGTTATTTCCATGTCGTTGTCGTCTCTAGGTAGTTGAACATTTGTATTTTGATTTGATTAAGCAGTCTACCATAGCACAAACTGTAATAGGCATCTTGCATGAATAACTTCACAAACTTAGACTTCAAAGGTTGCCTTTTTTTTTTTTTTTTTTCTGCTAAGACCTATGTTTTTTACTGTAGTATTGGAAAAACTGAAAGTCTTTTGAAGCTTACTGGACTCAATTTTCATTGTTATGTTGCTTTCTTGTTGTAGAGCTACAGCTGGGAATGGAGTGTTAAGTACTCAGACATTTAAAGAGAGGTGGCGAAGTGTCTCTGACCTCTCTGTAAATAGACTTTCTTAAAGCAGTCGAGAAAGCTGGTCCATTGGTGCAGATATAACCTCAGAACTCAGGAGGCCAAGGCATGAGGATTTTGAGTTTAAGGTCAGCCTGGGCTACATAGTGATACTCTGTCTCAAAAAATAAAATAAAAGCTGGGGGATGGCTCAGTGGATCTCCAGAACCCACATAAAGTGCCAGGTGTGTGTGTGTGTGTGTGTGTGTGTGTGTGTGTGTGAGAGAGAGAGAGAGAGAGAGAGAGAGAGAGAGTCTGCCTATCATTTGAGCCTCAGAAAGTGAGACTAGCCATATCAGTGAACTCTGAGTTTGACTGAGAGGCCTGCCTCAATGAATAAGGTGGAAGATTGACTATGATTCCTGACATCAACTTTGACCTCCATATGCACGCACACACATGAAAATGGAAAACAAAACAAAACACCCTTCTTACCAAAAAAGTACCCCCACAATTCTGCCTCCTGTAGCTTGTCAGTCATCCCTATTTTAGGTATTGATATAACATAAGGGAGTAGGATATTTTCCTACTCTTCCTGTTGCAATGACAAAATACTCTGACAAAAGCAACTTGAGGGAGATAAGAGTTCATCTTGGATCACAGTGGGTGGTTAGAGACCATCATTACAGGGAAGTCAAAACAGTAGGAGCCTGAGGCATTTGGCTACATTGTATCTGCAGCTGTTTACATTGTTCTGCAGTTGGACACAATTGTATCCACAGTTGGCTACATTGTATCTGTGGTCCTCTACATTGTATCTGCGGTTGGCTTCATTGTATCCATAGTCAAGAAGCAGAGAGCCATGAATGCTTTTCCACCACTAGCTTTTTTCTTTTCATGTTGTCCAGGATACCAGCCTAAGGAATGATGCTCCCCATAGTGGGCCATGTGCTCTGTTCTCAGTTAACATAATCAATATAAACTCCTCAGAGCATGCGCAGAGGCTCATCTCCTCAGAGGTGATTCTGAATCTCATCAAGCTGATGCCCGAGACCATCACAGATACTTTACTAGTAAAATATTTTTGTAGAGAACTGTAGAAGCACAGAATTTCCCACACCTTCTTTTGAACCAAGCCAGGGAGCTGTCGTATGGGACCACACGGAACAAAGTTTTGTTGGGTTGCAGGGAACAAGTGTACTCCACAAGGGACTGGTTCATATCTGGATATAGCTAAGCCAAGGAGCTGGTTCCCAGGACATTAACAGGGGCAGCACAGCTGGGAGCATTTTCAGGGGTAGTGGAAGGAAGGTGTTTCATGCAAGACTTAGGCTTGTGCTGAATTTAAATTTAAACTCTGTTTGGTATAGCTCAGATCTTGACTGTTCCCAGAAAGGCCCATAGGTACTATTTCCAGGTAGTGGAGGGCTTGGAATCTGGGGCCTAGTAGTAAGCTAGGCAGAGGCATAACTTTTATTATAGTCAGCTAGCGTTGTCAACCTAAAACCCCATGGGAAGGAGGAACCTTAACTGAAGAATCACCTGGATCTGATTGGCCTGTAGGCATGTCTGTCTTGCATTTTCTCAATGGCTGATAGATGTAGAAGGTCCCAGCCTATGGGGAGTGGTGCCACTCCGGGGTGGTGGCACGGGGTGGTGGCACTGGCTGTATAAGAAAGCAGGTTGAGCAAGCCACAGAGAACAAGCCAGTAAGGGCACTCCTCCATGGCTTCTCATTTAGCCCCTACCTCCAAGTTCTTGCCTTGAGTATCTACCCTAGTTTCCCTCATGATGGACTCTAGCCTGTATGTTAAAATGAACCCTTTCCTCCCGGGTTGCCTTTGGTCAGGGATTTTCATCACACCCATAGAAAGCAAACCAGGACGTCTTGAAATGGATGTTAGAGCCCCAACTGCTTCCTTCTCTCTCTTTGCTTCCTGTTCATCGAGAGATGAACAGACTGATCTGCCATGCTGTAACGTGCCACCACAGAGCCCACCTGGGTCTGCCATGCTGTAACGTGCCACTACAGAGCCAAACAGGACCAAGTGGCCATGGGCTGAAGCCCTGCGAATCGTGAGCACAGAGAAGCAGTCACTCCTTCAAGTGTGTGCATCTCTCATATCCTGCCGCAGGTCCAGGGAGCTAATTAGTACATGGTCCCTCCAGCCTTTGCTTATACCAGTGAGGAGAATAAGAAGCCAGAGTCTGGGGTTGACTGGAACAGTGTGTGTGTGGTGGAGGGGGGAGGTGGGGAGACTCCAACTGGGAAGCCTCTCCCAAAGGGGCAAGAAGTATCTGCTCCACACAGAAAGCGCAGTGCTTTAAGTGAAGGATTTTACCTTCCTTCCCTGCCACCAATCTGAGCAGAGTGGGGGGTGGGGGGTGGGAGGTGACAAGGAAGTTAAAAAAAAAAAAAAAGATGGCATTGTCTCCCTGTATTCTGCTTCCCAATCTCCAACTGTGGTGTCTAAGTCCAGATCAACCCAAGAGTTTTTAAATTAAATGAGATTAAATTTTGATTCAGATGTTATTGAACAATTTAATACCTCTAAATGTGACTGTTATTTAGTGTTAATACCTTGCAGTGGCTGAAAAGGCCATCGGATCTGCTTCAAATGCCAAATGAAAGACAGGTGCTACAAAAAAAAAAAAAAAAAAAAAAAAAGATTTAAATATTTTACACCACTTGCTTTGGGTTGCTAAATATATTCACTGTGGCAGGACAGGGGGTCTTTGTGCATAGATCCTTATTTTATGTGGTAAAATTTCCTTAGGATTAATGGCCAGATATGGAATTTGGTCAGAAGTTACAAATATCATGGCAGTTTTAGACATTAAACAATAACTCATAGATAATCCTTATAACAGACAATGTAGACATCCCCACCCGCCAATAGGGTCTCAAGTAGCCAAGGATGACCTTGATCTACTGATGTTCCTGTCTCCACCTGCTGAGTGCAGGATTTCAGGTGTGTAGAACCATGCTCAGTCTTATGCATTGCTGGGGCTTCATGCATGCCAACCTAGCATGCTCACAACCTAAGGTACACTCCCCATCTTCCGAAGAAGAAAGAAAAAAAAAAAACTTTTTCCTTCTTTGCTCTATCATCATCCTTGTGAGAAAAATGTTCAAGTCAAAGTCAGAATACAGTGTAGAAAGTAGAGCAAGCCACAGAGCACCCAATTTTCTTTTTCTTTTGATGACTGTATAATTATAGTATTTAGAAAACACATACACACACACAAAATGCATACAGACTTTTCAAAAACAAAACTATGATTATACAGTACGTATTTGCATTTATTTTGTTGGATCCTTCCATGTTAGCGCACAGAGATATGCTTTAGTTTATGCTGTAATTTACTCATGATATAAGCGTGTCCCTAAAGATGCATGTGATGGAGGCTGGTCCCCAGAGCAGTCATGGTTTTTAAGGCACTGGAGATGACTCTGTAGGTAAACATATGGTTTTTGTATAAGCACAAGGACCCATGAAAAGCCAGGCCTATTGCACCTATATATCACCACAGTATTGGGTGGTTACAGATGGATTCTGTGGTTTTGCTTGGTGGCCAGTCTAGACTAGTGTGCTCTAGGTTCAGTGAGAGACTCTGTCTCGAAAACGAAGGTGAAGAATAATTGATGAAGATATCCGGTGTCAACCAGTGGTGCTTCCTCATACCTCATATGCCTGTTTGGGTGAGCAGACAGACAGAGGGAGGGGGAAGACCGGGTTCTGCTATTGGGACGGATTGACTTTGCACTCACAGGACCCCGATTAGTTCCCTGAAGACTGAGTTGTTATAAAGAGAATATGATGACCGTCTCTTTGTCACTCTCTGGCTCCTTGTCTCTCCAAGACAGGGAATTAATACTGATGAGGAGAACCCTTGCTGTAACTCTATCAGAAAGTGTGAGGATGGCTTTGGAACTAGGTAATTGGCAGAGGTTGGAAGAGTCTGAAGAAGTAGGCTAGAAAATCCTAGATTTTGGCAAATGGAGCTGTGTGGGTGATTGAGATAAGGGCTTGAGTGAGGATGCTGGGGAATTACTCCTCGGGCACTGAGTGTCCCATGGAGATTGGAATAGTGAACATCCTTACCCTGCTGTGTCCATCCCCTAAGGCTTACATACCGGTAAGTCAGAAAAGAACCATGGAAGCTACTGGCAGAGAGAGTTTCTGAACAGCAACTATTGATGGCCTCCAGTGGGACTCAGAGGTTTAGTTACTGTTTTCAATCCTGGAAGACAATGCATGACAAAAGCCACTCAGAGAAGCTGGGTTTATTTGGGCTCATGATTTGAGGACACTGTCCTTCATGGCTCAGAAACCATGTCACAAAGGCTCGTGCTCACCTCGCTTTTCCTTTGGATTGAGTCTAGGCCCCCAGCCCATGAGATGGTGCTGGTACATTCAGGATAGCTCCCCATTCTACACCCTCCCCCGCCAGTCTTTTCTGGAAATGCCCTACAATGCACCCTCAGAAGTGTGTTTCCATGTACGTTCTAAGACCATTCACACTGACACTGGAAGGTACACAGAGGAACAAATGGATTAGGGAAAGAGGGAGGGAAAAGTATGGGATGGTCTAGAAGTGACCTCTTGCTGGAGAGGTCTAGGTTGTATCAAGGAAAAGCTACCTGTTAAAATGAACAGTGTGGTGGCCAGGGGGCTCCTTGGAAGCCCAGGGGACTGTCTTTCCCAGCACAGGCCCAGAACCCGGAAGGGTACACATGTATCAGGAATAGCCTTGGGACTGCCCAGGTCACCTCTGGTTGCTCCCACTTTCTGGTGAGATATTCTGTGCTGTGGAATAATCTTTTTGTCCACTGTGAAGACTTGTCGCTTGAATTGGTTAAATAAAAAGCTGACTGACTAGTAGAGGCAGGACAGATAGACACAGAGGACAGTGGGAAGAAGGAGAATGGAGTCAGAGAGAGAGGGTCACCAGCCAGACAGAGAGTAAGCAAGACATGCCAGAGAGGTAAATGCCACAAGTCTTGGGGGCATCACATAGATGAACAGAAAAGGGTTAATTTAAGTTGTAAGAGCTTGTTAGCAATAAGCCTGAGCTATTGGCTAAGCATTTGCGATTAATATTAAGTCTTTGTGTAATAATTTGGGAGCGGACTGCTTGGACAGGAAAACTCCATCTACAATTCTGTGTGGCGGGTCTTTCCATCTCACCAGCCAGCGCCCAAATAATGACACAGAGACCTAGTATTAATTATGAAAGCTTGGCTGTAGGTTAGGCTTATTTCTAACTAGCTCTTATAACTTAAATTAACCCATTTCTATCAATCCACTTGCTGTCACATGGCTTGTGGCCTTTACCTCTCCTCCTGTGTGTCCTGCTTCCTCTGCACCCAGCAGGCCACTCTGCCTTCTTTTTCCCAGAGTTCTCTCTGCCCAGAGGTCCCGCTTTATACCTCCTGCCTAGCTATTGGCCATTCAGCTTTGTATTACGCCAACCACAGGAATACTTCTTCACATAGCATACAAGTATCCCACAACAGTTCCGGTGGTGTTTGATGTGAGTCCTTCAAGCTCAGCACAGCTCGAGCTAGCAGTAGACATCCTCCTTCAGTCATGCACAGGCCTCATAGAGTAGCAGTGGTTTTCACTGGGACTGTGGAGGTTCAGGCAGGTGTCAGCTATAGGAGAGCAACTGTCATGGAGAGCTCTGTTGGCCAAGTATCTGCTGTTCCAGCACGAGGACCTCAGCACTTAGGAGCCTTGTAAAACCTGTGCACATCTGTACCCACATCTGCACCCTTACATCTGGAAGGGTGCGGACAGTTGGATCCCTGGAGTTCATCAGCAAACCAGCTTACTCCGCTCCATGAGGTCCAGGTTCAGGGAGAGATTATGTCTCAAAAAAATAAAGTGGAGAGTGGCAAAATGGCTCAAAGTGTAAATGTGCTTGCCACACCTAGCCTGAGTTTGATCCCTGGAGCCCATATGGTGGAAGAGAAGACTGCTTTTGGCTAAGTGCCTGCTCATCTCCACGTGTACACTGTGGCCTCAAGAAGTGGAAGGAACTGCTATGATTGTGCATTGGGAGACTCAATACGGTTAAGATGTCAACGCTTACCTCATTGATCTGTGGCTTTAATGCAAAACCTCCATCAAAATTATATTAGATATTTTTTCTTAGTAATTGATAGGATATTTACAGTAAAGAATGGTATCTGCTTCTAGGCGGTCTCCTCCTTTCAGAGTCCATCCAGCTGGATAGGTCCAGTCACTTGGCCCAGAGACAATCCCTAGGGAGGTGGGTTCACCTTAAGCCATGCTAAAGAGATGGGTGGAATAATTATCCCTTTAGCGAGAAGACATGCTTTTCCTTCCCCAAATTCCTACCCCTGAGCACAGACCCTACAAACGGCCATGAGGTTTTGTTGACTTTTCTTCAGATGCCAGCCACAGCCCAAGTGTGCCTTTCCTGGTACTTTGGATCCTCCCTCTTCCTCTAGACTCCCCTCACCACAATGCGGCTCTTGTCTGAATGGAGCTGATGGTTATGCCAGGCTTAATGCACTGTGGCTTCCCCTCCTCACTTTGTTCTCCATTTTTCTCTACTTTTCTCCCCTGGCCAGCTATGGATATTTGTAACTTGCCTGTCCCAGAGTTTTTCTTTTCAATGCTAATTAAATTGTACTTGAGCTTTCTTTTTAGTCTGTCCTTAAATTCTTTCACTGAAGAGACTAAGGGCTCCAAGAGGGGACCCCAATTTCCTCAGTATCGCCTACACCTTAAATTTTGGAACTTTGGAAAACGTTCCACGTTTTGAAGACAGAAGTCAGTCAGTGTCCATCATCGCAGTTTACCTTATAATGACACATTCAGCAATCAGCAGAAAAGATTTCTGTGACTACGTGGGTACTTTTCATGCCACGTGAGCAAGCAGTGCACCGGCCAGCTGGGGCCTCCAATGTCACTCATGCAGACCTTTATCCGTGGTAGCATCCAGTCCTGTAGGCTGTGGCTTCAGTTGTCCCCTTTAGATGCCAGTGTCAGCTTCTGATTGGCCGGCTGTACATCTGGTTCCCCACAAATCCTTCCTCATGTTTGACTAATTGTCTAGGGCTCAGGGCAATGCCCTGATGTTTCTTACTTTATTATAGATGATGCCGGCGAATGGATGGATGGAGTAAGGTGTGAAAAGAGGGTCTGTGGGCCTCCATGCCACCTTCAGGGACCTCCATGGATTTGACTTTGCAGAAATTCTCCACTCCCTGTCCTTGTGGGTCCTTTTGAAGTGGTCATTGTATACTTGTGGCTGATTAAATCATTGGCCATTGAGTGCTGAGCCGTCTATCCAGCCCCATTAAAAATATTTACAAAGAAAAAAGACTTGACTCTTAAATCTGAACCACTTGGAGGGACATCAATCAGTCCTGCTGGCAGATTACAGGGGTTAAGGAACAACGGCCACCAGTCACCCCAGAGTTTAGCCTTGTCCCTGAGGGTTAGTCTTGTCTCTGAGATTCAGGGTGTTGGTGAGTTTCTTCCTACCACCTCCTCTGGGTAGCAGGGCTTTTGCAAACACCAAGGTCACTGAGGTTTATATTTCCCTTGGGTTTGTGTTCTTTGGCTTACATCGAGATCAAGGGCTAACTCGGAGCAAACAAACCATTAGCCTCATGGCATGTGTGTGCTGAGCCACCTTCCCATTCAAGACTCAGAGCAAATGTGCTCTTCTGATAGAGCATGTACAGTGCCTGCCCCTCTGTCCCCTGTGAACTGGCCAGGCTAGACCCCGGCAGCAGGATCAGCACAGTCTGAATCTTTGGCCAATTTGAATTCATTGCAGAGAAGCTGAGATAGGCATCCTCTTCCTGAGTGGTGAGACTCCTGGATCACCCCTGACTTTGAATCTGGACTTTAACCAAGAGGATGCAAAAGTCCAGTTTGACTTTCATGGACATCGTTAATGTTTATAGTTAGAGGCGGCATTAGCTTTTTAAATGGGCCAGGTGTAGTGATGCCATATATCTGTTTTCCCAATGCCCAGAAAGCTGAAGGAGGAAGATTGTGAGTTCAAGATCCACTGGGGGGCTGGAGACATGGCTGGGTGGTTAAGTGCACTTGCTGCTGTAGGAGAAAACCCTAATGCAGTTTCCAGACTCATATCGGTCATCTCACAACCTCCTTTAACTCCAGCTCCAGGAGATCCAATGCTTTCTTCTGGCCTCCGAGGATACTATGTTCACACACACACACACACACACACACACACACACACACACACAGAGAGAGAGAGAGAGAGAGAGAGAGAGAGAGAGAGAGAGAGAGAGAGAGAGAGAGAGAGAGAGCTTAAAAAGAGATCTGCCTGGGTTACATAATAGAGCAAGGCCTTGTCTTAACTACTACCCTTTACCCAAAATTACTGGAAATGGAGCTAATCATATCATGATGTTGATCTGAAAATTAATGAGCTTGTGTTCGTAAAGCTCTGTGCTGGTGGCTTGCTGCATGCCCAATACTAAATAGAGACACAAGTGAATGTGAGCTGCATCCTGTGGAATGATGCTTTTTTGAAATATTCTCCAAGTTGTTGCTGTTGCTTCCTTTAGGCTGGTCAAGAAGTGAGTCTCATCTGTAATTCCAGAGAAGCAAGGGGATGTGTCTTTGTATTATGTTGTATTAAACGACACCTGAGGTAAAAATTTTAGTAAAGAGAAAAGTTCCTGTTGGCTCAGTTTGGGAGGTTGGTTGATTCCATTGCTTTAAGCCAAAGGCAAAATAACTTATAACAGAAAGAGCCATGGCAGAGCCTGTCACAGTTAGGTTGCAAAAGAGAACAAGGTAGATGCTGGGTCCCATAATTCCTTCAAGGGCATGCCCCAGTGATCTAAGTTGTTCCAAAGGCTTTGTCTTTCTGAGGTCACACTATCTCCCAGTAACATATGGAGATCAAGCCACTCACCTGTGGTGGTTAGAGGACATTTGACAAAGATACTGTATCAAAATGTTCACAGAATCAGACCAGAGAGGGCCTGGGCTATGTGACACAGTGTACCAACTCGTTTAGCCAGTTAGTAATGGATACACCAATATATAGTCAGCCTTCAAGTCCAGGCATAGAAGGCTCCTGAAGACAAGGCCTTACTTTCCTAAAGTGTCAGCTGGGTGGGGGCCAGAGCCTGGTTCTTCAATGCTGCTGTGAGCCCTGTTCTTCCTGGAAGATGCTCTTTCCTGAGGTGCTGAGCCCGGCATGGCCCTGCGCATGCTCTACAAGCCAAAGCTCATTCTGCTTGATATATGAACTTCTCTAACCCTCCCACATCCCCTCCTGGGGTGGGTGTTATTAATACTTTTCATTTATGAATGAGGGAAGCCAATTGTGAGAGGCTAAATCACTTACTTCAAATAAGTCATTAGTAATAGAACTTGGATTTGACCCAGGCAGTCTGATCCAGGATTTGTACTTTTATCAAAAATATTATCCTGGCTAGGTATAGGATGAGAAACCTTAGCAGAAAAGCTATTTTGACTGTACAATTTGCAGGTATATTGGGAGGTGGGAATCACAGAATATGTATGTATGTATGTATTATGTTCAGCTTTAAGGTGAGGGTCTCCTCCCCCATATAGTGTGAAGTGTAAATGTGTATTTGTGTCTCCCCCCCCCCCAGTGTATTTGTGTGGGTGTGCCTGCACTTGAGTGTGCGTAGAGGCCAGAGGAGGGCTGTTCTTTTTGACAATGCTACCAGTTTGGCATTTCTAGACAAGGTCTCTTGCTGGCCAAATAGTCTAGGCTGGCTGAGTAGGGATCCTCTTGTTTCCATCTCCCTGGGACCTGGGATTTCAGCTAGAGGCCACCAGGCCCATCTTCTTCCCCCATGATGGCTCTGGGGGCTCAGACTCAGGTACTGGAGCTTGCAAGGCAAGCACCTCACCGACAGGGCCTGGTTACTCTCCTGTGCAGTGACCAGATCCTGTGTGCATGAGTTTGTGTCTGGCCGCCCCCGCCCCTTCAGTGAGTCTTTGTGTCTGGAGAAGGAAGGTCACAGATGTGATGTCCCTTTCCTCTTGACATTTCCTTAGGGCTAAAGTGGCTCTTTGAGGAAGCTGTGGATGACTCCCTCCCCTTGCAGCCTGTGCCCCCTCCCCCATTTTCTCTGCCTGGATGGAGAGCCGCAGTGCCACCCATGCAGTGTGTGTGTGTGTGTGTGTGTGTGTGTGTGCGCGCGCTCTGGCTCTTCTACTTTACTAAAAACGTAACTGTTGTTTTGTGGCTTGCTCAATGGTTTCTAATTTGTGTCCTTCCCGCCCCGTAGCTTTACTTCCTTATTTCTCTGCTCCCTGTCAGTCAACTTCTGACATTTTGAAAGTCAATATTTACACGAGCCATGTCTATGTTTAATTTATATAAAATGGCCCCTGTCGTGTGCACTTGAAGAATTGGGCCATTTGTCACACGTCATTTACCAAGCTTTATTTTTTTTTTTTCTTTTTCTACAGTTACTTGCTCTTGATGGGGCGTTTATTTATAACAGAAAGCAGTCTTCTTTTAAAACATTAAAACCTGAAGAACATTTCAACGAATTCTCTTCAACCTTGCACTGTCTGGAGTTTTCTATAACATTCCATTAGCTTTGACAGTCCAGTTCTATACAAGTGAAATTTGGCGGTGGGGGGGGGAAGGGAGGCTCAAAAAGATGTCTTTCCCCACACAGCAGGAAAATAAGTATTTTATTCCTGCACTGGCTTGGTGAATGGAGCCTAATCTCAAACTCCCTGATCTATGTTCTGATGGAGTGAGAAATTAATCAATTCCGGCCTCTGAGGTTTTCTGCTACTGCTGCCAGACCAAGGGGCCTTCAAATTGACATTCAGCCATGGAATGCCGGAACACAAAGGCATCTCCAGCGTGGGTGTAAGAGTCCAGACTGGGCCGCTGCGGACCTGGGCATAGTTGTTCTTTTTTAGGAAAGGTTCTCTCTCTTTCTCTCTCTGGGTGTGTATGTGTGTGCATGTGCCTGCTCATGTGTGTTGTATATGTGTGCGTTACATACGTGTGTATGTGTTATGTATGTGCATGCATTATATATGTGTATGTGTATGTGTTATGTATGTGTGTTCAGTTGTATGTGCATGGATGCATGTGGAGCCCAGAGGTCAGCCTCAGGAGCCATCTGTCCGGGGCTCACCAGTTCAGTTGGTTTGGCTGGCAGAGATCCCTGGCATCTTTCAGTTTCTGCCTCCTTGGTGTTGGGATCATAAAGGAGCTCTCTCTGTCTGTGGGTTCTGGGAATCGAACTTGGGTCCTTACGCTCCTGAGGGAAGTACTTCACCAACTGAGCCATCTCCCCAGTCCCAGCGAAAGAGGATCTGCAGAGGAGGATCTTGGGTTGGGGTCCCACAGACACGGGTTGAGATTGGGGACAGGGAGAGCACTGAGGGGAAGGTATAATCTCCTGGAGCAGCTGTGAGGGAAGCAGGACAGAAAGGGTTGCTATCCCAGGCTGTACAGGGTAGCACAGCTCTGCCCACAGATGGTGCCACTGAGTCGCCTCGCCTCGAGACCAGGGACTGAGCTCTTTGAGTTTTTAAAATTTAGCCTGTCCTTTATTGTTGATAGTCTCCTAATCCTGGGTTGTAGACACTTGTAAGTACCTTTTTGGCCAATTAACCCTTAAGCCAAATGGTAATACTTCCTGGCAAAGATTGCCATGAACTTTAGAGTAACGGTTGGTTTTGGTCATCACTTTGTCAGCATTAAGAGCCACCCAGGGCATGCATGAGATGCCCCCTTGAGTTGAGTGCGTCTGCCAGGCTGTTTCCAGAGAGGAGTTGCTCAAGTGAGGAAACAGCCAGAGCGTGGGCAGCACCATCCACACGGCTGTGGTCTTAGACTGAATGAAAAAGAGACGGAAGAGAAGACAGCCAAGCGCCCGCATTCTTCCCGTCCTCCTTCCTGGCTGGACTCGGTGTAGCCAGACGCTTCCCACTCCTGCTGCCACGCCTTTTCCGCCACGGTGGGCTGAACTCTGAGGACCCTGAGCCGGAATGAAGCCCTCCCTCCTTAAGGAGAGCTGCTTTCCTCCGGAAGCCAGGAGAGGGAATACGGCCTGGGAGAGGGTCACAGCAGCTGACATGAAGCGCCAGGTTCCAAACCTGTGTCTGCTGCCGGGCACTTAGGTGCAACCTATCTTGAGAGCACCAGCAAGGGTAGATTCCCGCAGTGTGCATGCATCCTCTGCCACGCGAGTGACAAGTGTGCACTGTCTAATTGACAGATGGAGGCCCAGGGCCGTGGTGGTGGCTAAGCCAAGAGCTTCAAGAAAGAGGGATTAAGAAACAGTTGCTTTTGCTGGAACCAGAATGTATTTGGTTACAAACCCCAAGAAGGCCAGTTAATACTGACTTAAACAAATATGGTTTCATGTTTCCCATGTGGTCCTAACACAAACGAGACCGCTGTGCCATCCTCAGTGCACCTGTCAAAGTCTCCTGACAGACACTGTGCCTGGGCCTCTGCTGTGTCATAGGTAGGAAGAACAAAAGGGAAGGGTTACAACAGCTCTCACACATGCTTGTTTGGACGCAACAGCGCCAGCACGTGCCTGCCCCGTCAAAGGAGAGGCTGAGAAATGCAGCTTTTTTTTTTTTTTTTTTTTTTTGGCTTTTCTAGCATCAACAATAGAGACAGAGACAAGATGGTAAGGTTGGAAGCTGGGCTGGCTCTCTTGTAGCATTTACAACAGGGATGTTTTATTTTATTTTTGTGTTGTTTTGAGCCAAGTGTGGCCTCTCACTTGCTATGTAACAGAGGTTTGCCTTGAACTCCTGACCTCTGTGCCTCCATGTCCCCCGAGTGCTGGCATTACAGATGTGTGCCACCACACGCGACTGGAGCCCTCAGTTTGCAACATTGTTTTCTGAGCACTTAGTTAATGTGACCAACAGTGCACTACTTTGTGTAAACAGAAACAAGGCCAGCTAAAGGGTTGAAGACACTTGTCCTCCAGGGAAGGGAACAGACCAGACAGAGGCTACCCGGAAGAGCTGGCTCTCCCACACAGTCCCATCTAACAGGACAAGCAGAAGAGAGACTTGGCCAATTGGGCCGAGAAGAGGGAGTTGGCTGAGACCACTTTGAAGAACGGACATCCGTCTTTTATGGGATTGAGGGTGATTCCTTCCTTCATAGTTCTGGGGAATGGGTAGGCAGTTAGGTACTGAGGTCGAACAGGACTCTGAAATGTTTTGTGAAGCATTTAGGAGGATCTGTCCAGTGCAGAGATAGAATGTGATGGTTAGGACTGACTCATGCCCTATGCACCAAGCACCAAGCACTCCCTGTGAGTGAGCCTTCCTGATCCCCACAGTGCAGCTGTGCCCATGACAATACCCTCGTGGTGTAGAGGAGAAACTGAAGCTGACAAGGGCTAACTAACTGTCTAAGGTCACAAAGCCGGTCTTTCCTCGTAACCAATTATTCATTCCACAAGTACCTCTTCTCATGTGGCAGTCAGTCACTGCTCTCGGTGTGGGAGGCTCAGTGCTACAATGGCATAATTCTTACCCTTATGAAACGTCCATCATAATATAAATAAAAGCCACAATATCACACAATAAATAAATCTCAACATAAGAACCCTGTAACTGATTGTCAGCAGAGGGTGACCTTAAATTCTGCATCCCCCTGTTTCTCCTTTCCTGAGCGCTGGGATTACAGCTGGGAGCCGTGACTCCTGACTCTGAACCCATGGGCTGCTTCTTTCCATTCTTTCCCCTGTGTGTATATGCATGTGGGGGGGAGGGCACATGTGTGAAGGTGTGCGTGCGTGTGTGTGTGTGTGTGTGTGTGTGTGTGTGTGTGCACGAGCGTGCCTGTGTGTGGCTGATGTCAGAATCGTCATGCTTTACCTTATTAATTGAGGCAGGGTCTCTCAGGCAAAATACAGGGCTCTCCGATGTGCCATTCTTCGTAGCCAGCTGACCCCGGGGATCCCCCATCTCCTTCTGAGGCTGAAATTGCAAGAGGGTACCATGCATGGTTGCTGGGGCTCAGACACCAGGCCCTCAGGCTTGTGAGTGGAAAGTGATTTAACTGCTGAGCCATCTTCCATCCCCGCTCTGGTGATGGCCTTTAAAGTAGAAGTCGGGGAAGGATTTGGGTTCTTTTGACAACTTTAAAGTCTAGACTGATCTATTTCCATTTCTGAGGATGAGAACCCAGGCTGTGGCTGCTGATGGAGCCCTGGCTTCTGACCTTTTATTATGAAGCTGTAGTATATTGTCATTTGATCTTATAACTTCCTGTGATCTATATTGGGCAGAATGGTAGGACTTGAAATGAGAAAGTAAATCTAGCAGGGAGGGAACTTTCAGGCTAGAGCTGAAGGGATCTGGAGTAATGTCCTTACAGAATTCAAAGCCTTTCTAGTTATATTTACGTGATCCCGGGGCAGTGCACGAAGGCACAATGCTTGGTGTTGCAGGAGGAAGGGCGTTTCAAATAGTTGAGAGCAGAGTGTGTCTCATATCTTCTTTTTCTCCTTAAGTTTGTTTTATTTTTATATTATGTGCATATGTGTGTGGCTATGTGTGGGTTTGGCCATATATGTTCAGGTGCCCTCAGAGTCCAGAAAAGGGCATTGGATCCCATGGAGCTGGAGTTACAGACAGTTGTGAGCAGCCTAGTGTAGGTGCTGGGAACTGAACTCGGGTCCTCTGCAATGCAGTGTGTGTGTGTGTGTGTGTGTGTGTGTGCGCGCGCGCGCGCGTGTGAGCGCGTGTGCTTAACCACTGAGCCACCCCTCCAGCCCTACCTTAGTCCTTCTTAAACACAGTTGTGGGAGAGATGGATGAGACAGGCTGGGAAGTTGGTGGAGAAATGGAAAATTGTTCTATAGAACACAATAAAAAATCTAGAGCAGGATTTAGCAGATGATAAATTACTGTAAATATGCTTTTCTTCCTGTTTCTCGTTACTCTGCTCTGCGGATCTTGCGACTGCCTTGCTGTTGATGGAGCGGATATTTTTCCACGTCGTGTACCACCTCTGACATCACTCCACTCTTCACTGGGGCTTGGATCTCTTGCTGCCTGAGGCCAACCTGCTCGCAGACGATGGTTTTGACTTGCACATGCTCCTGAGCTGATTTGGCAAAGTTTTTACTGGGACGACCACTCGACCGTCTCAGCTGAGAGGCTGGCTAGCTTACATAGTGACTTCTTTCTGTGTTTGGAACCAGTCTCCCAGCCTCTACAGTGGGGCTCTCTGCAGGGACACTGGGGCAGAGGTCAGGTGCTGAGGTTGACAGTTTCATCTTAGCCTTCCCTTTACATGGCAGAGTCTAAAGGTCAGCCAGAGATCCACTCAGGAATGTCTCCTGTTGTCTGTGCACCAATGGGGGTGTGGCCTGTCCTGCACAATGGGGGTGTGGCCTGTCCTGCAAGATCAAACTTGTTTATTTCAGGGAATATATCAGAACTTTTCAAAAAAGCTAATGCAATTTTTTTTTTCCTCTTTAAATTCTTTTTCCACGTTCCATGGAAACACAGGAGTTTCATGTCTGGTCACATTACATCTGTGACCTGGAAGCATACACATACCAATGACCACTGATGCTCAACTCACCTTCCTCTTTTTAATTCGGTCCAGGACTTCAGCCCATAAAAATGGTGCTGCCCACAGTAGGGTGGGTCTTCCTATCACATTTAACCCAATCTGGAAACTCCCCCAAAGACATTACTAGAATCCTGTCTCTTAGGTAATTCTAGATCTCATCAAGTTGACAAGCAGTGGCTTTTATTTCTGTTTTCTTTTTCTTTCTTTGATTGAAATAGATTTTCTCTCATATGATATACTCTGATTATGATTTTCCCTCTCTTTACTCCTCTCAATCCCTCCTCATCTCCCTTTCCTCTGGGCCCACTCCCTTTTTGTCTCTCATTAGAAAAAAAAAACAAACAACAACAACAACAACAACAAAGACAGGCTTCTAAGGGGTAATAATAAAATAAAATATAAGGTAAAACAAAACCAACACATCAGAATAGGACAAAACAAACAAACAGAAGGAAAAGATCCCAAGAGAAGGCACAAGAAAGAGATGCCCATTTGTTTGTACCCTCAGGAATCCCATGAAAACACTAAAGCAGAAGCCAAACTACGTATGGAGAGGATCAGGCGCGGGCCTGTGCATGCTGCCGCATTCCTTGCGAGTCCATATGAGCTCTGATCGTGCTGATTTAGAGGGCCTTGTTTCCCTGGCGTACACTATCCCCTTTGGCTCTTGTACCCTTTCAGCCTCCTCTTCTGCAGGGCTCCTGGAGCCCTGACTTGGGTGGGAGGTTGATGGAGACATCCTGTTTAGGGCCCACAGTTCCAAAGCCTCTCGCTGTCTGCACAATGAAGTTGGCAGATCAGTGTTAGCCATTACACACACTGTGGCAGATAGACACTGTGTGGAATGCAGAGTAAACCCCAACAGGCGTGCTAAAGGGCAGACCTCTGGAATTTGGAGCGACACCAGGCTTTCTCCTGGTACCTATTATTTTAATTTTGATAAATAGCCTTTGGCCTATTACCATGCCTTTGTAGAGACTGAACATGTGAGCAGAGGTGGACCAGAGTGAGCAGGGAAGGCCAAAGTGGGCAGATTAGATTGTGTGGTCACTGGACAGCTCAGCTTTGATGTCCCTCTGGAATAAGTCCATACAACTAAACCCTTCACCAGAGTAAAGCTGTACCTCCCACCAGCCCTCTGTCCAGGCAAGGAGGATGATCAAATGTGCTATTTTCCTGGGAAGTGTTCCACAATATTTCCCTCCAGTACCTGAGATTGAGTAGGTCGTGCCTGCTTTTGGTTTGTGTTGGATGACGACGCAGGCCATCTGTGAGGCGGACTTGAGTTTTATCTTTCTCTGTCACATGGCTGCAGGTAACTCCCATTTTCAATATTGTAAAAGATCGTATCATGTCATGGAGACCACTCCATGAATTCCTGTAGAATATTTTACGATGGCCCCAAAGTACACATTCTTTCTTAAAATCACCTCCAGTCTGGGCTGACTTGGATCAATTCCTTTTTAAGAATTTCTGCTAAGTTCAGTTTTGAAGTAAATATCCTTAGTGTATGTCTTTGTACAAACACAGGATCACGTCTGTGGGGGTAAACTAACAAATTTATTCATGTATCTTTTATTTAATGTGAGCTCTTGAATATGTGAAGTTCTGTGCCCAAAATGATCATGTCTGTAGGGCGAACTCTTCCAGTCTTGTGTCTCATTTGTTTCATACTTAATATTACTTCATATTGAATACTTCAACCTTCTTAAATTGTTTGGTAACAATTGGGAGGTACACATACAAGCTAAATAAAGTATGAGGAACTAGAGTCATCAAGTTAAGTTCCTAATTTTGTCCACTATTGTTTCTGTTTATTTGCAGTCTGGCTTCCTGTGGTTTTAGTTACCACGGTTAGCTGTGGTTCAAAAAATATTAATAGAAAATTCCATAAGTAAACTGTTCAAGCTTTCGGTCTGTGCTGCTTTGAGTGGCCTGATGGGATTTTTCACTTTCCTACTGTCTTTCCAGGTTATGAGCTGCCCCTCTGTCCAGCGGATCCATGCTGTATATACTACTTGCCTATTATGACTTTGTAGTCTTTTCAGTGAAGAGATTGATTGTAGTGGTGCCACAGAGCTTGTGTTCCAGTGACTCTTACTTAATAATGCTCTTAAAGTCTGGCAGCCGTGATGCTAGCTATTTGGAGCCACCAAACAGAGGTTACAAGGTACTTCTTTTGTGTGAAAAAGCAGGTCATCGTATGTATGTATGTGGAGGAAAACCCATGGCATATGCAGAGCTTGGTACTAGAATTCTGGGTATTTAGTAGAGGGTATGAACTCATTCCCTACAGATAAGGCAGTGATGTAACTACATGTACATATATGTGTGTGCTTACTTTTGAGAGAATGCATATATGTAGTATATAGATACTATTGTAGTAATATTTGCCAAACATCTGTCTCTGAATAAATTGTCTTATTATAAAATTAACCAAGATTAGGATGTAGCAAATGTTCACAGTACATGGAATTAATAAGCCAAGCTGTTGGGTAGTCACACAAACACTTCTAGACCCAGGTTCTGTTTTTCTGTTTTGCTCTCTGGTCTGGGAAGGTGACCCATGTCACATATGGTGATGATGTCACATCCAAAACACCTGCTGAAGTGTTTCCATGACTGTGTTTGTGCTGTACCTACAGACCAAATTTATAATAGAAAGCCTGCGGCTAGACAGTTGAACTACTTGTAAATTGGTTCTTTACGGAAAGGTTTGCCAGCCCCTTGGTCTAGCTTGCTGAACTCCCTGCCCTTTCTCTGGGTTCCACTGGGTTCATCACTGGGATCGTGGAAAGACTTGGAGGGAGAGAGGGCTGGGGAAGGGAGTTGCAAACTTTATTCTACTGGCTGCCTCACTGTGTGGTTGTCGGAGGGTGTTTGTTTCTGGATGGAAGAATCCCAGCCCTTCCTAGGATCCTCTTTCCAGTTGGCTGTCTCTGCCTCTGGGTTCTGGTGACCTTACTTCCAACCCAAGCCACAGGCCCAGGGGCAATACTTATCGCTGTCAGGAGCCCTGTGGACAGGCCCAGGGGCAATACTTATCGCAGTCAGGAGCCCTGTGGCCACAGGCCCAGGGGCAATACTTATCGCTGTCAGGAGCCCTGTGGACAGGCCCAGGGGCAATACTTATCGCAGTCAGGAGCCCTGTGGCCCTGTGCTATCTGCTGGGGCTTCCTTTGTCATTTCTATGCAAACAGCCTTTTATGAAACCATCCTTAATTTATCTTAATGTATTCATTCCTGCTAGGATTCAAAGTGAACAGCAGGTTACCGTTTTTTTATGTATATATTGTGACCTGAATTTGATGGTGTAAAGAAAACCCTGACATGTCCCTCACAAGGACAGCACGTGGTCGTCTGTGCCTGGGGAGGGTTGTCACTAACCCTCATGACATTCTTAGTTTTGTGACTCTGTGTGATGAAGATGCATGACTTCTTGCTCTAATAGAAAGAAACAGTAATATAAAACAAAATATAAAACAGAACAAAACAATGACAACAGCAAAAGCATACACCACTAGTCTTTGTTGTGGTGGTTAAATGGGTCCAAAATAGCTGTGTTCTAAAGATTAGATGTTGCCTTTCCTGGGGAGGGACATATTAATGGACAGGGTATGGACGACTCACTCAGGGTCTGGCCATGTAAATGGTTAGTTAAATTAGCTCATTGTCTCTTTCTTCGTACACATGACTGCCCCTCACCATACACACGGGGAAGTGTATCAACTTATGACCACGACTTCAGCCACTGAACACTAATCTGGTCCCGGAGGCAGCGTGATGCCGTGGGGATGGGGTACCCAGGCCTAGTGACACCTACATGATGATGGTGATGCTTGTGCTCCAAGGCACCGAGTCCCCAGTCCTTGTATGCTAAGTCAGTTCTTCAGAGCACACACCATCCCCTGTCAGCATGGGGCCTGAGGGGACAGCGTGGGGGGCCGGTTACCTGCTATTCCAAATCCAGTGCTCTCTGGAGAACCTTGGGCTTGCTCTTGAGCATGGCTCATGAGCCTTCGTGATGTGTGCAGTCTTGTCAGGAGCAGTCTGGCCTTGCTGGTAAATTTTCCTTCCAGAAGACAAGAGCTCATGCAAATTGGTGTGTGGTGATCCCAACATTTTGTCCATGTCGGTGATTTCTGTAGGAAGAGCTCACAGCCCGGCAATGAGAGCAACAAAACCAGAATAGAAGCCGCAGCCATGTGCTTGGTGGTTGCAATCAAGGAAGCAAGAGGTGTAGATGGATCATTCTTTGGGCGGCCAGCTCCCAAATTACGACATGGAGACTTTTATTATGAAATCTAGGCTTTAGCTTCGGCCTGTCCCATAGGCTTTCATAACTTAAATTGACCCATTGATACTAATCTATACTGTGCCATCTCCATATTGCCTGTCCTGCTTCGTCTGAGTCTGGCTGGTGACTTCACTTTCTTCTTCCCAGAATTCTCTCTCTCCCAGAAGTCCTGCCTAGCTATTGGTTGCACCGCCTTTTTATTACACCAGTTGCAGCAATACATTTTCCCACAGTGTGAGAACATGCCAGGACAAAGGGGCTGCATAGGAGAAGCGCTGGGTTTACTGGTGTAGTGCTCTGAGCAGTGCAGATCTGAGCGTCAGGTGGACAGCACAGGTGTGTGCCTGTCTCCCAGTCGGGGGGGGGGGGGCATGAATGGAAACAGAAGGTGTGGTATATTTAGTCTGAACGGTCTCTGGGACCCACTGCTTAGCAGAGGTTCCCGCGCGAGACAGCCCTCGATGGCTAGTTCCCCAGCAAGCAGCCTCTGAATGGAGGGTCAAGCCTAGGAGTGTAGAGCCATGTGAGGTTGTGGCTAGTCTCTGGCTCTTTGCCGCAACTCTGTGCTGTACATCTGGAATGAAGAGGGAAGCTCCCTGAAACAAGAGGCCTCCAGACAGGGTTTGTGGCTGCTGTGGTAGGTCACAGATAGGATTTGGGGATGGTGCTGACAGCTCTGTGTCTACTTTTTCTTCTACACAGAAGCAACTAAGAATGTCTCCACAGCTGTCGTGTGAACCAAGGTCTGCCCCAAGGTGTCTTGTCCACTCCTGTTAATGCCAGAAACAAGTCTTGAGTTAGAAATTGCCCTGCTAAGTGGCTTGGGGAGTGAAGGGAGACAGCGTTGCTGGAGAGGGCAGAGCGTGGAGCTCTGTGTGAACGCCACAGCATCTCTTCCTCCTCCCCATTGGGCAGAAGGGGAAATGAGAACTGGACAGGGGTATCTGCCTCTCCCCAGGCCCATAGCTGCTAAGTGCTGGGGTTTTCTCTGATGGCCAAGACCATTTTGTAACTATTACACTCACTAATTTCTGCTCTAGTAGGCCATAAAGGAGAAAATGCCCAGAAGGTTGGAGTAAACGCCATCAAGTTATTTTTCTTCCTAATGTAATGCTTTGGGTGGAAGTTGATTCTCATTTTTTTTTTTTTTTTTTTTTTAGGCAAATGTATTTATCCTTATCAGAGTAACCCTGGGAAGCTCTTAGTGGATGAGTCCCCAAAGAACCCTGCAACCACCCAGGAGAATGCATTTTGCTAAAAGCCTGGCCGGTGCAGAGAAAATGATAAAAAGGACCACATTGGGCAGATAAAATACCAGTGGTAGAAGGACCAGAGGCAAAGGAAATTGAAAGAAAATGGAAGAAATGAGAGAGAAATTACAGCACTGACGATACTCAGGTGTATATTCCCCTGGAGAGCAAAAAATGACATGGATTTTTAGGACCAAATAGTTAACACTAAGAAGTGCCGAGTCATTCCTGCCTGTTGGTTCTGCTTTCTGGCATGGACCAGGAGGGGCCTTGGGGTCAGTGCTTCTGCCTCTGGGTGTGTCTGCAACATTTAGATCCTGATGGCTCTGACACACTCACCTAACTAATTCCTCGATGGACTCGATTTAATGGCATGTTTGGGAGGGGTGGGCCACAGAGGCAACAGACGTCTGGGGGCACCTCCTTGGCTCTCTCTCTTACGATACCCTTTTCTGGGCTCCCTGACAATCCCCGTTGAACTGTCCTGTTGCTCCGTGAGTCCCCCCACCATTGTGGGCTGACGTTCATGAAAATGGGAACCAGGAAGGCCAGGTCTCTGTCACCCATTTTCTCAGCTCAAGGTGGGGAGGGACTAAGAGGGAGAGCTTCTCTATAGGAGTGAGGGAAGCAGGGCCACCCCTGGGACTCAGGGGAGGAGCCCCCAGGGAGATTCGAGTATATTGTTGTGTGTGGATAGAAGCTTCCATTTGATTATGCCAAGTCAAATTAACCAGAGAGCCATTTCAACTTCAGTCCCTCATAACTGGGCGTTTTGGATATTTTCAAGCATTTGCTTATGACTCATGTCCCTATACCATCCTTGGGCTCAAATCTATTCTTCCCCGCTCCCATTTCAAGTCTCTCCCATCCCATACAGTATTCCAGGATTTAAATAGCTTCTTTCATTTAAAAACTATCTCTCATTATTTTGAGTTCTGCATTATACATATATTTTGCTTTTAATAAGTTCCTGTTGAGTGATTGAGGTCTGACTGCCCAGAGTCGTTTATGTTTCCTATTATTTGCGGAGGTTTCCTGCAAGCCCAGAAGACACATTTCTGAGAAGTGTCAAGAGAGGGAGTTTAATTTGGCAAATATTTGCAGAATGCTAGCTTTGTCTTGGCTGCAGCAGCAGCGCATAGAAAGCCGGGTGTAGTCAGTAAGTGGGTTAAAACGCAGCGCCAAACACTCACTGTGCTTACGGAATTACGGAACAGGCATAACACCCTGCAAAAGCAGTGAGAGACAGAATCTGATCTCTTTTGAGATGACCGAGTGTTGAATTAGCCATTCTCCAGCTATTTGAATTTACAGCTTATATTATGCTTGACTATCATTTACATTTTTATAGGATTTTTTTTTTTTCATATTGGGGAAGAATCATGTTTTCAGAGTTTAGGACATATACATTTTCTTATTTGGTCAAGGTTGTGAGTCTAACACTTCCTGGAATCATGCTCATCTTAATTGCAAAGGAGCTAACTGGTTGTCCTTGTCCCCCCGCATGCCATTCATTTTAGCATAGTTTGTGGGAAAGCGGTGTGGGCGACTTCCCTATTTCGCAGGCAGGAAAGCCAAAGCTTAGAGTTCTCAGGTGTCTTGTGTTAGCTGGAGAGGATGCTGTCTTTTCAGACCAGCACCTAAAGGCCGTGGTGGTCCATGGGAAGTACGAGATATACCCAAGAGGCCGTGGTGGTGGTGGTGGATGTACCGGAGGAAGGTGGGAGCAGCCGGGGAAGACTGTGTCACAGCATCGGTGTTACCACTACAGAGCTTGACCAAGGCACAGGATGTGGCCCACTGGCTCAGAGATAAATAAGAATATGCAGAGAATTCAGAGCACGGACTAGCAAATGAACCGTGTCTTTTGGAGACGCCCTCTGGCTCAGCCATCTTTGGACTTGCCTCTCGCCCTTATGCAGTAGTATGGTTTGGAAGGAAGAACAGAAAGTCATTGGTGGAAGGTGACACAGGTCTGATTTGCACGGGAGGGGCCATGATCCAGCACATTCTGCGATCCCTCTGCCCCTCTCCTTTCCAGCGTCGTCTTCTTGACCAGGAAGTCTGCTAATTCACCGTCTTCAAGATTTTAAAGTTTTCTCTGCCTTTCCCTTCCCTTGAGTCTCTGTCAGTGACCCTGTAGCCTTAAAAGAGGACCCCACCACACTCAAGTGACAGCGAACCCCAAATGCACCCGAATCCGTTGAGTGCTTGGTTGGTTTGATTGGGTCAATGTTGAATGGAGCCCTAAAATCAGATTGGTACTGAGGTCAGGATGGGTTTGTCCTCTCATCACTAACAGGCCAACTAGGAGAATAAGCTAGAATGGGATGCTGAAAAAGGGTATTTATTCACTGCGGTCACACTGGGAAGTCACAATGAGAAATTTAGTGAGGGACACCTACGCCCCTTCTTCTGGGGCCTGACATGAGCCTCGGGGAGGACAGAGGTGTGCAGTCCTGGTAAGGTCCGGCCCCACCCACCATCCCATCATGTCTGTCTTGACTCCACAGTCTGACTGAGATCACTTCCTGAGAGACCAGCTTCCCGTCAGGCAGACACCAGGGTTTCAGTCTTTTCTTGCTCCCCACACGGGACTTTGGGGGACTCCACTTTCTGGAGCCATTGTTTCAATTGTGCAGTAGTCAGTGAGAGGGCACAAGGTTCTCTTGAGAATATATTCACCCCTTCAGGAAGGTAATAGGACTCTGGATCACATCAACTCCCTTGGCTCAGCTCAGCAAGTCAAACTCAAGTATGAGGGTGAGCCTGGTTATAGGCTTAGAAGTGAGCCAGCGCAGCAAACATGCCAGTACCTTCTGCTCTTCCATCTGGCTGTTTCCTGCTCAGCCATCTAGCTGGATCCATCCATCCGTTCATGCAAACAGTCTTTGACGCAACGGAAACTCATTCAGAAACTACAGTGTTTCAATATTACTAGCTTTTCAAGGCTAGCCCAACCTACTGTCCCTTGCGAGAGGAATCTTTGGCGACCAAATTCAAATCTGAGATGCCCCCAACAAGGACACAGGCTCGTCTGTGTTTCCTAAGACCCAGAATTTCTGTCTACTTTCATATTATGACTGGTATGTAAAAATAGGGGTGCACCTGTACCGACATCCCACAGGTCTCTTCTCAGTGTTTACTATCTCCATCCAAGGCTGGGATGGACCCTGAATATTGCCCATTTCCCTTTGTGTTGGCCTGGACCCGGTGTACGTAGTTCAAGAGTTGCATCTTCCTCATCTGCATTTTAGTGGGATTTTCCCAGCATGCCTTATTTTCAGCTGTGACAACCACTTGCCTGACCATAAAACTCCAATCACCGTTAACCAAATTCAGCCATCGTAAAAATGACAGCCACTAAGTCGCAGTATGCAATGAAATACAAAGGTAGACAGGGCCTTCATTTTTCAAAATTGGCCGTGAAGCCACTTTTTAAGACCTTAAAAAGGACCATTAAGGTATGTGTTTAGCTTGGCCACAGTTCCCCCATCTTCTTTGAATCGGAATTGATGAAGTCTTTTGTGGTTTGGCTTCTGCCCTTATTTCAGAAACACCCAATCTTTTGAACCATGTTAAGGTGTCTGTCTTGAGGACAGCATGAATCTTTTCTTCCCAGTGACCTATGGGGATGAGACGTTAATGAACAAACAGGGCCGTTGAATAGGACTCACGAAGGGACCAGTGACAGCTGGAAGCCCTCACAGGTCTTGACTTCTTTTAAAAGCCTCACGAATAAATCGCTCCAGTCATTGATGTTAACAAATAATTCCCAGGAATGGCCCAAGAAGATTGCAGAAAGTGGCAGTGACCTTACTGTGGGGTCTTCCTTTCCTTTAAGGCCCCAGGGTCATTTAATCCTCTCTGCTTGAGAGACACTCACATGTGCTCTAGGAAACTTACTCACAGGAGTTTATTTGAAAGCCTCCTTTAACAAATAAAACTTCATTATTTGTTTAGTGTGCGCATGCATGTGTGGGCACATTCACATGCGTGTGCTTGTGTGTGTACACATATGTAACAGCTCGAGTGTGGAAGTCAGAGGACTGCTTGTGGGAATCCTTCTACCATGTGGGTCCCAGGGATTGAACTCAGAGCTTCCGGATTGGCAGCAAGTGCTTTTAGCCACTGAGCCTTCTCGCCAGCTCTGGAAGCTGAAATCTGCATGCCGAGGTAAAGGAAAGCAACCTGTCTGTATTGTCAGAGAGCGAGCTAGAGAAACAGACGAGAAGGGCTGTAATTTCCTGCTAGCATTTTTTATTTTGAGACAAAGTCTTGCTATGTAGGCCGGGGTGGTCCTGAAAGACCCTCCAGCGTGGAATGCTGAATTACAGGTATATGCTACCACACAGAACTGTCTCGGTCTTTATGTCCTCTACTGTCTGGCCTTTCTCTCTCCTTCCTTCACAGGTGCCTCACACAATAGCCTGAGTGTTTTCACCAGAAACCAACTGCTCCACAAAAGCTGGGGTGATCTATTTAAAATCGAAATCTGATTGCATTTACATTTTTGCTCAGAATTCATTTGGAGTACCTTGCATCTTTCCAAGTGTCAAATCCAAAATCCTTATGGTGGTCTACTTGGCCTTGCTATCTGCTCATTCATTCATATATATAT
Source organism: Phodopus roborovskii (assembly GCF_943737965.1). Taxonomy (NCBI): domain Eukaryota; kingdom Metazoa; phylum Chordata; class Mammalia; order Rodentia; family Cricetidae; genus Phodopus; species Phodopus roborovskii. The sequence continues at coordinate 3,876,785 of NW_026125295.1, forward strand.
ATATATATATATATATATATATATATATATATATATATATATATATATATCTCCTATTCTCAATGGGTTAGCCATATGGGGCCTTTGAAAACCTGTTTCAAAACCTGTTTCAAAATCTGCTACTTCTCCGCACAGTGCTTCTGACTCGCTGAGAACAAGAGACTCTTAAGAGAACGGGCACCCGCAGGACCCTGTCCCCACGCCAATCCTTCTGTTCATTCATGGTGGACTCGTGCGTTGGTTTTGTTCTTCTGTTTTTCACATAAAGTACAAGCCTCATAACCTGAGCGATTTTGCTTTTGATTTGCTGTTGTCTCCTTAGCATCTAGAAAAACCCAGGGACTCAGAAGCTTCTCAATAAATTCCCAGCTCAATAAATACACAAGTGCATGTGAGTGACATATACTCGGGGTCACCTGTATGGTAGTTAGTTGTTGGTATACAACAGGAAAATAGTCACTGTAGTGACAGCAAGACAATCCAAACAGACATGGCTGCCCTCTACCATGGGACTTCCTGGTACATGAGGGCACGTTTTGGCAACATTCTGACCTCCAACTGCAGCATATCAAACATATCTATCCCATCAGTCATGGTAATCTAAACTGGCTCCAGGCATGCTGAGGACAAGTTGGCCCAAGTGTCTCCAGGCTAAGTCCAACGCTCAATGCTCAGGCCATATTTTTTTTGGGGGGGGGGGTCAGGAGAAACAAGCTTGAGAAACAATTGTCTTTTTCCTTTATTCAATTATTTATTCTTTAGCAGTTTATCTTAAGAAAATAGTCAAACGTGCAGACAGAGATTTATATGCAGAGATAGCTGTTGTTGCATTATTTATGGTTGGGAAAGCATGGAAAACAGTTAATATCCTTTAATAAGAATGTCTTGGAAAAATTACAGGGCAAGTTGTCTTTTCTCCATCAAAAAAAAAAAAAAAACCTTGAGAATATTTAGTGGCCCAGTATTAGTAACATACCTATTATAAGTATTATAAGTAAGTTAATCTCTTATGATAATAGGTATGTGTTACATATTATGGTATTAGAGAGAGAGAGAGAGATTGAGATCTTAAAGTGTAAAAAATAAGCAAACAAGAGTACTGTTATGATTTAGAATGTCTTCCATCATCTTATGTGTCTGAACATTGCTCCCTAGTAGGGAGACTCTTTTGGAACATTGTAGAGCCTTTAAGGGGTGGGGCCTCATTGGAGGAAGTGAGTCACAGAGGGTGGGCCTTATAGGTTATAACCCGACCCTGATTCTGCTTCCTGGTGTGAGTTGATATAGGCAAGTCCCATTGTGAACTCACACCATCGTGGGCCATGCCGCCCTCTGTCACACCACCTCTATTGTAATAGATTGCTGTCTGAGCTCTGAGCTGAGATAAACCTCCCTCTCCCTGCTTCAGTCCCTTCCAGTTGGGAATTGGGTAACAGTAATGGCTTCTTTGGGATAGTATTATTGTCTCAAAAGGCTTGGGAAGGTGAGAATTGGGGCACCCATAGTGAAGGCAATGTGGCATCTGTGGTGGATGGAATTCATGAAGGCCTGTGGCCCAAGGAACCTGTGGCCTTTGCTCAGGCTGGGTCTCTCTTGGTACCATCTCTACATGCTGAAGGATGTCTCAACCGGCAGTTCATGGCCTCCTTTTCCCTGTTGGTAGCCTTTCTCACATTAAACTTTTTGGAATTGAAGTATTTGTTAAGAATGGTAATATGGTGGGGCCAGAGAGGTGGCTCAGCACTTAAGAGTCCTGGCAACTCTTCCTGGGGACCTGGGTTCAATTCCCAGCAGCCACATTGGCTCATAACTGTCTGTAACTCCAATTCAGGGAATCCGATGTCCTCTTCTGGCCTTCACAGGCCCTACCTACACGTGGCAAACATACATTCAGGTGAAACACTCATATGTTAAATGAAGTGAAATGAAAACATGACAACTCAAGCCTGGGGATATAGCTTAGTGGTAGAGAGCTCGCCTGGCTAGTGTGAAGCTATAAGTCCCTTTCTCAGCACCATAAAGAAGTACAAATAATAAACAAATGGTTCTCTAGGGCTGTAGCTCCCTTGATAAAGTACTTGCCTAGTAGGTATGAAGTCCTGAGTTTGATCCCAAGCTCTGCTTAAACCAAACATATCTGTAATGACACACACCTGTGATGCTAACACTCAAAAGTCAATGTTCTCTTTGGCTGCATTGGGAGTTAGGGGCTTGTCTGGGATGCAGGAGACTCTATCAAGAAAAGAAAAAAAAATCAAAAATAAAACCATATGCTATGGGATAAGCTTTTTGTACATTGTGAAGATGTGTTTCTGGCAAGGCTCTGATTGGTTTAATAAAATGCTGAATGGCCAATAGCTAGGCAGGAAAGGATAGGCAGGACTTCTGGGAAGAGATAGGAACTCTGGGAAGAAGAGAGGCAGGATTCACTAGCTGGGAGAAGTGGGATGCACAGTACTGAGGAGAGGTAAAGCCACATGGCAGAACATAGATTAATATAAATGGGTTCATTTAAGTCATAAGAGCTAGCTGGGAGCAAGCCCAAGGTAAGGCCAAGCTTTCATAATTAATAAGAAGTCTCCATGTCATTATTTGGGAGCTGGCAGTCAAAAGAAAGTTCAACAACAATCATATGTCTAGTAAATATACACAAAGTCTTTTTCTAAACAATTTTCATAATAAGATAAAGTGAAAACATAGTTACAAATACTTGTCATGAGATGCACACAGTGTTTTTTCTAAGGATTTGTCATAATGATGCTAATGCTCGTCAATGGATGCTATTTCCTTCATAGTTACATAGAAGGTATCATAGTGGGTAGCGTTTGATGGTGTGATGCCCCTTTCCTGGATAACTTTGGGTTTTTTGTTTTGTTTTGTTTTTTAATTTAAATTAGAAACAAGGTTTTTTTTTTTTTTTTTTTTTTTTTTTTTTTTTACAGGTCCATCCTATTTCTCTCTCCCTCTCCTCCTCCCCTGTCCCCCACCAACCCCCTACCACCTCCCCTTTCTGCTCCCCAGGGAGGGTGAGGCCTTCCATGGGGAATCTTCAGTCTGTCACATCCTTTGGAACAGGGCTTAGTTCCTTTCCCATGTGTTTAGGATCCCTCTATGCAGAATGGGCTCCCAAAGTCCATTCGTACACTAGGGATAAATACTGATCCACTACCAGAGGCCCCAGAAACTGCCCACATTCAGGGGGTCTGAGTCAGTCCTATTCTGGTTTCCCAGCTGTCAGTCTGGGGTCCATGAGCTCCCCCTTGGTCAGGTCAGCTGTTTCTGTGTGTTTCTCCAGCCTGGTATTAACCCCTTTGCTCATTATTCCTCCCTCTTTGCAACTGGATTCTAGGAGTGCTTAGCTGTGTCTGCTTCTGCTTCCAGTAGCTACTGGATGAAGGCTCTAGGATGGCATATAAGGTAGTCATCAATCTTATTAACAGGGAAGGGCATTGAAGGCAGCCTCTCCACTATTGCTTAGATTGTTAGTTGGGGTCATCCTTGTAGATCTCTGGACATTTCCCTAGTGCCAGATTTCTCGTTTACCTATAATGGCTCCCTCTATTAAGGTATCTCTTTTCTTGCTCTCCTCTATTCCTTCCCTGACTCAGTCTTCCTGCTCCCTCATGCCCTCCCCTCCCCTCCTTTTCTTCCCTTCTCTTTCTTCTGACTCCCTCTCCCCTCTCCCCATGCTCCTAATTTGCTCAGGAGATCTTGTCCCTTTCCCCTTCTCTAGGGGACCATGTATGCCTCTCTTAGGGTCCTCCTTGTTTCCTAGCTTCTCTGGTGGTGTGAATTATAGGCTGGTGATCCTTTGCTTTGTGTCTAAAATCCATATATGAGTGAGTACATACCATGTTGTCTTTTTGTGACTGGGTTACCTCACTCAGGATGGTTTCTTGTAGTCCCATTCATTTGCCTTCCAATTTCAAGATTCCACCCCCCCCCCACCCTCTAGCCGAGTAGTACTCCGTAGTGTAAATGTACCACATTTTCTCCATCCATTCTTCAGCTGAGGGGCATCTAGGTTGCTTCCAGGTTCTGGCTATTACAAATAATGCTGTTATGAACATAATTGAACAGATGTCCTTGTTGCATGAATGTACATCCTTTGGGTATATGCCTAAGAGTAGAACTGCTGGATCTTGAGGTAGACTGATTCCCATTTTCCTGAGGGACCTATAGTTGCCCTTGCCTGCACTTCCTGCTTGACTCCTTGCTGTGTGTGATACCCTTGGCTGCTGCCGTTTCTTCCCTCTTCAGACTAGCCCTCACTGTAAGGCACACAGCCACACTCTGGTGCAGGGAGGCACACACGAGACTAAGAGCAGAAACAGGGTTTTGAGGGCACAAGTGAAAGCCGATAAGGCAGGTTCCGGTAATGTAGCGATGCACAGGCCCTAGGCTGAATGACTGCTCCTGATGCGGCCCAGTGATGCCCGGAGCTCTGTTAGTATCTGTCAGGAACATGGGACACACTTGTTGAAAAACACAGATTGCAGGGCTTGGGGGAGATGGCTCTCTTAGAAAAGAGCTTACCTTAAAAGCCCTGTCTCCAGCCCTCAGCATTTTCCATCACCTTATCCATCCTTTCTGTTGGTTGAGTTCTGACTATGTATGCCCTTAGATACTCATTTGTTGGGTCTCTGTTTCCTGTAGAAGCCTTATGAGCTCTGCTTGCTTAATTCCCAATTGTAGTAGCAGTGTGCCTATTTACAGCTACTTGGATGTCTTTGTAATTCAGTCCTGTCTTTTATTTCTTTCCTGGTTTCGATCACATTTTCTTGCTTTATAGTAGGTCTGATAGTTTTTGAGTGAATAATGAACACTGTACATTTTTTGTTGAATGCCAGTCTTTTTGTTCTCCTTAAAGAATATTGGTTACTGTTCTGGCAAGTGGTTACGTTTTTTATGGGTTAAGTCACACCTGACTTGGCTGACTTTAGGTTGAGGGTTCTTACCCACTATAGTAGGCATATTTTGCCTGGAGAATTCTTTGTTTGGGGACATTGCGTGTGCATAGTAGGATGTAGATAGTAGATATCACTGTGTGGCCCTGGATGGCTTGAAACTTTCTATGTAGACCAGACTGGTCTCAAACTCATAGAAACCCACTTGCCTTTTGTCCTCTCTAGTGCTGGGATTAATTGCCACCATGCCCCACTATATCCTAGGGTGTTTACAAGATTCTCTGGCTCCACCCACTATATAGGAGTAGTAACCCCCGAGCTGTATCAGCCAAAGATATGGCCAAGCCTTGCCAATTGCATCCAGTTAAGAATCTTTGCTTTTGGATTCATTTAGCTCTATCCCCATTTCTGCTTATTTCTGTGTGTTCAGTGTGGTCTAGTGAGACCCTCTGTCACTGGTGATCTTTCTGCTCACCAGTGACTGCTTTCCTCTGGTATTTTCAGTCCTGGCCTTATGGGGGATATCTTGTGTGTCTAGTTTGGCATTCCAGGTACTTTAGATTTCTGGAGGTTTTTATTTAGCTTCCTCCTTGGGTGTTCTTCCATAAAATGCCCAGCTTTCCCTGCCTGTCTAAACTCTAAGATTGGTATCACCTGCCTTCTAACATCTGCAGCCCTGGTAGATTGTACAATTTCAGTTCTCCACCCCTGTTATGCAGCTGGGGAAGTGCCTTGAGCAGAAAGATGGGGTGGGTCATGGTTAACCTTTATTTGTTTTCCTTCCTCTGGAGAGTTGGCTTGGAACTACTTTAATCTGATTTCCAGAAAGGTTTGCACTCTGTGTTTTCTGTCCTGTTTTCCGGCTATGGCTGGATGCCTCAGCCTCTCTGGTACACACCCAATTCTAAGTGACTGACTGACTGAGTGGATGGATAGATGGATGAGGGACAGCATGACACAAGGAGAGGTGGTTATGGTGGATGAGAGGGACTGGGGAGATCTGCATGGGAGGCATTCAGTGTCAGCAAATAAACATGGGGAAGTATAGCAGGATGTGGATGTCAATGGTAAGGACATTGTAAAGATGGCACCTCATCTGAGGGGAAGAAGGGTCCAAAGATAGGATTGGCCATGGCTTTGTATGATGGAAGAAGTTTCTAGAACACATACTTCCCATAGAAGGTGGCTACTGGGGAATACTTAGTAAATCTTAAGTGCTCTGATGTAGACCTCTATAACTGGCCATTACATGACCATTGTCATCTTGAAGTCAGAGTGGCTGCGGTTGCCTGCATGAGGCCCTCTTAAGGTCAGCCAATGTACAGTCCCTGACTGGGACTGGGTAGAGAGATCATCAGAGATCCCAGACATTCATTCCTTCTAGTACCTGAAATTGCACGAAATCGTCCATTGTTTTGGAGGAGTGCTAGAGTGTGAACTAAGCAGAAAGTTGATAGAGGAAGGGAACTTTGGGGACATAGTTATCATGTGTCTCCCATGCTGCAGTGGAGTTTTTGGTGGTACAGCGGCCCGAGTCTCCTACTTCCTTGTAAGTCATCACAACAAACCCAGCGATTCATCAAACCAGACATGTTAGGAATGTTGTTGTTTTCTCTATCTGGGGTAAATAGAAATAGAGTCCGTAGAAAAGAAATCACCCTATCTCACCATTTTCAAGAGAAGCCAGAAATTTAGTTTTTGGGATAAATCCTAAACTTTAGGTGTTAACAATGAACAAAGTCTTGATCTAAATAAATCATCTTGGGTAAAATGTATACTGAAGGCATCCAGTTTTAGCCAATTATTCTTCCTTACAATGCCTATCTTCTATTTTTTCCATATTAAAAGGATGCTCTTCGACACAGGATTTTTATTATGTCATAAAAATGTCGGCTTCCTCCTAGTGACTCTGGATCCATAGGAAGAGAAGCTGCACTGATTGTATTAACCTCTATATCTGTGATGCTTGGCATGCATTCAACCCTGGCAATTTAATTCTGATGCTTTGTATCTGAGTCAGCACAGATCCCACAAAGTTGAAGCCTGTCTCCAACAAGATCGCCCTCGTGTTGACAACAGTGAGACCTCAGTTCCTCTGCCACCTGTCACTCTGACCAACTGGTTCCCGATTCAGGGTCCCCAGCACTCCCTGGTGTTTTATAATTAATTAGATGGCCTCACAGACCTCAGGAAGGTGCCATGCTTACTACGTCAGTTTTATCATAAGGAAAACAGACAAGGACCATCCAAAAGAAGAGACCTATAGGACAAAATCCAGAAGGGTTCCAAACATGCAAATTGTCTGTCATCAACCTTTTGAGCTAGAGTGTGACAGCTATGTGACATGGTGATCTACAGTCTCCAACAGATCTTTGTGTTCAGTGTCTGCAGAGGATTTCCCTAGAGGCATGATAGTTGACTCATTGCGATGAGGGTGGACTGAGTCTCCAGCTTTCCTCCCTTGCTCCCTGGACACTGGGCTGATGTGTGCATTGCTCCAGGCCTCGAGTCACAATAGGTCTTTTTAGCATTGTCTGTTCCTACACAGAGGCTATAGAGAATGCTAACACATATCAACTCGTTGCATGAACTCAGGTAGCTGAGGGCCTACTGTGAATAGCGGATGAACTTCTGTCACTTGAGGAATTACAAGGTTTAGAGGCCCCCTCCTGAAACTCAAGTCATCAGACTCTTCCTTTGTTTCAAATTTATTCTTTCACAACTTCATACATGCATTTCATGTATTTTGATCATATCACCCATATGACCATCTCTCATCTCCCTCTCAATCTCTCTCCTTCCAAACATTAATGAGAGGCTAAATGAATTGTTGCACAGCAGCTGCTCAGCAAAAAACCAGATAAGAGTGACTGTAGAGTGACTAGGCAAATGGGATACCATTTGCTCTTGGGACTGTGTTTAAATCGTATATGAAGTCATTGCTGTCCTGAAGCCACTGGTGTTGACAACAGTCCTGAGGGCTCCTGTACGACTATGCCCTGGTGGCCATTGGGACTTTTCAAAAGCAGTGCAGGTTGTGATTTTTCTTTCCTTCCAGAGCCTCAGGAAGATTGTGTTCCCCACTTTCTAGCATCGCCGGCACAGCTAGGTGATTTGCCTTGACGGATGAAGTGTTGGTGAGCCGTACCCATCGCTAGCACTTCCGGGTGGATCTTTAAAAGCCATCCGAGGCCTCTGCATCCCTTCTTCATGGTGCATGTGTGTGTATTAAGAAGCTAATGATCCAATTTGGATGAGAAGCATGAATAAGAAATAAACCTTTGCTGAGTTAAAAATGCCACGATGTGGGGATTGTTTATTACTGAAATGTAACCGAGCACGTTTTTGACTAGCATAAACATTGTGCATGTATTATTAAACCATTATTATCATTTAATACTTCCTATAATCTGTGAGGTCATTAGTATTCATAGCCTCATTATTATAGATGAGGAAGATGAAGCAATGACAAATTATGCAAGCCGTTCGGATTCACACCGTTAGTAAGAGCGGCACCAAAGTCAAGGCGTCATCTCCATGTCTCAGCGGAGAAGACCAGACCCAATAACAATGGCAGGGCCAGGGGAGAGAGTCCCTAATACTTGAGACTGATGGCAGTGGCTGCCTTGCGGTACAACACTATGTGGAAGAAAGGTGTTTAATTCTATTTTTTCATTGTTTTGGGTTTTTGTTTTGTTTTGCTTTTGAGACATGGTTTCATGTAGCCCAGGCTGGCCTTCAACTCTTTATGCTGTCAAGGGTGACTTTGGTCTGATTTTCCTGAATCTAACTCTTGAGTGTTGGAGTGGGATTACAGTTTTGAGACAGGACATCGGGCCTGGTTTATGTAAGTGCTGGGGCTAGAACCCAGGGCCTCGTGTATTCCAGGCAAGCACCCTACTATCTGAGCTCCTTGTGTCTGTCTTTTTGATGGTAGGCTGTCCTTTCCATTTCGGGCTCCGGGGTCGGTGGGGAGGAGCCGTGAACATGCCTACATGTGTTTTGTGTATTTGGAATTAGGAGACATATGGGGGATTTTAGTTGTTGGTTGCTCTTAATAGCACATACAGAATGGTCTAGAGGATTTCTTCATGCCATGTGGGAAGCCTTTCCTGACACCTTGGCATTTAAGGGACTAAATGACTAAATGAATGACTAAATGCTGCAGGTGATTGGGTTGGAATCTAAATGGCAATGAGGGGCGACCAGGGCTAGTGACAAAGGGTTAGCCATCTGGGTCTCTCCTGGCCCTTGCAATGCTTTGAGTGTTTAATTGGATTTTCTGTCAAGTGTGTTTTACTGAGTCCCGACGTTTGACTAAGAAGCAAATTCATCAAATATGTTCACGGGTTATAAGCAGTCATACTCTGGATTCAGTAGAAGGGTCTGGAGGAGGGCCAGAAAGAGCACCTTAGGATACCGTAGAGGAGGAGAGAGATGCCTGCTTGTTCCAGCAGCTTGCCTGTTTCTCAGGCCCCATGGTTCCCCCATTCAAGCTCAGGCCTGCACTGCTCATCCAAGCCCAGACACACACTGCCTGCTCCTATTGCTCACTTCTCAGTTCTTCACGTGTAACAGTGCTGTGTGGTCTTGTAAGGATATTTCCCATTCTTTCTTTTTTCTCATGTGTATGTGCATTTATGCCTGTCTCCTGTGTGTGCATGCATGTGCACTCAAGAGGACATGTATGTAGAGGACAAAGGTTGACACCGGGTGGCAGAGTCTCTTGTTTGATACCAGAGTTCACCAATTTGGTTAGTTAGCCATCCAGCTTGCTCCTGGCATCCGTTGATCCACTTCCTCTGCCTCCTGTGCTGGGGATCTAAACTCTAGTCCTCAGTCCTTGCAAGGATGCTTTTTAAAATTTTTACCTGTCTGTCTGTCCATCCATCCATCTATCTATCTATTATCTATCTACCTATCTCTCTATCTATCTCCTATTTATTTTTTCATGTCAAGTGCTTTACCAGCTAGAACCATCTACCCAGCCAACATGTCACTTCCAGAACCTCCTTCTGATACAGAATTCAGTTCTTCATACGGAAAAAATGACTAGTTATTGGTTTTTATTGGCTCTAACTGTCAGCTGCATACAACCTAGAACCACTTAGTGTGCTGGCTAGTTTTGTGTCAACTTGACACAGTCTAGAGTCATTTGAGAGGAGGGGACCTCAGTTGAGGAAGTGCTGTGTAAGATCTGGCTGTAGGGCATTTTCTTAATTAGTGGTTGATAGGGGAAGGACTGCCCACGGTGGGTGGTCCCATCCCTGGGCTGGTGGTCCTGGGTTCTATTAGAAAGCAGGCTGAGAGGGCCATGAGGAGCAAGCCAGTAGGCAGCCCCCTTCAGGACCTCTGCATCAGCTCCTGCCTCCAGGTTCCTGCACTGTGTGAGTTCCTGTCCTGACTTCCTTCCGTGATGAGCAGCAATGTGGAGTGTAAGCCAAGTAAACCCTTCCCTCTCCACATTGCTTTTGGCCACGCATCATCACATCAATAGAAAAGACCTAGGACATAGATTGGTACTAGGACCATGGGGTATTGCGGTGACAGACCTCACCATGTGTTTTGGGAGGGCTGCGGAAGGACTTTGGGACTTTGGGTCAGAAAAGCCATTGAGTGTTCAAGGCTCTGCGAACTGTTCTATGGGAGCTGGGAAGCTAAGAGCGCTGTGAACAGTACGGACAGTGGAGGCCTGGCCAGTGAAGTTCCAAAGGGAAGCAAAAAGTCCATCAGGCCATTTGTGTGAAGATTCATGCTTTCCGGTCAGCAGGGTCTGGAGAGTAGGCTGTGATTAAAAGGAGACCAGGACCATTGAAGTAGATAGAGGCTTTGCTGGGCCAGTTGATGCTGGCAGCTGGGGCTGCGTGATCAGGTGTGATTGATTAGAGACCAGCATCACTGAGGTGAAGTGCTTCCCTCATGGTCAGCACACAGAAGCTGTGTTCCACGGGCAGCTAAGGTTGTGCCTCATGCTGGCAGCTGACCTTGGTAGAGTTAAGGGTCACCAAGGTGGTACTGGGATTGAAGGCGTGAAGGGGTCATGGAGAGCAGCTGAGGCTTGGCGCAGTGTGGCAGGGCTGGAGTCCCTGAGGAGAGGCCAGGAGAGGCACCCCAGCATTTCTGGAGATTCCAGTCCATGAACAACCATGACCAAGAGCAGCAGAGGTGGAGTAGAGCCAGAAGAACCTAGAAGACAGCTGGGTGCTGCAGAGGGCACAGCTGGAGGAGGGACCAAGCCCTTCGGAGGAGCCCAGAAGATCGTGAGTGGACATTAAACACTGAGTAAGTTTACACTGTTGGAATTTGTTTTTAGTTTGTTCGGATTGGGACTGGGTCCTGGTTCTTTCCTCTTTTACTTTTTTTTTAACATTCATTTGTATTTTATATATTGTATTTTGTGTTTGTATTGTCTGTATGTATGTCTGTGTGACAGTGTTGGATCCCATGGAACAGGAGTAATAGAAAGTTGTGAGCTGCATATGGGTGCTGGGAATTGAGCCAGGGTCCTCTGGGAGAGCAGCCAGTGCTCTTAACCGCCGATCTATCTCTCCAGCTCCCCCGGTTCTTTTCCCTCTTAAAGTGAGAAAGTATTTGATTTATTTTTTATTTTACAGGATCCCACAGTTGAGAGCCTTTGAACTTTTAAAGAGATTTTGAGATTTTATAAAGTCCTTGGATTTTAAAAGAAACTGAATTTTTAAGTGTTTGGAGTTTAAAGATTGTTGGATCTTAAAATTTGGAAGGTTTATATTGTAATGTCGATATTCAAGTGTGATCTCAGGGAAGACAAAAAAGGAAGGTTCATGGCTTAACGGTGACGTGATCATGTGTCAAGTTGACAAGAGGTCAATTATGTTGGCTGGTTTTAGTTCAACTTGATGCAAGCTAGAGTTATCTGAAAAGACAGAAGAACCTCAACTGAGCAAATGCCTCTGTAAGTTCTGGATGTAGGGCATGTTCTAAATTAGTGAATGATGGGAGTTGGTGGTCCTGAGTTCCATTAGAAAGCAGGCTGAGCAAGCCACGAGGAAGCAAGCCAGCAAGCAGCATCCCTCCATGGCCTCTGTATCAGCTCCTGCCTCCAGGTTCCTGTTTGTGTGAATTCCTGTCCTGCCTTCCTTCAGTGATGGATGATGATGGGGAAGCATAAGCCACACAAACCTTTTCCTTCCCAGCTTGCTTCACGGTCATGGTGTTTCATCAAAGCAATAGAAACTCTCTTTAAGACACTTAGGGAGAAAGTCTTCATATGGAATTATCTAGATCAGATGGACCCAAGGACATGTCTGTGGGGGTCATTTTGATTGTTAGTTAAGGTGGGAAGATGGAGTGTGGACAGCACCATATCCTGGGCTGGAGCTGAACTATTTACGAAGAACACTAGCTCATCAGCAGACGGGCCCCCTAGTGAACACCCTGGTGACATGCCTAGCAGTTGGAGTTCCTGCACTGACTTCCCTGAAATGAGGGACCATCGTCTGTAGTTTTGAGCCAGTTGAATCCTTCCTCCCCAAACTTACTTTTGACCCTGATGCTCCATCATAGCCACAGCTGTGAATGAGAGCGGTGTCTTATGTCTTAGCAAGCATCTTCCTCCTCCATCCCTCCAATTGGACTCAGCACTGTCCATACAGAAAGCGTGCTTGTGCTGAATTATTTAACCCCATTTGGTTAAGCTAAAATGAGGATAGCATCTCCTGGAAGAGGGCACGCAGCTTTCCAGAAATTACCAGAGCTGGCACAGTGTTCACATATTTTTTTTTTGGCAAGTAAAGTTATCTGTTTTATTTCTTAACAATTCAGAAATAATTTGAGGACTCTGTGACTAGCCTCTTTGAAGAAGGATTGGGGTCAGGGGTGGTGATTGGTGGCGGTGGTAGTGGTGGTGGTGGCGGGCTCACCCTGTAAAGCACTTGCCTTCTTAACAGGAGGACGTGGATTTGGATCCCCTGCTCCCCTGTGAACACAAGTGTAGTGGTTTGCATTTGTAACCCCAGAGCTGGGCAGTGTGGAGGCAGGAGGAATGCTGGGCCTTGCTTGCCAGCCAATCTAGCCAAGTCATTTCAGTCATGTCTATCTGTCTGTCTGTCTCTCTCTCTCACACACAAATCATACACAAATATACATTTATGGTTTGAATGTGGCGAGCATCCTCCAAAGGTACCTTTGCTGCCATCTTGCCTCTCAGGATGGTGATGCTGTGGAAGCTCTGGTCATTATGTCTGAGCCTAAACGTGACGGGGAAGATGGAGTCAAAACTCACTTGTTTAGACGGTAGTAAATTTATGCACCAACGATTTATGAAATATAGGCAGAGTCACCCGAACAATAAGGGAACACCCCTGGGCCCTTACAAACATAAATTACATGCTTGGCATCTGGAACGTAAACTGCATAGTTCTTCTCTTTGGATGTAGATAGCAGTTAATGATGACAAGGGCGTATCGAGCATAATGTAATTTCCCCTCTGGAAGTGTGTCTTGGAAATCATAAAGCTATTTCTGGTTCAAAGGATGACTTTCCAAGAATTAACTTACAGAGCTTCCCAAGCCAGAGCAACAGAGAGCAGAACAAAATAAAAACAAGACAAAACCCTCCGGGGGAATTAGTTCATTTGTTTTCCTTTGGAAAGGAAGCTCCATGCTCCCCAATAGTCCTTACATTTGCTGAGGAAATAGTTTTTCTTTGTAGAATGTGTGGAGTAATAGACGACTTCTTGTGAGTGGTGTAACCTCCTGAAATACCCATAGTGCCACTCTCTTCCCTGTGTCTTCCCAGTGTGCTCTTCCAAATCTGTGTGAGGTACTTTTAGTCCCCTACTTTTGGACAGTCCATTTGAAAGCCAGAGAGGTTATCATAAGCTATAGAACCTCCCCGCTCCTTCCAGTGAGGCCCCACCTTCTGAAGGTTCTACAGCCATCCCAAACAGTACCACCAGCTGGGGTCCAAGTATGTAAATCAGTAAGCATGTGGGACACAGTTCTTATCAAGCCCATAGCAGACAGGATTATAGCATGGTTATGTCAGAAAATTTAAGGTCTAGCTCTTGTGCACTTTGGCCTATTTTTTCTACCAAACTCTTGTTTGTACAGAGACCCACAACTGGCCAACATACAGAGGTTAAGACTGTGGGACACTCAGCTCAAAATGGGACATCTGTATCACACTCCCTCCTCACAAGCCTCAGAGATTGTCTCAGAAGAGACTGTGGAAAGATGATACGAGCCAGAGGTAGTGGGCGTATGCAGAGACACCATATTTGCTGGATATGACAGGACCATGGTCATTGCATGGGAATTCACAATGGTCATGACTACATATACAAAACCGGCACAAGAACAAGCTGTCCAAAGTCCCAACATGGATGGGGAAGGACTCTTGAGGTTCCACTCCTAGTTAGTGAGATATTGGCGACTGATGGCTTCTGGGAGAAGGACAGTCAGCTTTCTTCAGGAACATGGCTCTAGCAGATGCTCCTGTGTCCAGGCAGATGCAGGCGACCTCAAGTGGACTCAATGAGTTAAAAAAAAAAAAAAAAAAAAAAAAAAAAAAAAAAAGAAAAGAAAAGAAAAAAGGGCACATGAAGTGGATGGAACAATGATGGTGGACAGACAGAGGAAGAGTTGGGAAGGAGGGAGGAGGGAATTGGGGTGAACTTGGTCAAAACACATTGTATGCATGCGAGAAAAAAATTCTTAAACAATTAAAGCCTCTCTACTGTATTTCATGCCTTCTTGCTATCAGGAACTTAGTTCCAGATATGTGTAAACATGCACAAGTAGTAGATTCATTTGTCCATTCGATTCCAATTATTATCTAAGAGGATTATTAATTTACCGTATAAAAACTGAGTTCATTTTTGGGGGTACCCTCCGTGGAGCAGGCTCTGTGGTCTCTCCACTAGTCAGTTACCCTACGGTGAGCCCAGTGGGAAGAGCACCATGGAACCATGCTGTGGATTTGTTGTAGAACTCCGAGCTGTAGATCCTGCTCATCGGTGTCGTGTTCTGCTGGTTTTCCTTATTGAAGCCCTGGCTACTGTTGTGTTGTTTGCTGTTTAAACAGCCGACTCTCACACGCTGGTCCCAGAGGGTCACACTAGCATGCTTCCTGCAGTGCTTGCAAGGTGGGTGTCCTCGCCTGATTTCTGTTGTGGCGGTAAAACCCTGAGACCAAAGCAACTTGAGGAGGGAAGGGTTTATTTCATGTTCATCACAGTCCATCATTGAGGGAAGCCAGGGCCGGGACTCAAGGCAGGACCTTGAGGCAGAAACAGTGGAGTAAC
Source organism: Phodopus roborovskii (assembly GCF_943737965.1). NCBI lineage: Eukaryota > Metazoa > Chordata > Mammalia > Rodentia > Cricetidae > Phodopus > Phodopus roborovskii. Next base: position 3,891,977 of record NW_026125295.1, read on the forward strand.
ACTACTTTCTGCCTTGCTACCCCTAGCTCACACAGCCTCCTTCCTTCCTTCCTTCCTTCCTTCCTTCCTTCCTTCCTTCCTTCCTTCCTTCCTTCCTTTCTTCCTTCCTTTCTTCTTATTTGTTCTTTGTGTCTTTCAGATCATGCATCTCAATCCCATTCATGTCCCTGACCCTTCATATCCACCCCCTGCCCTTGCAGCCCTCCCCCAAATAAAATAAAATTTAAGAGAGAAAAAAAGAGAAAAATAAATCTTGTCGTAGAAGTTGTGACGTGACACATTGAGTCATGCAGTGAACCCTTTTACCCACATAGCTTTTCTTGCAAGTTTTCGTTGCAAAGCATCATCGATCTGGTTTGAGGCCTCTGTTTTCCACGATGCTCTGAATGTTGGACCTTCACTGGGACTCCTGCTGGTTATCCTGCTGTTGCCCTGTGTTATGGAGATCCTGTGTCTTCACCATAAGGATGAGCTCTCTAGCATTTCCCTGGTTAGATCAGCAGTGAGCAATGGGCAGGGCCTGTTTTCATATCACCAGGGTCAACTATCCCATACCTACACCATCAGGGCCATGCAGCTACCTTTCTAATACAGCCCAGACCTGCTTGCCTAGAGATGTACCTTCCACAGTGGGCTGGACTCTTCCATAGTAATTAGAAATTAGGAAAATGCCTCGTAGACATAGCTGCAGGCCAATCTCTTCCAGACAATTCTTCTGTTGCCGATCCCTCTTCCCAGGTGACTCCGGGTTTGTGTCAGGTAGAAAGCTGAAGCTAATGATGACAGTTGGAAAGGGGCATTTGCAGAAGTGTCTCTGTTCCCTCCTCTCTCTTGCCTTTCTTCTTCATCCTTGCTCCCTTTTAAAAAGAGTCTTGGTTGCTTAGCAGGCTCTGAGCCTTCTGCTGGGCCAGGGAGGGCACTGTGAAGGGAAGGCATGTGACTTGAGGCTCACATCACTTTCATCAGAAGAGGAGGAGAGTCATAGCATGTCAAGGTTTGAGACTGAGGTTCACGTGGCACCCAGAATGAACTAAGCAGGACTTACAGGGCCTCACACAGACTGAAGCAGCAGCCATGGAGCCTGCATGGGGCTGTGCTACAACCTGCATGTGTGCTGTGGTGTAGCCTGGGGTTTTTGTGAGATTCCTTAGAGTGTGAGTGTGTGTGTGTGTAGGGGGCTGTCTCTGCCTCTCTTGCCTGCTCTTGGGACCCTTTTCCTCCTACTGGGTTGCCTTATCCAGCCTTGATATATGGTTTGTTCCTAGTCATAGTTATGCTGTGTCTGGTAGATATCACTGCGATGTCTGCTCTTTTCCGAAGGGAAATGGAAATGGAGGAACAGATGGTTTGGCTGGAGCTTGAGGGTGGTGCTGGGAGGAAAGGAAGGCGGTGATTGGGATGTACTGTATGAGAGAAGAATGCATATAAAGAAAAATAAAATAAGTTGGGATTCAAGAGTACTCACTGAGATGATCCAGCCTTGCAGAATAGTACAGCCTAGACTTAACAATTATCTTAAAATTTCCCAGGGTGCCCCAAGGATTACTAGTACCCCCCCCCCAGTCAACAGGAAGTAGTCTAGAAAACTATACCCACATCCCCCCCCAAAATGGGTCATGGTTGTTTATTATCATTTACGGGGGGTTGTTATAAGTTGTTATTGGTAATGGTCAGAAAGAAAGCTGAACAAAGGAGATTAGATTCAAGCATCTCTTTCTGAAATGTTGCCAAGACAAGGTAGGACAGTCCTTCAAAATTCCCTGCTTCATGGGAAAGTCTGTCAGATGTTCTAGCTGGATGCCCCAATGTTGCAGGGGAACCTAGGGGGACTGCCCAGGTGGCCTGATGTCCCTGTCATTAGGTAACATATCACACTTATGAGGTCTTTGAAGGAGTTAAAAACTAGATAGTTGTAATTATAATTTTCCATAATTATGATAGAAAGGTAAATTAGATGTAAGACTTTAGAGTCACAAAGATAAAATTGATAATAAGATATTTTTTCTAATTTTGCCAAATACAAATAGACTAGATATTATAAATATAATTCTAACTTGATAACTATTTTTGTTGTATATAACCTTACTATGTTAAAGTTAAAACCTTCCTTTTAAATTGTACAAAAGGAGGAAATGCTGTGGAATAATCCTCTTGTACACTGTAAAAATTTGTCACTGGAATTGGTTTAAGAAAACACGGGCAGGAAATACAGGTAAGGGTCAACAAATTAAGGGTGATGGGAAGAAGAAGGGTAGAGTCAGGAGATGCCAGACAGATTCAGAGGGAACAGGAGATACATGTGCCATGTTAATAACGGTACTGAAACATGGCAGAGCACAAATAAGGGATATGGGTTAACTTAACATGTAGCTACTTAGCAATAACCCTGAGCTACTAGCCCAGCATTTATAAGTAATATTTACTCTCAGTGCATTTGTTTGGGAATTGTTAGTGAGTGAGAAACTTCTTCTCTGAGGTGGAGTTCTTTTGAATAAAAAATTTAGTAGGGGGATTCTTAACATCAAGGAAAGGCAGTGTGGTAGGGGGCTCTGAGGAGAAGTCAGGCCCACAGAGCAGAGCAATCCTCTCTCCTTAGTTTCAGAGTGAAGAGGTCCCACCCCATAGCATTGATGAATAGGCCATAGTAAGCTGCTGTGCGTAAGTTGTCTCTGATCCCCAGAAAGCAAAGAACACAATAAAGGTCCATCCCTTTGGTTCATGTGTATCCATAATGGGATGTGTTTCCTCTAGGCTCTGTTTACAAGGAGAAGTAAGAATCACAGACTCTGTGTAGGGCTGTAGTGGAGGACACTATAGAATCATGTATTCCCGTGGACAGAGAATGTGGCTGCTGTGGGTGAGCGGGAGAATGGCCTAACTGCTCCCTAGCCCCACCCCTGACAGGGAAGCCTTAGATGAGCAAATCTGCAGGTGTTTGAGGACTAGAAAAGAAACAAGAAAGGGAGATGCTGCCATGACCTTCTGGGAGGGACGAGTGACAGCTGATGAGTGGTCCTTCTGCCGCATGATGCTGTCATGCTGTGCAAAGCCTGCGTTCTCGGATTTTCAGAGATGTTTCCAAACTCGGGTTGTCTGTTCCCGAGACCAGCGTCCTGCTGGCATTCTATTCTTCCTTCATTGCACACACTGTAGAGATTACTTTGGGAGGGGGGTGACAGCCTTCCCATACAAGGACAGAGATACATATTCATTGCTGCAGCTTCCTTAGTCCTTATTTATCATACTTTAGCTGTGTTTCATGCATATTCCAAATCTTGCTAATTTGAATCAATTCTATCCAAAATTCATTGTTAGATGAACGTTTTCTATTTTTGATACCCTTGTCAAGGGTAGTTTTCCTTCTATGACATTTCCCAAGAGTGCGCCGTTTTTCTGTAGGCACACCATCTGGTTTTTTGTATGTTGTCATCATTCCCTATGCCTTGACATTAGTCACCTTCTACACCATACCTATTTTCTGTTGTTTGAAGTTGGTTGAGTCTCTGGAGTTCCAGGGATATAAGCACATTACCTGCAGATAATGTTGTTCCTCCTGTTTTTATTTATTTATTTTTTTAAATAAGTTCATTGTCCTAGAAAATTGCATTGGCCAGGATCTCTGTAACAATGTCAAAGGCTGCGTGTAGGGGCAATGGCATCATGGGCTTTTTCCTGACATGACTGTTAAGATATGTTGTAATTCTCTGCCTGAAGTGTATGTCTGTAGGGCCATGCTATCATGATTGACAGGGGCCTGCTTATCTACTAGTACAAATTGTCCCTCTTCCCTCAGACTTTCCTGGTTTTAATACTGAGAGTCCCGTCCTAGAAAACTTCTCAGACTGAGGCAAACCTCAAGAACAGTGGATGGGAGTAATTTTGGATCATTTCCCAGCCTCTCTGGAGCTACTTAAAAAGTTTCCATTCTATTGGTACGATTGACAACATCTGTATGTTTAATAATATTGGGTTGTCCTTGACCTTGCTATGAGCTTCAGTTGGTCTTGCTATGTTAGTTCTCTCTGGTGTGTGTATCTGTGTGTACATGCACAGGTGTGTGCAAGTGGGCGTACACAACTGTGTGCCTTCACGGGAGGCCAGAGGTCAATGTGGGCACCTTCTTAAGTTATCCTCTTTCTCATTGTTTGAAAGAGTCTTTCACAGTGTTGGAGGTGGGAAGGGTCACTGTCACCTACGCTGGCCGGCCAGTCAGACCCAGAGATCCCTCTGCCTGCCTAGCACTAAGACGACAAGAGCTTGCTAGGGACTCCCTTTCTCCAGCAAGGTTCTACTTGCCAAAGGTCCCTCACCCTCCCACAGTGGCGCCGCCATTTGCACAGCAAATGTAAAACATGAGCATGTATGGAGACATTTCCCATTCAAACCATAACAGAGACTCTTCTTTGGCCCAAGGGACATGCACTTGTTTAAGCCAATGTGGTGGTTTTTTTCAGCCATACCCCAAGCGATCCACACATTACCGATGTTAGAGCTTGCTATAAGTGGGAACTGTCTTCTAGAGGCCCATGTGCTGAAGGCTTGGTCCCCAGCCTGTGGTGCTACTGGGAAGTAGTGGGATCTTGAGGATGTGGGTTCTTACTGGAGAAAGGCAGGTCTTGAGGATACATTAGGACTTTGCTCTCCTCTTCTCAGTCTGCTTTATGGCCATTATGTGATGAGCAGCCCTCTTCTAACCATGGTAATGCAGCCACAAGCTTGACGTCAGAGTGGAGAGACCATGGATTGAAACCTCAGAAGTCACCAACCAAAGTAGAGCTTTCCTCTCTATGAGTTGATTACCTCAGGTATTTTGTCACAGTGGCAAGAAGCTGACTCACACACCCCTTTTCTTATTGAAGTTTCTTTTTCTGGCCTCCCCTTGCCCTCTGAGGAACATAAATTCCTATGAGTCACAGGAATTGCTGGGATAGGCATAATGCATCCATGAGTCTGTGCCAAGCGCTTTTGAGGGTAAGGACACCGTGTCAACATAACTATTTGTTCGATTTTCCTTTTCCTGTTTTGCTCATTTGTATTCGAAACATAAGAAAAAGGAAAAGGAAAAAAAAATGGCTTCCTTGCCAATGCGTGGTGGCAGCATGACTCTAAGGTAGAAAGAAGAGAGGTCTGCTGTCCCCCGACAGGTTTCCTTTAGCAGAAGGGTGCTGGAAGACTTCCTCTGGACTTCCCACTGCGTCTGCTCACCCATCATCACTGCTCAGTGGCATCGCCTTTCCGTCTGCTGGACCACAGGTCCCTCCGCTGCTCCCTTCTCCCGAGCTGCGAGACCTCACGGGCAGTTTCATGCCCTACAAAAGAAAGAAAGAACACGTAGAGCCCTACACCTGTGATCCCAGTTCAGACCCCAGGTAGAGGGTGGGACCAGTGCACCTACCTAACACTTCAAAGTCATCACGTTCCCCAGGAGAACTCACGGGGCCAGGTCCATGTCCCCCACGCAGCCGTCTTGTAGGACCAGACACGACAGCCTCATAGCCATCCCAGGCTGAGACCTGGAAGTCATCCCATGCCATCCTCCCCCCTTAAGCATTGCATTAAGTCTGCACCATGGATCCTATTCTTCTGTTCCCTCCTTCCACTTCCTCCACACAAACCCAAGCAATCATTCTCCGGATGCACAAATGACCTCATGACCAAATTCCCGCAGCCTTTGCCTGCTTCTACTCTGCCTTCCTTCTGCTCCAGCCTGTGTCCGAGCTAGCTGGTTTTAGCTCACACTCAAGGCAGGCATGAGGATGCTGTGCCCAGATGCTATGGTGAGATGGAAGGGAAAGGCATCCCATCTCTCTGCCTGGACTGTTAGCTTGGAAAACATGCGATGAATCCCAGGTAGAATCTGATTCTGTTCCCGTGGGCAAAGAAAGGTCTGAAGTGAGTAATCTTATGTTAGAGATGAATAAGTGAGTGAGTAATCTTATGTTAGAGATGAATAAGTGAGTGAGTAATCTTATGTTAGAGATGAATAAGTGAGTGAGTAATCTTATGTTAGAGATGAATAAGTGACAGCTCTAATATGGAGATCAGACTGCCCTGCTGGCTGTTGTACTACTCTTTTTTGGGATTGGGGGGCAGCGTGTGTGCGTGCATGCGTGTGCGTGTGTGTCCGTGTGTGTGTGCGTGCATGCGTGTGCGTGCATGTGAGTGTGTGGGTGTGTGTGTGCGTGTGTGCGCGCGTGTGTGTGTGTGCGTGTGCGTGTGTGTGTGCGCGCGCGTGTGTGTGCGTGCGTGCGTGTGCGTGCTTGTGTGTGTGCGCGTGTGCGCGCGCGCATGTGTGTGCGTGTGTGTGCGTGCGTGTGTGCGCGCGCGCGTGTGTGTGCGCGTGTGTGTGTGCATGTGTGTGTCCTGGCCATGGACAGCACAGGTGCTCAGCACACCTGCAGGATTAATGATGTTCACACCGTAGCATGTCACCAAGTGCTTCCAAGCTGAGTGATGGGAGAATCCTTGAGAGACCCCCTTTCCTTTTGTAGGGAGGGCTGGGTGAACAGTGACCCCAGAAGCTAGGATCACGAATTGGAAGGTGGGGAGGGTGTGAATAAAGAAAGGTGGGCAGGAGAGAAAGAGAGAGGGGAGAGGGAGGGGAGGGGGTGGGGGAGAGGGGGCAGAAGTGAAGGGAGTAGAGAATGAAGAAGAGTAAAAGGGGAGAGGAGGGGGAGGGGGAAGGGGAGGGGGGAGGGGAAGGGGAGGGGGAGGGGGAAAGGAGAGGAAGGGGGAGGGGAGGGGAGAGGGAAGGGGAGGGAAGAGGGGAGGGGGAGGGGAAGGGGGAGGGGGGAGGGGGAAGGGGGAGGGGAGGGGAGAGGGAAGGGGGAGGGGAGAGTAAGAGAGGAGGAGGGGGAGAAAGAGGAAGGGGATGGAAGTGACGGGAAGGAGAGAAGAGAGTGAGGGGGAGGGGAAATGAAGGGGTGTGGAGAGGAGAGGGACAGAGGGAAGGAGGGAGGATGGGCTAGGGGAGGAGGAGATGGTGGGAGAAGGGGGAGGGAAGGGCGAGCGAGCTCCTGGAGCACTTGAATCTGAGAGTTGTAGGTGATTGCTACCCAGGCTCCTCAGACAGAAGTATGAAGCCGGAGGGGGGGGTGAGGGGGTGGGGAGTGGGGGGTGGGGAGGGTGAGGGGGTGGGGGAGGGGAGGGACACCACGGCTAGGCTAATGCAGGCATGCTTCCAGAGGCCGGCTCACTGCCCTGCTTGGCAATTACCCTCAGCAGAGCAGCCACCGAATTGGAGCACTCAGTCCTGACTAATACTCATCTGATAGGCAGACCAGGCTGGTGGCCTTGCCAGCTTCCTACAAGCTGTCCCTGAGCCCTGGCAGCCACTCTCCTGCTTGATAAGCCAGTAGCAGCCTGGGGAGCCTGGATTCTGCTCAACATCCCTGTCACACTTGTTGGGCAGTAGGCAGGTAGGCAATGATCAGGGCTCAAGGGTTCATTCCCAGTGAGCATCCCTCCCTTAGTCGGGTGACCCTGTGGCCTTCCTTACCATTCGAAGTCAACAGAGTGAATCTTCCCATATTGTTTGGTTTTCTGGTTTGTTTGTTTAAAAACTGTCACTTTCCTGAACTTAAGGTGACATTCTTGGCCCTGTCAATCATTTGCTTCCTAGCAGGTTCAGGATAAACCTAGAAGGTATTTTAAACTCTCAGGTTGCCAGTAGCTGTGAGCAGCATTCAGAGACTCCTGCATCACCAGATACTCCTACAGCACCAGATACAGATACTCCTGCAACACCAGATACTCCTGCATCACCAAATACTCCTGCATCACCAGATGCTCCTGCATCACCAGATGCTCCTGCATCACCAGATACTCCTGCATCACCAGATGCTCCTGCATCACCAGATGCTCCTGCATCACCAAAGTGTGTTGCCAAGACTCCTGGTTTAATGAGCACATTTCCTAGGTACTGGTGCCAACACCAGGGTGTGGCAGACAAAGGCAAGCATCTGGTGATCTGGTAACTGCTGTGGAAATCTGCATCTTGCACAGGCTGGAAGCTGAGGCAGAGGCCACTGCTGATCCCACTCCCAAGGATGCTACTGGTACCCCACCAGAGCTCCTTCACCTTTTGGGATTGGTAGCTCAGAGCAGCTGGCTGTTTTCTGCTCAGAACCGCCATGCTGGTTTAGGCTCCACCTATCACTGGCTTTAGGGGTGTCTGATTCTTTCTCAGGCCCCAAAGTGGGGGTTACTTTCATGGTGTATCTCAGCACTCTGGGGTTGCCCTTAAGCAGGCTCTGAGGTCCACAGCCCAGCATGCCCCTGTGTTCTCTAAGGCTCTTCCTACCAGACCACAAATGTCCAGGTAGCCCTCCCCTGCATGTCTTTAGGGAATCCCAACCAAGATACCAGTTTAATGGTTAATGTTAATTTTCGATGTTACACTGTGCAAATGAAGCAAGGGAGGTGTTGTTCAACAGTCTCCGCTTCCCGGCCATGGATGTGACGTGAGCTGCTTCAATGAAGCCTGAGTCACCTCGCTTCGCCGCCATGATGGTCTCCAACCTTGAGTTTCTCCCAGTGATGGACTGTGTGGTCGGACTGTGTGTGGGGTGTAGAGGAAACTCTCTCCTGCTTAAGTTGCCCTTGTCAGAGTAGTTTATCACAGTCTCAGGAAAAGAAACTAAGACACCATTCATGCATGCCCTGTTAGCTGAGTGTTGCGGTGTTGTGGGCATAGCTCAGGGGTGCAACAGTTTTTAACCCAGCACTGCCAAAAGTAAGTAAGTAAGTAAATAAATGAATAACTCCCACTGAGCAGTTGGCTGCTTTTCACAAGAGGAAAACCAGCAGCTTGGAAAAGGGACACTCCAAGCCAAGGCAGTGATGAAGGGATGGGCCCAGGGGCTTACTCTCCATTGCTCCCTTTTGTTTTGATTTGGCCATTTTGAAGTAACCACAGTTTGATGATTGTCGATCTCTGGCCATCGTGAAGATGCTACAGGGAGTGAGTGCTATGAGCATACATCTCCGATTGTGTCTCACATCTCAGATCTTATGTAGTTGTGTGTGCTCGGTTTGAACAAAGAGGATTCCCAAAGCCTGAAGGGTGACTGAAGCGTTCACACTCACCACACATTACCAGATTCCCTCGGAAAGCAGTGAAAGTCTCTCTGTGCTGTGCACCTCATGAGATAAGCGACCTTTGCCAACTCTGCTCCCAGGTCTGGAGTTTAGAAAATGGTGCTGCTTTTATGGAAAGGTGGTTCCTAGGGTCTCCTCTGTTCTTGTGTTTCTTGCGGCTCTGGGGATGAACCACAGCATCGTGGATGCTAGGCAAGTGCTCTACCACTATACTGCATCTCCCTCCCAGGTTATAGTTGTGTGTGTGTTTACTTGTTTAAATTTTTGAGACAAGGTTTCGTGTAGCCAATACTGGCCTAGAACTCATTCTGTAGTCTAGGATGACCTTGAACTTCTGAAGCCCCTCCTTCTTCCATCTCTGGGATTACAGGGATGCAGGGCTACACCTGGTTTTATGCATCACCGGGGATGATTGGTACCCAAGGCTTTTTGCATGGGAGGCAAATGCTCTTCTGAGCCTCTGGTCTGTCCCTCCCTGATTCTGGGATGACAGGCATGTGTTGCTATGCCCTGCTGCTCTAGTTACTAGTTTTAGTTTCATCTTTTTTTTTTATTACTCAGAAGTTTGGATAATTTTCTTGCAGTTATTACAAAGTTTGCCTTTCATGTCAATTGTCTGTACATGCCCTTTCTCATTATTTTTCAGGACTTTTTTTTTCTTCTTCCGTCTGTCCATTTAATAAACTCTCACAGCTCCCGGGAATAGATTTAAGTGTTTCACATATATTATTAGTTTTGCCATCTTTCTCTATAATTATAAATGTAATACTGTATAATTACCATGTCACTTTTGCTTATTTTATGAAATTATTATCTGGTCACCATGATCCATATTTCTCTATAATAGGAAGCAGAAAGCATATCTCTGCCCCGACAGCATCCTCGTTGCTGTGGTAAAATAGGCTGGTGAAAAGCAATTTAGGAGAGAGGGGCTTTATTTGGCTTACAATTTCAGGTTGCAGTCTATCACCAAGGGTAAGTTGAGGCAGGAACGCAAAGCAGCTGACTGCACAACGTCTATAATGAAGAGCAGCATGAATGGATGGATGCTTACTTGCATCCATCAGCTTCTCCATGCATCAGTTCAGCTTCTCCATGCTTACACAGTTCAGGAGCCCCTGCCCAGGGGGCTAGTCTTCCCACATCACAATTATTTGATTGTTGTAATTAATAAACAACTGCCCCCCATAGACAATGTCCAGAGGCCGACCCCCTATAGGCAGTCCATCACGTGCGTCCGCCGTGGGTTAGGTTGTGTCAGATTAACCAAGCCGACCGTCACAGGATGGAAACAGCACCCTGCTCATTATCCCACAGCTCAGTGAGTAGAAGTCAACCTTGCTTCCTGGAAAGCGCTCCCTTGCACAGTGAACTATCTATGCAACAGCCCGTTTTCGTACAAATGTTTGTACTGGGTGTTATTTTCTCCATTCATCAATGAGGAAGATGAGGTTCAGGTAATTTTTCAACTGGCCTGTCCAACCTCCCACACTTTTAAACGACCGAGCCGGGTTTGAGCACAAATGTGCTTGATTTCAAACCAGAACTAATCATGATATGGTACAATCTTTCTATGTTATGTCTAGCAATGCCTAATGTTATAACAGAATTTTTTTTTCTCACTTTGAGTTTTCATTTTTAAAAGTATGGATGATTTAAATGTTTCTGCAGCTAGCTGAGCAATTGATCTCTTCACATTTAAAAAATTTTTGTTTTTCTGCTTAGGAAGTATTGTTTTTATGATGGATTTATCCATCCTTTCTTAACTTACTATTCTAAATTCAGCTCCACTTCAGCTATAAATACCCAATGTGATGTTTCAGAGTCAGTGCCACGTCTCTGTTTGTTGGTTTTTCTTTTCTTTTTTTAACACTTTACTCTTTGCCTCTTTGGAAGCCTGCCACTCAGTTCCCAAATGAATACAAGATGTCTTAGTCTTACTTATAAATGCCTGGCCTTAGCTTGGCTCGTTTCTAATCAGCTTTTCTTAGCTTAAATTATCCCATCTACCTTTTGCCTCTGGGCTTTTATCTTTCTCTGTTCTATATACTTTGCTTCTTACTCTGTGGCTTGCAATGTAGCTGGGTGGCTGGCCCTGGTATCCTCTCTTCTCCTTTTCTCACTTCTAACCTAGGTTTCTCCTATTAATTCTTTCTGCTTGGCAGCCCTGGTTACACCTCTCCTGCCTTGCTATTTACCATTCAGCTCTTTATTAGACCAATCAGGTGTTTTAGACAGGCAAAGTAACACAGCTTCACAGAGTTAAACAGATGCAACACAAAGGAATGCAACATATCTTTGCACCATAATGTTCTGCAGAATAAACAAATGTAACACATCTTCAACTAATATTCCACAACGCCGGTTTCCCCAGCTTCTCGGTGGTGAGTGTTCATGTGGGCAGGTGACCTGGCGCCTTCCTCAGAAATCCTGCTTCCTGGGTAACCTACAGGGTAAACCTGAGTTGTGGTGCAATGCACACAACTAAGGAGTTGGTTAGGAGTAATGGCAAGAGTATTAGTGATCCTCGATTGTTCAAGGTGTTTCATTCCAAGGCTGTCAGTGGGTACCTACAAGCATGCATAGGACCTGTAATGTTTTCTTTTAACTGTCAATTTGACACAACCTAGAGTCATCCATGTAGAGTCTTCTTGAGGGATTGTCTACATCAGGTTGGCAAGGACCAGATCTGGAGATGACTGCCAAATTAACAGGTTCATGGAAGTACTATCTACTTGAGAAGATGCCTATCGATGAGCATATTGGTCAAGAATGTTCATTTGTTTGCTGTATGTAAGCTTAACGTGATTTTATACAGTCAACTGTAGATTTCTAGAGCCAGGTGGGTGTACAGATTGGAGATCGGCCGGATGGCAGGTCTGGAGTAATGGTACCATTTGAAGAGTCACGAGAATGGGGACATTGTTAGGGTCTGTAGATGGGGTTAGGTCACCTGGGATGAATGTTCAGAAGGATGAGAACCCAGGATCTCTGCCTGGGAAATAACAACTTTTCTGAGTTGGAAGAGGAGGTAGAGGGGCCAAGAGAGGCTTTTTGAAGAGAATGCCTAGAAAGATAAGAGGAACGCCCAAGTGTACTGTTTGTTTGGAAGCCAAGAGAGCAAATGCATTCTAAGGGAGGACTGACATCATTTGTGGTATTTTGAATAAAAATAGCTCCCGTAAGCCCATAGGGTGTGGCACTATTAGGAGGTATGGCCTTGTAGGAGTAAGTATGGCTTTGTTGGAAGAAGTGTGTCACGAGGGGGTTGGCTTTGAGGTCTCACAGCTCAAGCCTGACCAGGGTGTCCCTGTCGCTTCCTGCTCCCTGGGGATCCAAATACAGAACTCTCAGCACCACGTCTGCCTGCACGCTGCCACACTTCCTGCCACGATGTTAGCGGACTAAACCCCTGAACTGCAAGCCAGCCCCGAGTAAATGTTTTCCTTTATAAGAGTCGCCACGGTCACAGCAGCGAAGTTCCAGAGAGTTCTGGTAAGGTGGAGCTGGACTATGAGTGTTAGAACAGACTGCATGAAAGCTGTAGGTGGCTTCAGCAAGAAGAGTTTCAGTGGAAGTCAAGGTGGATTGGGCATACGCCCTGGAGCAAGAGCAGTATGCGTTGATAGGGAATCAGGCGTAGACCCAGAGTCAATGTCTTGTTACCATGAATGTAGGCGTCTCCCCAGGGCTTGTGTCTTTGAACACCCAAACTGCAGATGGTGCTGCTGTTGAGGGAGGTCATGGAACCTTTGGGACGGGGACTAGCTGGAGGAAGTGAGTCTCTGGGGGACATTTCTGGAGGTTGATAGCCTGGCCACACGTCCTGCTCTGTGTCTGCTTCCTGATTGTGGAGATGAGGGCCTTTGCTTCACGCCCTCTCCACCATGGCATACTCTACCCTCAGCACAGACCCTCCATCCCCTACACTGTTTCTTGAGGACAGTAAGTGATGCATAATGTATTTTTTGTTCAAATAGAAGATTCCAGAACAAATTTAAATGCTGCTAGAAGGGTCAAATGAAGAGGAAGAAAGAGAGGACACATCCCATTTTGCTCTCCCAGTTGTTGCCAAAATATTCTTTTTAGAAAGGAATACACGTGTGTGCACACTCCTGGGAGTGCATGTGCACGCACACACACATTCACCAACACTTTCAGCCTGATCCTTCTCCTTCAGCTGCTGCTCCCCGCCCCCCCCCCCACACACACACGCGGATTTGTTGTTGTAATTTTGGCATGCTCAAATGGCCCACACTGTTCCTTTTAGTAGGACACCACATGTGGAATGAAAGACCATCATCTCTGTCTGTCTGTCCGTCCGTCCGTCCGTCTCCTTTATGTCATCTCAAAGTGCGGATTAGTCATTGTCCTAAACCTGCAGTTTCCTCCCTTAGATTGCAGGGAGAACAGGGCAGTCAGGCTGAAAGCCGGGGCAGAAGTGCCGGTCTTGTAGGAAGTACACTGATTCCTTCAAGAGCTCACAGTGATAAGGGCTAGGGTCGCCTTGCAGACCAGAACTGAGACAATGACTGACCGGGCCACTCTTTGATCAGGACTGTTTAGTGCAGACTTCTGTTCCAACTCTCTCACCGCTAAAAACTCCTGTTAGGACCCTGAGGATAGACGAGACCCCTTTATTTACTTTTCCCCAACATGGTTACATTGAGTAAATCTCCTTTCTCCTCTCCCTCCTCCTCTTCCTCCCCGTGCTCCTCCCCCCTTCTTTCAGCTTATCATCCCTCCCATTGATGTGCTGGGGATGGGTAACTGAGTCCAGCTCTCTTGAGCTCCATAACCCAGGCTTCTGCCCTGCAATCTCTGGGGACACCAGCCGGGGCAAAGTATAGCTCTGACCCGGCACAGGTAGTTATGAAATGGTTACGATTGTTTCCTCTGGCCTTAATATTCATAAGTCACATAACATACTCTGTCTCCAACCACTCTAATTGGACAAACTTAGGCCACACAAACAACTGAAACCGGTCACCTGGAACAGATAAATGTCACTGGATTGGCTTAGACCTGTGAGGGCTCATTCCCAGAGTCAGAGGTGTCTTTAGTCCCACCTGGACTGGGCAGTGTTAGTTCATGGAGGCAGCAGAGCAAGAGGAGAAGAGAAATGCTCACAGGCAGCCATTCTCCATGTTGCCCCAGCATCCCACAGGCCTTTGCACAGTCCTTAGAGATCTCCCTCTTTGGTCTCGTATATGAACACAAAGTCTTTGAGGCCCGGGACTAGAGATGTTTGGACCACCATTGAAAGTGTAACCCTGCATAAGGACAGTGATGGCACACACCTTTAACCCCAGCACTTGGAAGGCAGAAGCAGGCAGATTTCTGTGAGTGTGAGATCAAGGTCAGCCAGGTCTACGAAGCCAGTTCTAGGACAGAGAAACCCTGTCTCATAAACAAACAAACAAACAAACAAAAATAAGAAAGTATACCCATGCATAATGTCATGCTTGGCATGCAGCAGAAATTCTCTCAAGTGTTTATAAAGCTTAATTAAAATAGAGGAAATTAGAATTTGGATGGCCAAGGAGTTTGGATCCTCCGATCTCAAAGCTAAATGGGCTAAATGTAAAGACAATGGCCACCTTTCTGCCTACCTTGTTTCCATCCTCCCTTCCTTCCTTTTCTCTAATGGGACAAAGAATGGCTTGCTTTATTCATCCCTGGTCCTGCCCACCCATAATCTGTGTCTTGTGTGATGGTTTTGGTTTGTGCTCCCCACGTTCCAGGTTCCAGTGTGCCTGCTCCGTGCGCCCCTCGGGATGATGCACTCTGCAAACATCTGTTTCCAGGAACGGACTGCATTTTAATTGCATAAGAAAAGCAGAGGCGTCTTGCACTTCCTTACCTTTGGGGTTTAGTGTGGAGGATTATTTGTTTATTTATAAAATTCATGTCTGATTTACTTCCGATTTTAAAAACACAACCACATTGAAGCTGTCATGGACAGAGGGGCCATGTCCTTGAGAGGCGGCGACCCTCTTCTGGGATTTTCACTCTGGTTGTAGCGAACTTGTTGTGTGAAGTCACTCAGCTTGTTAGGTAATTGTGAGCCTGAGTTTGCCTTACCATTCTGATGAAAGACTGGGTGTGTCTAAGCTGGAGGTGGGTGAGTGCAGGGTCCTTCTCAGAGTGGTACCCAAACCTACCCTTTGCTTCTCATCAGCAGGGTGCTAAGCATGGCTGGAGCAGGAGCCTTGTTGGATATGCACATTACAAGGCAGTAGGCCATCGAACCCAGTAGGAAACTCACTTACGAAAAGTAGCTTCTTAAGCTCTTCCTCAATGATTGACAGAGCTTTTCAGGAACTCAACCTCTATTAATGGTGTGTGAGCAGGTCATTCCTGGAACCCCTTGAGTATGGTCTGACTTTATTATTTCCCCCTCATCTTTGTTTTTAATAATCATGACACACCCCAGGTAGATAAAGACATTTTAATAGCACCCTTTAGCATAAGTGTTCTGGCACCTGCACCGTTCCTGATTGCCCAGAACGTTCAGGCTGGTTGCAAACTGGTATAGAGAGAAAGCTGACTTGGACTCCGGAGCAAAGCTCTGACTATAATTCCCCCCGATCGCAGTCCAGTCTCATTTGATTTGTGCTCGAGGGTGCTTCAGATGGATTGATTTCAACAGCTGGACTATCTTGGAACAGTTGGGAGCCTGAAAAGAATTCACTTCATGATTCTGTTAGATACTGAGTACATTTGGTACTCAAAGTGACCAGGGCATTCGTCTCTTGATGAGAGGAGAGGAGACAGAGGGGTGAACCTGAAGTTATATTACAGAAACCCTGAAGACAGTCTCTCTCTGGATGCATCCTGCCTTTGACAGCAATTCCCATTCCCAGGCATCACACACACACACACACACACACACACACACACACACACACACACGTATGTATGTATATGTATGTACATATGTATATATATATATATATATATATTATTCAGGTTGTTGCTGACTGCAGTAGTGACAAGAGACAAACTGGCAGGAGTATGCGTGTGCATGAAATTCCTGTAATTAAGCATCTTAACTGGTCAGCATCCTGCCTTCTTTCTGGTTTTACCCAGACATGGACATCCTCATAAACACTGTTTCCACCAATTTCTACATGCTCCTTGCCAGAGAGAGGGGTGTTCAAAAAAACTTGTTTCTATCTATGATTAAATCTAAGAGAGTCTCCTACACTGCTCCCCAGCTCCCGGCCTCTCTGGCAAGCAGTGCAATCCATACATCAAATCCCGACAGTCCCTTAGTGCCAGGTTGCTGGCTTCCTCCCATGAGAGTGTGTGACCACTAAGCGTGTGGCCCACTGATGATCCCCCAGCCCACACTTATTTTATAATAGAGAAAACAGATGCCAAAATGCATTTGTATTTATGAATCTTCTGTCACTTGTCAGGATTATTTTCCTGTTCATGTGAAGTTTTATAAATTCATCCTGAGCACTAAGTTCTTAAATGTGGTTTTTATCCTTGAATCCGCAGTAAAAGATTTACAGAAGAGGGAAGAGGGGAAGAATTACGGCATGTAATGGGAAATGATTGATGGAAACGTAGAGCCTTGCAGGATATATATTTTAAGAAAGGATTTCCAAGGAGGAATCTGTCACGGCAGGGCTGTAAAGTGTACACTCTGTCACAGAAGTTCTGGACTGTAAAATCAAGATGCCTACATTTTGCCTTTGAAAAATATTCTATTCAGAGTATAAAAAAACCACAGCATTTTTTTCCCTAAATCATGCTAGCTTATGAGAAAACAAACAATAAAAGAAGATGCTTCAAATTCATTGCCTTTAGCAATGGGGTGTAAAGAGAGGCAGGCAGAAAAAAACAAAACAAAACAAAAAACAAGTATTTCCTTCAGTCCTGTGTTGCTATCATGTAGCTTTTTGAAGATGAGTGAAAAAAAAAGAAGAAAGTGCTTTGTATTGGCTGATTTTGCTGATGGCAGAAGGACTAAGATTTATTTCTTTTCTTTTCTTTTGTATACACTGTGTGTGTGTGTGTGTGTGCGCGCGCGTGCGTGTGTGCATGTGTGTGTGCGTGTGTGCATGTGTGTGTGCGTGTGTGTGTGCATGCGTGTGCGTGTGTTCACTGTGAGCAGGTACTATCCATTCTGTTTTTGGAGACAAAGTCTCTCACTAAATCTAGAGATTGCCAGCTAGGATGGCGGGCCATGCATTTGCCTGTCTCTGGACAGTGTGAAGTTGCAAGCAGGCTGTTATGCTGGGATTTTAAAATGTGGGTTCTGGCGATTGAATTCAGGCCCTCACTCTTCTTGCCAGGCAAGCACTTTGCCAACTAAACTATCTCGTACATGCTCACGTTTTATGACAAAGAGATCCAGGTCCTCCAGCCAGGGTTCCCAAACACAGGATCAAGCTTATGATCTAGCAGTGGCTACAAGAATGGCCTTCTAGAACTTTAGACAGAGAATACTGTTGCTTGAGGGCACAGTACTGCACCTTCAAATCTGGTCCTATGTTTGTGCCAAGACTGTGTTCCCTGTCTCTGTAGGGTTATATGACAATGTGTGGCAGTTGCCAGGGCTGGCCATTCTTGGGAACCCCTTCTACTGTTCTGTGGAACGGCCATGTTGCCACACTGCCTTCTAAACATTTACACTTCTACCTATAAATTGGTGCTGCTCTCAACCTTGGCCGGAGAAGTGTCGGCAGTGGGTAGTAAAGGGCTGAGAATAAGAGGCGGACGGGTGCTCGGGCCTGAATGGGACATCTGTATCAGCTCACAGGACATTTTGGGAGAGAAGGCAGAGAGCTTGTAAGAGTGGGGGGGGGGATGGGGAGGAGGGTTGCAAGGTGCTGTCCTCTGGACATGACATGAACACTCATCCGCCGTGGCTACCCACAAAATATCAAGTCAACAGAACTGATTGGTCAGTGTTCCAGGAGGCTGTACTGATGAGACTCAGCGGGTTAGGAGAAACTGGAAGTGGGGGTAGGTCTAGGAGAGTGGGGGTGGGACTTGGGGTTGACTACGACGCTCAGCACATCCGTGTATGCCGCGGTCAAAGAATAAATGAAAGATGCACCAAACACTCAGAAACAGCAAATAGAGGCAGGCTGTAATGACATCAATAGATGGAAGCCATGGCCCTGTGGCTGAGTTCTTTCTTGGGGGGTGAGGGAGAGGCATCCGTGTTTGTTACAGTAACTTCAGCCAAGGAGCAGCTACCTACCAATGGGAACGTTAAGGCCTGCGGGAGCCAGAGGAGCGAGAATTTTCTTGCTTATTAATGGTTGTCCAGAGACTACCTTCATGTTGGAATGTTCGCAAATTGTGTGTCTGCTGACACTTAGATCCAGACAAGAAAGAGGAAGGAATGATTTTTTGGTGGTGTTGCCCGGTTCTCCATACGCCATTGTCCACTGTTTACCCATCTTGCTTGGCAGAATTTAAATCTCACACATCACTTCAGGATTGTCATGGGGATAAATACCTGAAGTTGGAACTAACCCAGAAAATCATGCACGTATTTGAAAGCCTGTGTGTTCACATCACTGCTGTGCGTGTGGGCTTCCTGTAGGTGGGAACTGGCTTTGTGGATGTTATAGTGTGTCTGTGTCAATACCTTAACCCATTAACTCCTGGCATGGCTGCTTTCTACCCCTCACTGGTTCTGTAGCTTGCTGGGGTGAGCTGTGGCCAGTCTTCCTGTTTGACCACCCTCGAAGGGTTTCTGGTTGAGCCTGCACATTTGGAGAATAAATGCCCTACTGTATCTTGACACATAGTAACATTTCACTTTCCCATATAGTAAAAGTCTAGAGAAGTTTTTTTAAACAAGTTTTACAGCAATTAAGAGTACTCGCTGATCTCTTAGAGGACCTGAGTCCTGTTCCAAGCAGCCATGTTGGAGGTTGTTCCACTCCAGAGAACCCAGTGGCCTTTGACCTCCAGAGGCATCAAAGATATCACGTACATGGTATATACATACAACCACACACACACACACACTATATATATATATATAGTGTGTGTGTATATATACATATATATCACACACACTATATATATACATATATATATGTATATATATGCATATATACGTATGTATACATATATCACACACTATATATGTATATAGTGTGTGTGTGAACGTATGTGAAAACAAAAACATGCCATTTTGCCTTTTAGAAAAATAACTCCTTTTTTAAAATAATTTATTTATTCTTACTTTATATACACTGATGTTTTGCTTGCATGTATGTCTGTGTGAGGTTGTCAGATCTTAGAGTTATAGACAGTTGTGAGCTGCCATGTGGGTGCTGGGAATTGAACCCGGGTCCTCTGGAAGAGCAGTCAGTGCTCTTAACCTCTGAGCCATCTCTCCTGCCCCAAAATAACTCCTTTTAAAAAACAAATTTTATTATAAAAATATTTTGAATAAATAAAAGCAACAGACACTAAAATTAGCCAGACTCGAAACCTGTACAGTTGAATGGCTTTATATATAGTTAGATGTGGTGTTTTGTGGAAGCCAGGAAGCTTCATATTAAGTTTAATACTTTCAGTTTCAAATATGTTTTATTCATCTTTTTAAAAGCAAAAATGTTTCTTTTACGTCTTTTCTTCCTTGAGATATACCCTGCAGGCTCATGGTTTGAACCCTGGGCTGCTGGAGACTTGGGAGATGGTTATCTCAGGCCCCCAGTCCTCTGTAATGTGAGTGACATTCTTGTATGAAACACATACCTCACCTGCCCTTCCACCCCAGACCATGGGGCCGGGCAGCTACAGATGAGCCCTCAGAAACTGTGAGCTGAAACAAATCCCTCTTCCTTGAAGTTGTCTCCGTCACGTCCTTGGCCACAGTGACGCAAATGTCATGGAAATGGTGCATCTTCTCAAAGATGGTTCCCACAAGCTCCCCATCCCCGGGGGATTTTGCCAGTGCTCCTAGCATTGAAGTCCAACGCCTTCCCTAGCAATCTGGGTCTGCTTGTTAACGTCTGTTAACATCAGCAGAAACCTCAGTGCGGCCTCGGATTCCAGTTCTCGAATCAGTACCCCCAAACGACTGTTGCAGCCCCCAGTGATTGCTCCAGCCGCACTCATGGAACCACGGGTCTCCCTCAGAGTCCCGCATGAGAGGCAGGTTTGTAAACCAATGGGGTTATTGTTACCCCTTTATGCCGCCACATTTAGTGGTGGTTTGTTCCCAAGCGCGCTAACCAAGGGATCACAAACCCTTCTTCCATCCCACTGAAGCCTGCCCTGTCCTCCGGTGCATCAATGTGTCCTCATGCCAAGGGTTAGGTAGTGACATGATTATGCCACCTTGTTCCATGGTTTGGGTGTAAACTGTCCCCACAGGCTCAGGTGTCTGAGCCCTTGGTCCCTATTTGGATGCTGCTGTTTGGGGAAGCTGTTGAACCCTTAAGAGTCGGGACCTCTCTGGAGAAAGTGGGCTTCTGCAGAGTGGGCCTCGAGCTCTGTTTTCTGGCCCAGTTTCCCTCTGCCTCCCACATCACTTCTGAGATGTGAGCGAACCACCTTGTGCTCATGATGCTGTCTTACTGCCTACTCCATGCCGTCCCCAGCATGGTGGACAGTACCCTCTCACACACACACCAAAGCATGAGCCCACATGGGTCCCCTTTCTCCCTTAACTTGCCTTGTTTTATCTTTAAGGTGTGTGTGTGTGTGTGTGTGTGTGTGTGTGTGTGTGTGTGTGTATGTATGTGTGCATGTGTATATGTGTGTGTGTGTTACAAAGTATACAAAATATACAAAGGTCAGAGAGGTCAATGTGCCTTTCTCAATTGCTCTCCATCTTGTTCCTTTGAGACAGGGTCCCTCTCTGAACCTAGAGCTCAGCCATTCAGCTGAGCCAGCAAATCCCAGGGGTCCTCCTGTCTCCCCCGCCCCAGAGCTGGGGTTTGAGTCATGCTTTGTCACTGCTGGCTTATTTTTAATGTGGGTGTTAGGGACTGAACAGTGACAATATAACCCCCATGCCTGTGTGGCAAGCCCTTTGCTGGCTGAGCATCTCCCCAGGCCTTCAGTTGTCCCCATTGGCAGTCTGCTCACGGTGATGATGGAACCATGAGACCCAGCATCTCTTTCAAGGATTTTTCACAGTGAAGACTCATCCTGTTACCTTCCCTAGATCTCTGCAGCACCTCAGTTCCCAGAAAGACTGCCCCTTCTTGCCTGTGTGTACCACGGGGCTTTCCAAATTGTTTCTCCAGCTCCCAGAACACTAACAGCATATCTACAGAGAGACAGGTTGGTTTAAGAACTGCAAAGACTTCGTTATTCCTTTGGAGATGGATAAAACCCATTATTACCGAGAGCCTTGCCGTGAAGAAACCGGCTTCAATCATTTATCCACACAAACAGCGCTCATTAAGCGGCTGTTCCCATGCACACTTAAGCCGCTGCCGGGTGAACTGTAGTGGACAGCAGCATCTGGTCTCTCCTTGTACAGCTGCTGGTGATGAGTCCACAGGAAAGATTCCCAGAAGTTGTCCAGGGGTGTGACATTTTATCCCCTGGAGGAAAAGCAGAGTGCCGTTCACATGTCACAGGGGTACTTGAGCAACAACATTCTTGCCAACACTGTTCACGGTAGCTGAGCACAGTGCCAACCCTGGTGGCCAACAGCAGAGGAATGGGAAAGGAACATGCACACACACAGTGGAAACTTGCAGCATCGAGAAGTATGGAGGTATGCTGCCAACAGGTGCAGCTCAAATAATCAAGCCAGCCTCAGAAAGACAAGCAGTGGGTTTCCCCTCATTTAAGATTCCTGGGTTTTATATAGACTCATAAAATCATCACACGTGCATACACAGGCCCCCCACACACACACAGCGGAAGTAAAGTTTTCAGGTAAACACGGGGCATAAATGGGAAGAGAGAGAGAAAGGGAGGGTGGGGAGGACAGTGAAGAATATACTCAGTGCACATAGAAACAATGTATCTGAAAATTTTTAAAAATTTAATTAATTTAAAGATGAATTTGAGAGGGAATTGGAGAGCGCAGGAGGAGTTGGAGTGGGGCAGATGGGTTGGGAATTGTGTAAAAATACATACGAAATTCTCCAAAACACCCCGCATATATGTAAATAAGAGGACTGGTGTAAGGCTACCTTCAGTACATGCAGGGTGGTGGGCATTCCTAAATGAAGGGTGGGTGGTGCATGCTCCCTCCCTGTCATCCCATCCCTAAGGAGTTGAAGTGCTCTATTTCTGTCCAGTTCTTTATGGCTTCAATTTCAAAGTCACCTCCTACCGAAAGCATGTTCAGTAGAGGAAGAGGTCTGAACTTGTGAGGCCTGGGACAAGGGCACTGATTTACAATTAATTGCCTGGCATCCTGGCTTCCTGGGGAAGGAGCTGAGGCCGAGTGAGGCAGGCCAGGTAACGGTGCCGTTGTTTGTCTCCTGAGCACTTGTCTGGAGCACTAGAGGGATGAAGATCACAGACATGGCTCTTGGGACACTGGATGGATGGAGATTGTAGCCATGGCTGCCTCCCAAGGTCTGATGAGTGCATTTATCTCTCTAAACCCCACTCAACATTCTTGGACTTATATTGACTAGTTTTCTGAGCCAGTTTCCAAGTGGGGGCTGGTTTCTGCGGGGGAGATGGGATCATAAGAAAAGGTGTACATACTTTAATGAGTAATAGGGAAAGCTCATGGCTGACATAACATATTAGCCCTATGATAAGGCTTAATCGACTTCATTGCTTTAAGATAGGTTAAAAAGCGGATTCTGTAGCTGGGCCAGTGAGGAGGCTGAGGCAGATAATCACAAGTTCAAAGCCAAATTTAAGCAATTTAGGGAGACTCGGTCTCAAAATAAAGACATCAAGTAAAAGAGCTAGGGTGTAGCATAGTAGTAGAGCATTTGCCTCACTCATGAGAAGTCTGGGCCCTGTCTCCAGCTTCCCCCAAACTGCTGAAGCCACTTTAATGGATGGAACATGACAGTAAATGGTAGTATAGTAGGAAAGATGGAATCTCGGAGGTGGTATGCAAATTACAATGTTCTAAGACTCTGTGTGTGTGTGTGTGTGTGTGTGTAGGGGGGGAAGAGCATCCCTGGGAGGCCAGAAGAGGGTGCTGGACCTGGAACTAGAGTGAAATGAAGCCGGCTGAAGTGGGTGCTGGGATCCGAACTTGCATCCTCTGCAAGCTCTTTTAACCTCCGAGCCCCACTCATTCCTTACTTCCCTTCCAGTCCCAAGGTTGCGGGTTATTGGCACAAAACTGGATCCACAGATGCCAATACCAGGACCGCTGGAGGTAGGACTGGTACAGGGAGCTTTTACCCAGCTAGACAGAACTCCTTCAAAGAAAGGCTTTGAAATTGAGAACAAAGGCAGATGGTCCTTCAGTGATTCCAGACCACCCTGGGGCTGACGTGACAGAGGCCTTACAGCACACTCTTCCTAGTGAGTGTTGGCTGCTGCAAACTAGTCCAGGCTCAGACTCAACCTCCTCAGCACAGGAAACTCTGCCAGAGCCTGCCTTATCACCCTGCCCTAGATCACGTGGCCAGATTTTGAAAACTGTGGCATTGTAGATTGGAGTTGTCTGGGAGAAGGTCCTTTACTTTTGAAGTCATCTATCACCAAGGACATTAAAATAATGTCTTTAACAGAGTGTCAGTAAACGAATAAACTTGGCTATTATTGTGCTATGAAGATTATTTTTTTCCAACTGTAAATGGTATTTTTATGGCCTGTGGGCTGAGGCAAATGAAGGTGTGTTTCAGAGCTCATTTAGACTTCAGCTTTTACGTATTGAAAATTGAAAATTAGTAACCTATTTCAATAACCCAGAACATTAAAAATGCTATCTTTTTCTTTATAAAATTTGAAAATCAATCACTGTATCTTTTTTCATGAAAGTTAAATGAATTTAAAAATCACCTTTTAATACAGCATACGTTTGACATTTTTGTTATTTTCTCTAGATATAGAAATCACAATAGATAGCTCACTTGATACTATGGTGATGTTGCCTTACAGAAGTAATTAAATTCAGTTGAGGAGCTTTCTCCCTGGGTCCTAAGCCCCTCCAGGTCAGCTCTGTCATACAATGTATGCCAGGAATATACATAACTCTGGCTCTGTCAAGTTCCAAGTGGTTCACATCTATAGCTATGATTCCTTAACCATAAGGAAGCGCACCGTGGATGCTGAAGGGATGGCCCCATTGATAGAATAAGGATTGATAGAATAAGGAAGGGCAAAATGGCAACCAGAGGGACCTAATGACCTGAACTTGATCTTCAGCATTGAAGTCCCAGTGCTCAGGAAATGGAGATGGTTAGATGCCTGGAGCTCACCAGCCAATCAGCCTAACCTAACCAGTGATTATCTCTTTGCAGCAGCAGCAGCAGGCGATGTGCTCTGCCTAACACCCAGAGACACACTAGCTAGAGACCTTGGATATATGCCAAACGCAGGTGTGGATGAGTAGAAAAGCATTTGTGCAAAAAAAGGAACACGAAGCATGTATTTGCATGGGCACTTGTAGGACTATTCAAGAGGTGAGGACATTGGCTGCCTCTGGCCTACAACAACTCTTCTTGCCTTGAGTCTTGAAGAACTCAGGCTGTTCTGGAAGTCACTACGTAGCCAGGGGTGGCTGACCCTAAACTTCTGCCCCTGCCCAGGCCTGGGGTTGTCGACATGCACCACCATATCCAGTTTAAAGATGGGTATGTGTTTTGCTTTTCAAATTGCCCATGAAGGGAATTGATGAGTATTCAAATGAAATAAAGAGAATGCTAACTTTCTGAAAATAAAGAATCCCATTGAATGAGAGAAATTTAATGGAGAATATTTCAACCGCTATTTGGGTGCTGTGGTGGTATGAATGAAAACGGAACTCATAGACTCACAGGAAGTGGCACTATTAGGAGGTGTGGCCTTGGTGGAGTAGGTGTGGCCTTGCTGAAGGAAGTGTGTCACCAGGGGTGGGTGGGCTTTGAGGTTTCAGATGCCCAAGCTAGGCCTAGTGTGTCTCTCTTTTCCTGCTGCCTGCCAGTCTGGATGTGTAACTCCTGGTTCCTTCTCCAGCAACATGCCTGTCTGCATACCGCCATGCTTTCTGCCATGAGGATAATGGACTAAACCTTTGATCTTACTGTAAGCTAGCCCAATTAAATGTTTTCCTTTATAAGAGTTCCTGTGGTCAACAGGGTGGTGGTGGCAGAGGCAGGCAGATCTCTGTGAGTTCGAGACCAGCCTGGTCTGCAAGAGCTAGTTCCAGTAAAGGCTCCAAAGCTACACAGGGAAAAACCAATAAATAAATAAATAAAGTAAAAGAAAGAGTTGCCATGGTCACAGCAATAGCAACCCTAACTAAGACAGGTGCAAAGTAGATTTTTCTGTGAACTGTAAGCCCTCTGATGGGGAGAATTATATGGAAAGCTGAGTGGTTAAGAGTACAAACTTCTCTTACAGGGGACCCAAGTTCTGTTCCCAGAACCCATGTTGGGTAGCTCACAACCATCTGTACCTCCAGCTCCAGAGAATGTGGTACCTCTGGTCTCCTCAGGCACCTGCACCATGTGTGTGTTCCCACAACCAAGCACATGATTAAAAATAATAAAAAACGAATCTTAATTACAAAGGCCAGGCAGCAGCTGCCTGTAATTCTAGCACTCAGGAGGTAGACAGGGAGATGCCTGGAATAAGCTGGTTGGTTAGGAGAGAGGGCTCATCAAGCCCTGGGTTCAGAGAGAATCACCACCTCAACAAATAACATGGAGAGCAATTAAGGAAGACAACCTATATCAACTTTGGACTTTCATATCAAGTGCATACTCATGCTAGGAATGTGGCTGTTTCCTGTTCTGTCTGTACTTCCTGACCCATGGGACTTCAAGTAACCATCCTCACACGGGGGCTGCTGTAGCCACAGGCTGCTCCCACAGCTGTGCGTTCTGGACCATGATGGACTGTAACCTCAAACTGGGACCCAGAAGAAGTCCTTCCTTTTTTATGCTTCTTCTACCAGGTGTTTACAGTGAGGAGAAGAAGAACTTGTTTGGAGACAGGTGTGCTGCAGCTGGAGGGCTGCCCAGGTGTTGCTCTGCTTCTGTCTTTAAATGAAACCAATGCGAGTAAATTTAGTACCGGGAGTGGGAGGGTTTCTGCATCATTAAAGACTTTTCTTTTATTGTCTCTAGCTGTGTGCTTCCAGGAACACACCAGCTGCTTTCGAGCCCTCCCACTGTGGGAAGGACACACGTTTGTGACTCTGGCAATTACTGAAGAGGTTTGAAAAGGAGGGGAAAACTTGAGACAGATTTATCAGGTAATTTATCTCAGTTTTTAATAAACCAGGGAAGCAATGTTATGAGCCAAGGAACAGCATTGGGAAAAAGAAGCCAAGGGCAGAGGCAGAAATAACTGATGGAAAAGATGCGTGCTTGTAGCAAGTAAGACACCCTGCTAGCTACCAGCCAAACCCCTTACTGTAGCCTGGCCTCCTTCACAGTGTTCCAGAACCAAATCTGGGGTGGTTGCCTGGTTAGCAGTGCCCTAGTTAGCTAGAGCTGTCAACATGACACAGTCCAGAATCACTAAGGGAACCCCAATTGGGGGGTTTCATCCACCAGAGAGTGAACTACTCTGAAAAGCTATTTGTATACAGTCTACCCTCAACATTTTCCTCTTCTCCCTAGCTTTCCCAGCTGATTCATGGTCATGTCACTGGCTTCCCTCACGTGAACAGGAGTCAAGAGAAGAAACTACATACTCAGGGCCCTTCCTTCAGTAAGACAGGGAGACCACCTAACTGCAGGTTCCTTCTAGAAGGAGCCAGCCGCACATTTTACCCATCTTCCTTCCCTTGACTCTTTAGGGTAACACTGACCCCGCCTCTGGTCAGACTAGACCTTCTATGTACTCACACTATCCCATACCAGTGATAAACATGTATGAAATGGGGCCTTGACCATGCTTCCTAGAATCGGTGCCTTCTTTATTGTTTGTTTTTAAGACGGAGGTTTCAATATATAGCCCAGGCCAGTGTGGAACTCCATCTCCTGAGTTGGTAACACTGTTTGGGAAGTCAAGGAGATAGAGCTCCCCTGCATGGAGGTTCATCCCTAGGCAAAGGCTTTCATAGCCTGACCACTTCCTGTCCCCACTATCTTCTTCCTGTATGCAAATGACATGTGACTAGTCCTCTTCCTGGTTGCCACAAGGCAGGCATGCTCCTGTCACCATGCCTTTCCTGCCAAGATGGACCTGTCAGCTAACGTCAACCCTTCTCTCCGCTCAGTTGCTTTTGGAAACAGTATCTTTATTGCAATAGAAATGTAACTAATATATGCAGCGCCAGGCAGGAAAGGCAGAAGGCAGCCAGCTAGTGGCACACCAGGCTAAGCTGTGCAGGAAAAGCATTTTAAGACTCTTAAACTATTACATCTTTAATCTTTTCATTTCCTTCCTGTGGGAGATGTAGGTTGACATCCCCAGAAGCTCACTAGCCCACTGGTGGGAGCTAAGTGGAATTCTTAGCTGCCCTGCTGGTTGTTAATCAGGTATGTGCCCATCTCCAGTTGAACCACAGTACCGCTGGGAAGCATCGAACACGTAGAGGCTATGTGGGTTGAAAGTGACCCGGTTTCAAAGGGACAGTTTGGATTCTGTGAATTTCCCATCCTTGTGCTTAATCTGATTGCCTTTTATTATCTGGGAAAAAAGAATCACGGGTCCCATTGTGGGTTTCTCTGGAGGGTCTGTCAGCAGCTTAGGTCAGCTGTCTCTTTCAATTGCTGCTTGTCAGGTCATTTGCAATGGGGTTGATTGGAGATGACAAACATCTTTCTGATTTGCTTCATGAAAACAGTGTTTATGTGGGGTTTGGCTTTGTTTCATCTTCTGCCTTAGCGACTGAGTTATGAACTGATTTCAACTGAAACAGTGGAATCTCAGGCCCATGTAAGAAATGGCTGCCATATTCTCGTGTCTTCTTTAGTTTCTGGTGTATGGGACATTAACTTGCTTTTGGTTTTTCGTTTTGAGACTTTTTTTTTTCTATTTGTTGTTGTTATTGTTTTGTTTGAGACAAGTTCTCTCTACATTGGCTGTGATAGTCTCAAACATTCAGTCTTCCTGCCTCAGTTTTCTGTGTGATGAGATCACAGGTATATGCCACAGTTCATATATTGAGAGTTTAAGTATGTCAGATGCATATATATTTAAGTTAGTGTATTTATTTGTGTGTGTGTGTGTGTGTGTGTGTGTGTGTGTGTGTGTGTAGAGAGAGAGAGAATGCAGAATGCAGACGCCTTCGGAGGCCAGAAGGGAGCATCAGATCCCCTGGAACTGGAGTTACAGGTGGCTGTGACAAACCTGATGTGAGTTCCAGGAACCAAACTCAGGTCCTCTGTAAGAGCAGTATTTGCTCTTAGAAGCTGAGCCATCCATCTTTCTGGCACCAGGCATCATTATTCATGTCCCCATAGCTCCCTGTTGCTGTGTCTGGCCCCTCTGTTCCCACTTAGACTGGAGAGAAGCCAGTGTCCCCTGCTTCTGGGTGTGTCCCTTCTCCATCCATCTGGAGAGGAGTGCCGCCCTTCGTCCCTGAGCCCTCCCCGCTCAGCAGGGACCTGCCCATCCCATGGGTTGCGCTCTTGAACCCTGCCTATGAGAAGGGAAGGCGTTGATGACACCCTTTCCCCAAGCAAGCGGCTATTCCCATTTAAAAGTAAGCAGATTGACTGAGGGGGTGAGGGTAACGCATCGAGTGTGAATCCCCAGGACCCACATAAAACCGGATGTGGTCGCATGTGCGTCTATATCCCTACTGTTCCTCTAAGGAAATGGGAGACAGAGACGGGGGATCTTGGAAGCTCACAGGCTAGCAGGCTTGGTATACAGACTGGCTACAAACAAGAGACCCTGTCTCAGACAAGGTGAAAGCTGGGGGACTGACCCCCATGTGCGCACAGTTGCCTGCAGGAAGCTATGCACACCTGCATGCCCCCCACACATGGAGAAAGATTATAAAAAAAAAAAAAAAATAGGGCTGGTGAAATGATGAGATGGCTGTGCAGGTAAAGGCTCCTCCTACAAATCCCACAACTGGGGTCTGATGCTAGAAACCCACATGGTCCTCCACCCTCCTCCACATGTTTTCTATGGCATGTGCCTCCTCCCCACACAATCTAGCCAGTGCTTGTTTGTCATGACTTTAGAGAAAAGCCTTGAGCTGTTTCCATTGCTTGCATTTGCTCAGAGGACTTGAGGTCAGGCGGAATGATGGCCCTGGTCTTTCCCCATCCTGGATTTGTTTGGGAGGTCTGGCCCCCTCCTTAGATCTTTGAGCTCTCCATTGTGCATACAGGAAGCCAGCAGCTGTTTATATATCATGGCCAAAGAGACAGAGGACTATGCAGCTGTCTGTTTAGAGGACCCCGAGCCAGCGACACCTGGGCCTGGGCTCGTGATGGACACTAGACATAGTTTTATTCACATGTCAATGAATACATGCAGGAAGTTGGACCACTCCTGGGCTGGCATGACTATCAAGGGTTCTGGAGCATCTATTGACCCTGGAACACAGCAAGCCCATGTCAGGAGCAGAGACAGCAGTGGTGGTGACTGGCAGGCTAACCCCAGTGGCCTCTTGGTCAATGTGGGAGGGCACCTGCAGGGTCAGATTTTGTAGCGCTTATGGAGAGGCAGGTTCTGGAGAGGACACCATGTGATGCTTCTACTGTGGAAGTGGGTAATGAGTGAGGTCTTTCTTTACCTGTGTTGTGTGGGGGTGTTTGCCTGCATGCGTATGTGTTTATCATGTGGGCATCTGGTGCCCATACAGGCCATAAGAGGGCACCAGATGCCCCAGAACTGGGGTTACAGATGGCTGTCAGTAGCCATATTGGTGCTGAGAATTGAACCCGGGTCTTCTGGGAGAGCCATCTTTCCAGCCCTTTGGACCTCTTCTAATTTGACTTGAGAGCATTAGATACATACACATATAACTCCTAAGAATGATAAAATTCCATGTCAGGCGAGGGCGGCATTAGATACATACACATATAACTCCTAAGAATGACAAAAATCCTTATTTTTCCATTAAAAAAAATCAAGTCTTTATTCTTTAGATTGGCCACGATACCCTCATGAATCCCTTGGGGGAGACCATGGCTGAGGTAAAGGGTATAAACATTTCAGGGTGGATTGCTTTTGTATTCACACGAAGACTATCAAATTTGGTTCCTATTACAAATAGAAAAAAAAAAACACATCATGTAGATATTTAATGACATGGAAAAATGTTCTCAATATAGTGCCAAGTGTTAAAAAAAAAGCAAGTTCATTTCCACAATTTTCAATGTGATCTCCTATTGCAACATTAAGTGGATGTATCTTCACAGAGAAAAGAGTCTGAAAAGATGTATTCCAACATGCTCGCCCTGCCTATTCTTCGTTTGATTCAGTAATGGTGCCTTTTATTTCTTTATTCTGCTTATCCATGCTGTTTGGATATTTTTATGACAAACATGTATTACTTTTGCAATAAGAAAAAAAAGTACAACGTAGATTTTTATTTTTAAAAACGGAGCACAAATCTAAACAACTTCAGACCCTGCTGCCTGCTGGGCATCTTGCAGCCCCTTCATCTAATGGGGTGTTGGAGTGTCAGTATCAGGGCTGGAATGCACTGACTCAGAGCCATGGAAATGAGGCAAGCCAGTGGGGATGGGGGGTGGGGGATGGGGGGTGGGGGTGGGGGCTGGGGGGTGGTGTCAGACAGAACAGGGTTTGTGCTTTGTCCTCTGGGGTCAGCCTCTGGGAACTTAGGACAGATTCAGAGGTGTTTGGGAAGTCATGGGGCAGGTGCTTCCTCCTTTGAACAAAGCACCTTTGATGTGCTTGAGTTGGGGGCTGGCTCAGGAATGCAAGGATTAGGGAGTGATTGGCATCCACCCCCAGGAGAATACTCCTTACAAGGAAGGAGAGACTCATAGTCCCCCTTAACCCCCAACCCGCAGCCGATAGCTATTGGAAGGATGTTGTTCTCTTTGCTACATTGTTCATAGAGCAGTTGGGTCATTTCCTCACGCTCTGTGGTGTCTAGGAGGCCTTTTGTGCCTGTGTACATGGCACATGCAGGCGTGCTTGTGTGTGTGGGGGGTGTGCGTGTGTACATGTGTGTGGGAGGATGTAGAGAGCAGAAGTTGATGTTGCTGTCTGCCTCCACTTTATTTACTCTTTCCTCGTGTTGAGGAGCTGAGGTTGCACCCGCTTGGCTAGTCTAGCTAGGCCAGCTTGCTGTGGGATGCCTGGTCTCAGCCTCCTGAGTGCTGGGATTACAGGCAGGCCACCTCACCCACCAGCTTCTTGTGGGTGCTGGAGATGTGAACTGCGATTCTCTGTCCTGCATAGCAAGTGTGCTTACCTACTGAGTGTTCCACCCCAGCCCCTGGGACCCTTCCTAAGGTTCAGTCTTTGTTCTCACGTTCACAAGGGCAAGAGGGAGATGTCATGTGCTATTCCATGTCCGGCGAGGGAGGCGTGGAGCAGGGGTGGGGGATGGACGTGGGATGGGGGAATTGAATAGGGGAGTGGCAGGTGGGGAGGAGGGGCACTGAGATTAGCCTATGACCAGGCCAGCTGGCAGAAGACCAGGATGAGCAGCAGGACCTCCAAGGGTGGGAGAAGCTGGGTGCTGAGTCACCCAAAGAGGCTCACCCCTCCAGTGACTGTCATTAGTGCTTCCAACCTTTCTTCTTAATAGACGCCTTCCGTACTTACCCATCTGTCCCTGGTATAATTCTTTATTCCAAACATAAGAACCTGGGACTCTCAGTAGACAGCTTCCAGACCCTGGTCAGCATGCTCAGTCCTGTGACGAGGAGTGACAGGAGTCTAGCATCCAGCTGAGGTAGATCAGGGTTCCTCCAGGATTTTCCCCACCCTAGCCCCTATGTGTAGTCTCTATGATGCAGGCTCACACTGTAGCGTGGTTTCGCTAAGGGATGGCTTGGGAGAGTGAAGGTGCTCTTTAGGATCAGCCTTCCTTGATAACTCTCAGCAGCAGCTGTAACAGCTGTAGGGCTTTAGCTACGGACGGACGGGTCCTTGTTCCTAGAAATGCTGCCTGGCCTCCGACCGGCTGTGCGTTAGTTCTCTGAGGCTAACCTTTCAGCATCTGCTGAACTGGGGTGGCCCTCTGGTGTCTGGGGTTGTTCAAAGGGTAGGTGGATGAGAACCCTATGTCCTGGCGTTCCTGAGTGAGGCTAGGTAGAGGCACCACTTAGAAGTTGCTTTTGCTAAAGTACATAGACTCCTCACTTGGGCCCATGTGGTCACTAAGCACAGGATGAAAGCCTGGTACCTCTGCCTTTCTTTTTCATCTGTCTCCTTTCCCTGGGAGTCACCTACTTAACTCTGACAGGGCATGTTGACTGCTTAAGGAGTGAGTGTCCGCCTAAGAACTGTTGATGTTGAAGGTACAGACAGGAATTTAGGCATCTTGCGATGTCTTCTTCCAGATCCCAGGAGGATACCCTGCAGTCTGGAGTCATTATCCCAAACCCACAGCCACCTTCGTGTCCAGGCACTGCACAGAACTTTTCCATACAGACAACGCCCCAAATGAGGGAAGTTACTCACAAAGGCAAGGCTGCACCCTGGACTAGCACCAACCCTGTCCCCTCAAGCAACAAGGACTGCTTTAGGCCACCTTGCAAAACTAGTCCCAAAGTAATTACCAACCAGAACCAGATTGGCCAGGACTGCTGAGTTATGCCTGCCTTTCTCTCTGTTTAAACCTTATAGCTCATGCAGTAATCCAAAGACGGACCTGAGGTCTTGGATGCCTTCATCCCACTGAAAATGAGTCACTTAACCCCCTTTTCACCACAACTCCTTGTCTTTTTAATTGGTGCT